>NW_025407842.1:28080-451730 GCF_003324165.1 Naegleria lovaniensis
TCATTGTTTTATGCAACCTATCAAAATGTTTTTATGATTATTGAAGCTGGAAGAGTAGTATGTAGTGTGGAAATGAATTATTCTTCCTCGGATGGAGTGAATCATCATCACCATGATGGAATGACGACTCGTCAAGATCATGAACATTACCCAAATACTAACGAACCAACCACAAATTCCAATGACATGAATTCAACAACTGCTCCTCCAACCACCACCAGTCTGACATGGCTGACTCGATTAATCATGTACAAGTGAAAGAAGGCATTACAGAGAGTAATATTCACTTCTTTTATTTTGTGATTTGTACCGATCATTGTGTAAAAATTATGAAATGGGAAAAGATACATAAGGACAGTATGAAATCATTGATGTGTATTGAAAGACATGGAAAACGAGCGTTACAATCTAGCACGATCCAGGATTTATTATGTGTGTAAGTTGGAATTTGAGAAATTTCAAAGAACAATTGCTGCAACCATGACATCGTTTTGGGACATTTTGGAATATTTCACTGAATTTATATTTCAACTCAACCCATTTCATTCATGACACCGTTATTGGTTTGAAATTTTACACTACTACTCTCACATAGAATATGGGAGGATGGCCTAGTAGTTTACAAAATTTCATATTCTAAGGGAAAATTTGAGCCAATTTCTAATTTATTATTGTGTGGTGGAAGGATTAGACAATTGTTGGCAATTGAGGCAGAAGGATGGATTGTTGTACAAGAGACCTCCAATAGAGTTCTTGAATTGCCTCTGCGTGAAGAGTCTTCCTCGATCAAGAGCGTCACCAAAGCAACCACCACTGGCATTACATTGGTACAGAAAAATTCGATCGAAGAGACATCCTATTGTGTTGAGAGCAATACTACCCTTCAGGAAAATGAAGTTGTCACACTCTCTAAAAAGCCAATACGCAACAACAAACCTATTTTGCTAAATAATTCATTAATACTACCTGAACTTGACTTGTCTAACAGAATTCTAAATGATCAAGAAGAAGAACATCATGAAAAATTTCCTTCCAAAATTATTTTTATCAAAGCGGAACAAAATCAAATCAAGATTGCGAATGAAGAAACTGGTATTTTAACTAAATTTCCAGATATGATTTATGGAGTTCATGACAGACTTCAAAATTCAATCTTTCATATTGTGACAGCAAATAGGACAGAACCGCAGCTTGAATACATTGAATACAACTACAAATCGCCCAACGATTCAACAACTCAATTAATAAGACTTGAAAAGCATCAACGATTACTTGGACTTGACATTAGCCATCAACAACCAAGCTTGGACAATGTCTTAATCATTCAAGCCCTCTCTGGCGAGCGAGAGAAGCAAGTGGGTGGAATATTCTTTTGCAACATTAAGAAGAATGCATTGGAAAATTTTGAGAACATCTCACTAACGAAATTTATGAGAAAAATTCATATACAAGAGGATCCAAATGTTTCCACGCCTGTGACGCCTTATTTGAATAATTCTCCTAGAGGTGATCCTTTTGGAAGTGCCTCTCCAATACTCGTGCATCAACAAAATACTCTCATTAACACGATTTTACGAGAATTGAGAGAAATGAAAACATCAGTAGACAACAAATTGGACATTATTCTCACAGAAATGCATTCACTTGAGAATAGGGTGAAACGAATAGAAAATCATTTGCAAATGGAGAAGAAGTAGGCCGGCCAAAGTAATGTACACTTTTTCAATTCACAACGACCCTAAAATGAGATATTCAGTGAGATTTGAAAGTACAAATTATCATACAAATTTTAATTCTCAAGGAAATTAATTCTTTCTGTGAACTTGGCTAAAAAGTTTCTCAGCTCAACTTTCTCAGAATACTCTTCTGAAGCCTCAATTAAATATTCGAAAATGTACTTGGCTCTAATATACATGGCAAGACATTCTTTGGTGCATTGTGAGGAATTGAGATATTCTTTGTAAGCTGCTTCTTGCGCAATTCGGATTGCATACATGTACAAGATTTGATGTACACCAACTTCATTCTGAGGGGATTGTGAGCTATTAATACTGCTATTCAACTTGTCTTGTTGAATGGCAAGAGTACGTTCAAAAATATCTCGTAAAACGGTCGTTAGGAAAGACCTAAGAGCTTTCGACCTTTCAGATTCTACTTCCAAATTTTTCATTGTCTCAATAGCTTGATGAAGAATAATTCCTGCCTTGACATAAATTCCAAATGCCTCTGCATACTTGGTGCTCTTTTCCATAATGAATGCTGTTTCTGCAATGAACCAAGCTCTTGTGGCTTGATTTTCAATTTTCTCAAGAGTTGTAAACACTTGTTACTGCAAGGAAGCGAAGAGAAATCAAATATAATAGAAGGATAACAAATGTCACTACTACATCCAATGACCTTTTCCAATTGATATTCCTGGTTGTAGAGAGCTTCGTTGGGCGAGACTTGTTTATCCATAATCAAGATCTTGGCGCCTTGATCCGAAGCGTTATTGTCGAGTGTTGGAGAAGCACTGACATTGTTTGATGGCTCATTGGAATTGTCACTCATGCCTGAGGTCTTTTTGTCTTGACTTGTATTGGCTGTTTCTGGCAATGTTGGATCCACTGCAGTTTTCTGAGTTGCCATCTTGTCGTCGTCCTCGTCATCATTGATATCATTCTTGTCTTCCGATTTGGAAGCATCTTGTTCTTCATTCACGGGATTGGAAAATGGTTTCACATCGGTCATCAAGTTGTTATTTGTAACAACATTTGGATTTTCTATATATTCTTCTTGAGCTGGTTGAGTGTTTGAGAATTGAATTCTTCATTGTCTCCAAACTCCTTCCTGAGAGCTACCAGATATGGATGATTGTAGAATTGTTCAAAAGTGAACCGCACATTGGGATCAGCTTGCAACAACCCCTTAATAAGATCAATCACAAGAGGAGGATAAACTGTAGGATTATTGGGATAAGGAGGAGGACGAGCTCTAATTTGATTCAATAAATCCATTTGATTGACAGCCATATAAGGTGGTCTTCCAAATAAAAGCTCATAAATGATAGCTCCAAGTGACCACAAATCAGCCTTATAATTGTATCTTTGAGAGGATAAGATTTCTGGTCTATTGTATGTGGGTGTGGCATTCAACAAATGAGGATACATAAATTTTGCATGATTTTCAAATATAGTATTGTCATTTCAATGTAACATTAATATTGATGAATATTTTCATAAAACTTACGCCATATACAATGGAGTACCACATAGGGTTTGAGCCAAATCATTGGGACCAATTTCACGTGCAAATCCAAAATCAGCAATCTTTAAAAATCCAAAATCAACGTCCTTGTAGGAGAGGTCGCTCTTGTTTGGCTCCAATATTTGGAATGGCTTGCTCAATAACAAGTTTGCAGGTTTCAAATCTCTATGAATCAAATTCTGGTCCAAAATTTGTTTCATTCCTTTCGACAAGTGATAAATGAATTTTTTTGCAATACTCTCCTTAACGCCACCATCAATGGTTGTGACGGACTTGGGTAATTTACCCTTCTTGAGAAGCTTTCCAAGTTCTCCACCGCTACACAATTCAACAATCAAATAATAGTGTCTTTTGCTACGATGAACTTCATACAATTTGATCACATAATCGGATTGAATTCTCTTCATCAAGGTAATTTCAGATTCCAAATTGCGCATCAAACGATCGTTTAGTTTGTTTCTCTGAATGACTTTGATGGCAACCTTTTCTTTTGTATCTCTATGATAGCCTTCATAGACATCGGCATAGGCACCCGAACCGATGAGCTTTTCTTTCAAGAGAACAAACGATCCCAGTGTTTTGGCCATCACTCTCCGGCTACCACTGCTGCTATTGCTGCTACTTGATGATTGTTGGGGAGGAGGTTGATTCGCATATGGTGGATTATTCGTTGGTTGCATCATCACGACGGGAGGATAATTTGTTGGATTGAGTTGTTGATTGATCACCACGTTTTGATTATTATTTGGATAACCGTAATTATTATTTGCTACCACAGGGACTGGATAACCATACACGTATCCCGGTACTTGTTGTTGTTGTTGCTGTGTAGGTTGTTGATAGGGATAGTATGGTGGTTGGTTATTTATAAAAGTGGGAGCGGTGGTTGCTTTTTGTTGATAAAAATTATTGTTAGTGTTGGTATTGTTGTTGTTGTTGTTAGGACGAAAATAGGGCGATTGCTGATAATTTAATGGATTCGAGTTGTTGGTATTATTGGGCGACTGTTGGTACTGATGATGATGGTGTGGTTGCATATTATTTTTTCATGGATCAATCGTTCTTCCAATACGATTCTATTATTAAATCCTTTTTCGTTTTTGAGATGTTGCACGAAATGAATACAGGGAAATTCAATGAACAGCTCATTAGTGTTTATTGTCTAATGGACATGTTCTACAACAACTTGATGACGATTGTTCCAGAGTAAAGGATGGGCTTCATTGAATGTAAAATTAAATAAAGAACTCTGAAAATCCTCGTTAGATAATTCCAGTAATTTTGATAGGCTTTTCTTTTCGAATGGATGCAACCAGGAAGAATATACTGGAAAATACTAAACACATTCCTGCGATGGCTGTTTGGACGCAAAAAAAGGAGTATATTGAGAAGCTACAGTCATTTGAAAAAAATCAAAGAAATGTATGTTCATACACAAGCTCTCCCTACTTACAAAAAGCACAGTACACATTGCACTTCGTTTCGATTCATAGCACTCAATACCTTTCTCAATGGTTGTGGCCATTGCTTCGGATTGAGAATTTCTTCCACTGTGAGTTTGTCTTCCTTATTAAATTCGCTCACAAAACACCACACATACAATACAAAGGAAAGTAGAATACAATAGGCTCCTGGAATGTAGGAAAGCCAAATGGGATCTGTAGGAATCATCACCAATGCAGTGAAGCCACAAATGAATAAGATATAGATCGAAGAGACTTGTAAATTTCTGGCGATGGGAGCAAATTGCAAACCATCCAATAACGGATTGGATTTCACTGGAGGTTTGTACTTGCTTTGCGACCTCTGATTACGCGTTGCCATACTTGTTGTTGCTGGTATTGCAACATTCTCAGTCGGGAGTGTATTGCCTCAGAGGAAGCCAACGAAAATGATGACGACGGCATCATTGATTGAGGAACAAATAATGAGGACTCTGAGGTGGCTCGTACACATCCATGGAATACATTCCAGGCTTTGGGAGTACATGTGGTAATGTCCCTCCTTGCTGTTGTTGTTGCGTCAGATCTGCTTGCGAAGGTTCATATCCGAAATACTTCATCGTGCTGCCTTCTTGAAACATTTTTTTAAGGCAAGAATTTTTTCCTTATTTGTCTCGTGTACCAAAGAACAAATTTTACTATTGGAACCAAGCAGACATGATCATAATTCCCTGAAGAAACACTAATAATATCATCCAATCATGCCATGCGAATGTGCGTGTGTTTGTAGCAAAGGAAACAGCCCTGTTAGTACTCTTTTCAAGCACAGTGCTCTTACTCGGCAAAGGTTTCTCAGGTTGTGGAGTGGTGACTTGATCAAACCAATTTCTTCAAATGGAATTCGTGGAAATCGACCAGTATTTTCATAGGGATTTCCATCACGAAGTTTGAAATTCATTTCAAATGGATTTTCAAACCATGACATGTCCATATTCAGGGTATTGTTCACAACAGTGTTGTTATAGGGACGTGCACGCGAATCTACAAAACATTCAGGAGTTCCCTTTGCTATTAAATTATCATGTATCAAGTTTCTCTTTGGATACGTTGGATCGTCATCTAAAATATTACCAATTTGGAAAAGCTTTCGACCAAAAGGAATTTTGATAAGGAACAGCCATCAAATTCGAATACATTTTAAGATACATGTCGGTTGTGTTCACTCTCCAATCAACCTGTAAACTAATTGTATTGTTCACAAAAATGTTGTTGAATACATGATTGTCTCTTCCTCCTCCTACTTGAATTCCACGATAACAATCATAAAAAATGTTACCATACACTTCTGCACTCGAGTAACGATCGTCCAAATACAAACAAGTTGTACCATACAATCCAGGTCCCCTACTTTTCGCAATCAAATTATAGCGAATGGTATTTCCTCTAAATGTCCAATCTCGACCACTAATTTTGTTTTATGTTAATAACAGTTATGAAATGTGAACAATTACTTACCTATAAATCGCGCCAGCATCTCCAACAATTTTACACACATCATAAATCTTGTTATAGGAAATGTCATGATAGTTGCCCTTATATACAATGGCGGAATGATCTGCCGAATAAATTTCATTATGTGTAATTGTGTAACCAACTCCACCCAAAATATTCACACCAGGACGATAGCACTTTCCAATTCGAGTGAAATTAAACATGGTATTGTTCATGATCAACGTATTGGTTGCATTCAAATAGGCTCGAACTCCTCCACCAATATTTAATCCACCTTGTCCTAATTCGTAAAAAGTGGAATTCACGATTTGACAACCGAAATGACATTGTGAAATTTGAACGCCAGCATTTCCAGTATTCGAAATGATCATATTTTTGACGACATAATAAGAGCCATATCCAGATATTGCAAATCCTCGACACATTTCTAAATGCATGGAATGAAATTCTTGTGCCTGAGCTTGTGCCGTGAAAATTTGATCAGTGACAGAAAGAATCATGTCGTCGTCGTGAGTGAGAGGTCCATGTGGAATGGCATAGATCATCTCATCTTGAAGATATACTCTCCTTCTTGATCGAGTTCACTTAAAAAGTTGAGCAGGAAAAAACGTTGATTCTTTTGAACGCCATAAGTGATGGTAGATTGAACAAAGTGAAAAGTTCCATTCGAAGTTATATTTTGTAAATCCTCAATGCCCTCTATTTGAGATGTGATTCACAAACAACAAGGTTCATATCATTTGTATATTGAAACTTACCAGCCCTAAGCACATGTCCATCATTTAAATTGATCCAAGTTTGTTTGTTCACACACTTACCAATCATAATACCAAAAACCAAATGCAAAAGGACGTTTTTCAAGTGGCCACTTGTTTCTATTCTCACTCTTGGACGCATCAAAATCCACTCGATTCCCTCCGTTGGTGAACGAAATTTTCAAAAAACTCTCTGTTTCATCTGGCAACTTGTTGGGATAACGTGCCCAATAGAAAGCTTTCCCCTTGTAAAACAATTCATTCGACGCTTGAATTCCACTATAAAATCCTGTTCGATTCAATGGAATTAATTGACTTTTGAACAATCCAGCTTGTGTTAAATTCAATTGTAAAACTTTTCCTCTTGCACTGGGAGGTAACATGTCAAACACTTGTGGATTATTATATTCAGTGACCAACGACCATAATTTCACTGGCAAGGGAACTCCTCCTGTAATGACTACTTGATGATTCTCATTCCAAGGTTTCCAAATGACACGAGAAGAAGCGTCATTGTATCGATTGGGTCTTGGAATGGTAATGGTAGAAGTGATCCAATAACGACCTTCTTCAATATACACGATGTAGGTATCATTATTTGTAGCGACGTTTTTAAGAGAGGTCACAGTATTCGCTGCTTTTTGTAACGTCTGAAATGGGGAGGAGGAGAAAGACCTGTATTTACAGTGTCATTTCCTCTCGAAACAGAAACATAAATGGACACTTCTGCATGCAAACTGTGCACCAACAAGATCATGAAGATCAAGATGCACATGTTGACAGCATGTGGCCATTCAGCCACCATGGAACGAGTTTTCATTTTGTTTTTGATAGGGTCTCGCAGCAGCTTGTAACGTCGTTGTCCTTTTTTTTTTAAAGGTATGTTTTGTTTGGAATTCGGTTGAAGGTTGTTGTTGATGGATGAAATGAGAGCTACATGAACACAAGGTCCATTTCCGTTAAGGGATGCATCCGAGTGTCAAGCTAGCTTGCTCTTGGAATTTTTCAGAGGAAAGGAAGACAGTCTTGTAAAATCAAACTGTTTCAAGAAAATCCACAAGACAATTTACACGGAATTTAATTTTACAATACCAAAAAATGAATTCAAAAACCACCATCATGATCAATGAACATGATTTAATCTTGCCAACGACCGAAGCGGAACGAGTGTTTGGTAGCAATCATGAAAATATCACCGAAAGATATCATTATCAAATTTTATGTAATATTGATTATGAAACAGCGTATGAATTGTTGCAATTTTTGAGAAATTGTACTCGGGAAGAGTGTTATCATGAAAAAGAATTAACCAATCTCGTTCAAAAGCTGAAACAAACTGACCCTAAAGGACCATCTGCTTTATTGGTGTTTATGGATAAATATTTTCCAGAAGCATGCCAAGAACATTGTTTGATTGACTTTTTGATAAGCGAAATTAATCGAGATGAGGAGGTTGAAGGAACCAATCTTGTTGTTGAAAAGTATATATTAGGGGATGAAGAGGATTTTATTTTACAGGTTGATGATCGAGAATGCTTAACGATCTCGTATTCTCACCAAAGCCAACACTACACTTTCGGAACTGATATAGTTGCTTTCAATTTCCAAAATAATAATATCCATTTTGACGACAGTGATTTTGTTGTACCTCCTCCAAGTCCATATGTATTGTTCAACATGGTTTCTCAATTAGTACAAAGGTATACAAGGTCTTCCCAGCCTTCAAAGTATTTAGAAAAGCCAGCCTTTTTCATTTCCAAACCCAGAATGATTTTGATTTTAGCCTCGATTTTCAAAAAAATCTCTTCTGTTGTAGGTAATGATAAGCGTTGGGTTGAGGCTTTTGGGCTGTTTCAATTGTATACAAACGCGCCCTGGAGTTGCTATGGAAAAGAGTGGAAAACATGGATATTGACAATTATTTCAAAAAGTTTTTTGAAACATTTATCGACATTGGTGATAATGACGACTGGTTTATACAATGTAACGATTATGGGTGAGGAGGAACAAGAAATTGACAAATCAGAGGACTCGAACAAAAGAATATCAACCTCAGAATCTTCCCAACCGGCAAAGTCACGCAAGATTGCAAGCCATAGCGACACTTCACAATAATGTTAAATCAACATTTGAGGTGTGACAATTTTCATTTAATGGAGTGAGTACGCAAAACGAGAGCTCACTAATTTCATATATCTTAATTGGGGAATAACGACCATGATAAAACTCACAAAAACTGGAATGACAACCGTAAGAATACATAACAGTCCAAGTTCAGTATTTGCTAGCACTGAAATTAAAATTTGAGCAATACAACATGCCACGCTTAATAGAGCGCCTCGTAAAAACCAATACTTGTAGTAAGAGCTTTTGAAAATTAGTCCAAGGAAATAAATGACAATGGTCAAAATTTCAGCCAAATACAGAGGAATGAACGTGTAGCCAATCCCAGAAAAATCCGTGAACCTGGATGGAGGCGGAGGAGGAGGTTGTCCTTGCATGATGGTAGAGATGGTCATGAAATTTGTGACATGTTGTTGTGTCTTGCTACTAATGTCGTCCTCAATAAATAATGTATCGTGCCCGTCCAAAAAGGAGGCAAATCCAATTAAAAACCAAAACAATAAAAAGCTCATGGATGCTCCATACGCAAGCATGAAGGGCCAATTTCTTAAAGAAATGACTCTACAATTGATAGTGATTTCGAAAAGTTTGCATTATAAAAAACACTACAACATACCTCAATTGTCGTTTCACAGTCTCTGTCAAGTCATAAAAAATATACTTTTTTGTGAGAAAAACAATACTATCCCAAACTGCAATTAAAAAGAGTAGCAACGAAATAATACTAGCAACAAAATAAATAAAGCAGGGTAAAGCAAAAACCCCAAGCCATCCAGAAACTTCAAAATACATCATTAAGAAATAGACTAGTAAAATAATCAGGACTGGCACTACAAAAATTACTCCAATGAGATGATAGTATGCTGCATGATCAGCAAGCTTCAATTGTAAACGTCGCAAATAGAACCATCCTTCATCAGCAGCATCAAACTTGTGACCTACAATGGTATGTTCTTCTACCAACTCTCTGGGAGGAGATCGTGACGTCACCCAACTTTTGATCCACAGAAAGAGTTCTTTCAATTCACCCATACCTTGTTGATTTTCATCAATAAGTAAACTCTCTGTCATTTGATCATCTGAAGATGCAACATTTCGTTGTGGATTAAGTCTAATTTGAATTTTTCCATACAGTATAAAACTAGAAACCCAAACCACCGTCCACACCAAGAAATAGACAATGGCCCAAATACAAAATAAAATGGTTGGCCAGTACAAGGATGGAGAAGCGAGCATGGCAATGATAGTTCCCAAGTACGAGAAGAGGAAGAGGGTCACTAGAATGGTACTCAACATTTCTGGAAATGCATTTTTCAGGAGAAATGAGACTCTTTGTTTCATTTCTGGAGGGTTCTTGCTATTGTAATTCAGTTTAGCTAATCTCTCAAATTCAAATTGTTGAATTTTTTCATTTCAATGAATGTGTCTTTAAAAAATCGATATCGATTGGAGTAAAGGTTTAAATTTGACAAGTCATCGTCTGGTAGTTGGTTGAAGGATGATGATGATTTTCTCTTAGATATTTTCATATTTTTCTGTGAAGACAACAAATCGGCTGTTTGGTCAAGAATGCTGTCATCCATTCCATCGTCATCAATAATGTTTTTGAAATTAATTTTGGAATGGCGGGTGGAAAATCGTTTGGATAGTGTGCGTCTCTTTCTATGATTCTCAATAATTTCATTACCAATTTCTGTTGGTGAAGGAATGACCTCAAAATTGCCCTCCTCATTGGGAGTGGTACTGTACTGTTGAGGTGATTGTGACGAAAGAATTCGATCGTCAGTGACATGACGTTCGTCTTGGTTATTATTCACTTGACCGTGCTCTAAAGGTTTAACATTTTCAGTCTCCAAAGTATAATTGTCATGTGTGACAGTTGGTTGTTCCTCATTATGTTCGTCATCGAGACAGTTGTGGGAGCAGACTCAAATGATACTTCTTCCAGAGTCACTCCACCTTGGTATTGCAAGGGAGATGATGTCTGAATATCATGACCCAGTAGAGTGTTAGAAATTTTGTTTTGAGAAATATGATGTTCCAATTTCTCAGACCATGTATTGGCTGTGTCTGTAATTCGTTTGTCAAGTGCTTGTACCGTATCTCTCATGACACTTGCTCGTTTCGATAATTCTTGCGTCAACTTGGTGCTAAACGCATTTAAATGTTCTACGCTGAACTGCTTATTGTTCACATGAATGACTGTGTCCATAAATACGCTTTTCGTGGGCAGTAAATAATCACATAGTACTTGTAGTTTTTTGCGAATCTCCTCTGTTCGCTTTGGTTTTGAATAATATGTCGAGAGCATGCGCTGTAACACATCAGTGTCGTAACTTCTAAACGTAACAGAAAAACGTGTCAAATGCAGAAATAGCATGACACACGAAAGCGCCCATACGTTGTTATGACAGGAGGCAATATACCACTTTTTGCAAACGAGACTAATATTTGCATTTCCGTAATGAATCCATGTATGCCTCTTTTTGGCGTGAGAAACCATGAATCTTTCGCACCTGTTCTTTAGTTTGGCTTGCTCTTTGGCATTTTGTTTTTTCAAGCTTTTCCATGTGACAGGTTTGCCTGGTTTTTTTTCAGAGTGAGCAGCCGCACTAGTCGATGATTTTTGTGTGATCGAACTGTCATCCTTACTTCTTGAATGGTCTGTAAAGTTTTTCGACACTAAAAGGGATATAGATGGAACTGAAATGCTCCGTCTAATTTTGTTAACGCTATCTTGTGGTATAACATTCTCGTCGTCACCTCCACCAGATTTCTTTGAGCTGAGTAGTCCGGAGCTGATCCAATCCGTTGTCAATTCTTCATCCTCATCCTCAATTCCAAATTCTGAATAATATTTAGCCGAGTCTCTCTTATTGGGTGTCTTTTTTGGAGAATTAATCCGAGTTTTCTCAGAAGAAGATCTATTGGAGCCGCCATCAATTACCAATTCCTCCAATGAATGAGATGCATTCAACATGGTATTTTTGGCTGTGTCGAGGGATGTTTGTGAATCTTCGAGTTCAATTTCGTCATCGTCGTCATCCTCGTTGTAAATATCTTGTGCTGTTGCAGCGTCCTCTTCCTTTTCCTCCAACTGGTCACAAAGAAATGAAAATATTTGGACCAACAAATTAACACTCAACTTGTTAATTGGAGCCTGATGTGACACCTGAAGTGTTTCATTCTCTTCGTTTTGCTGTTCAATATTTACCTCTTGTTGTCTCAGACCCACTGATGTAAACAACGAGGAAGATTTCGAATTTGAATTGAATTGCTGAGTTGCAGATAATTGAAAATCATCATGTACTTGATGATTATCTGTATTAGAATTATTTTTAGGACTGTTTCTATTTCGTCGTGAATGATTCAAATGACTTGAAGAAAATGGAATGGCATAGGGATTGGTATTTACAGTTGTACTACCGCCGTTGTGCGAGGATAACAAGAAATGTTGATGTTGCTCATCATCGTCATGATCCAGCGGAGTATCAATCCATCCGATTTCTTGCTGTGCAGCGAATGGACGAAAGGACGACGGAGGAATTGGAGGCACATGTGAGCTACGTTGTTGAAAAATTGGTTGTTGTGGTGGTGGATGTACTATCGGGTTCCGTTCGTTCCTCAAATTTTTATCTTGTGTTGAAGAGGGTTTTAAATTTTCAGTTTTGATGATGACCTCGTCTTCGGGATCACCATGGTTCATTGTTGTCTCGTGTGGCCAAGCTATTTGAATGTACAATATTTTTTTAATAAAATTTTAAATTGGAAAAAAAATTGCCGTTGGGCGTGTGGGGCGATCCCAAAATATCTTAATTTTTCTTGTGATGACATTAGTTGTTCAATTCAACAACAATCATCAATTATTAAAATGCTATTGGGATTGTTCAGCTAATATCGATCTAATGAAACATCAATGGGACTTGTTTGGCAGATGGAATGAACTTCCGAATGTTCTTCCTTGTACTGGTTGATGTGGTATGCCTACATGACTCTCGGAAACAATGGGTCTCGTGGATGAATTGGTTGTGGATAAAATCGCTGAAAAAGTAATAGGCCATCAAAATATTATAATTTTGTACAGAAACAACCAAACCTAATACGGCCAAACAAAAACACTTTTTCTGAGAATGAACAAATTTTTCAATTGCAACAATTTCAATAATGAAATCAGGTTTGTTAGAATGGATGCTTTTTCACAGGTGACATATCCGCTGCAAAGTGTTTTGGCATGTAATTTGAATTTTGTGCCAAAACACACAATACAGTACTGTCATGGATCAATTCCATGGCAATGGCCAGTATTTGAAGACCTACAAAAGTTCCAACCAGAACGTATAGAATTTTCTGATTTCTTTTCATTTCCCTCCATCCCGTATGACAAGACATGCAATCGTGATCAGCAAGAGCGAGAATTGTTGGCCAACAGGAAAAGTGAGGAGTTTACAACTGCCTGAACATGATGAGGAAGAGATGAAGAAAATTGTACAGTATTGTTCGGTGTGGTTGTATTAGTGCCGTTGGTGACGTTTGGAGCAGCCGTGGTTGTGAATATTGAGATAGACGCTTCTAATGCCATTTTGTTTTACTGGTTGAGATGTTTACCATGTTCGACTTGATTTTGACGACAACCACAACCAGATTCATGTTGATTTCGACCTCTGTGATTTCACACATCGATGTATATTTCGAAGCAAGCACAAGGGGATTTAGCTGTCTAAGAGTCCAATTCAACCAGTGAGTTGAGAGATCTCGAACGGAGCCTTCATTCGTTGTAAAATAGGTTGCGCCTCATTTCTATTGGCGCTGCTTTTTATGGCGACGACTTGTGAATTCAATCCGAGGCGTTAAAGATCACGACCGCGTCAGGAATTCTGGTTCTACCACAAAAAAATTAGCAACACCTTGTCGAAATTTCAAATGATAGACAACCACGATCAACCTTTGGCTGGTGTCAACGAGACGTCACAAGACTCCACACCATCATCAGCAAATATCAACTGCACCGAGATCCATCAAACATTAGGTAGAGTCATGGACCTCTTAACTCCTCTGATGAACAAATTGGAGAAACAAACCAAGCACACTGGCCATGTTCAACAACAAATGAACGAGGTCACTGATTCGTGCTCTTCCTTCAGCAATGTTGCCGTGATTCATGATGATACCAACATGACTCGAATTGAGTTTCCAAAGGATCTGATCAATAATTTGAAGCTGATCAATGACATGAAATTGCCTTCAGTTGGAAAAGAGGACGCCTCGTTCCGTTGTGACAAAAACGTATTCTACACGAGCAGCAAAAACTCTATCGTGTTTCCTGAGACTGCTGTTGATCATCTTAAGGACGCTCTACTCTTCATTGGTATCAAAGAGAATGATTCGTTCCAAGTATTGACAAATGTAACCCCAAAGAGCAAACTCATTACCGCCGAAATCAATCCAGGTCAAAACAAGAACGATTTTCTTGTAGGTAATGAGAAATATTACAACATTAGGAATGAAGCATTTCAGCTCTTATTGATCCTTCCTTCTTCACCCACGGTAGGAATTCTGTCTGCCAAGTTGAAATTACTGGCTCATCCAAGTAGTAGTTCTTCGCCTTCCAGAAAGAAAGACACCAAGACTCTCCTAGCATCCAACCATCGTGATGATGAGGAGTCGATCATTAATAATAACGACTCTCATGATGGAATTGGCAATCATGCTGGCAACTCGTCACATGAACTGGAAACGACAGCTCCATCAACCTCTACCACTGCAGTCGTGGAAGGGCAGCAGAATAATGTTATTAAGGATCCAGCTTCTATTGATTTCTCTGAGGTTGACAAATCCTCCTTGAACACCACTGCATTCCCACTGTGTACTGGACAGCTTGAAGGTTACGATAGAGGTTCTAAAGACGATATCTACAAAGAGCCTTCTCAAGAGGCATTCAAATGGTTGCTGGATTCTCCACTCGGTAAACGGTTGAAACAAGCAGGATATGAACATTTACTATGTGGGCTGTTAACACCAAAGGCAGTGGAATATTTACCAATGTTAACATCTGAATGGGAACGTGACACCAAAGACAAATGTTGTCCAAGAGTTGGACAATGTTGCAAGAAGGATCAAACTTCGGCACAAACTCCTCGTGACTATATCCAAGAGTACCCTCGTAACTCTAGAGAAGTATTGGAGAAGTCCTTTACAAGAATTTCCAGAATTTTCGCTGACTTGAGACTCTCTTCTTGCTTGTATTTCGTTTCATTTGAAGGTTTGAGAGATCTGGAGAGGAGCTGATTTACAACTATTTTGATGTTTTGAGCGTAGCTGCTGGCAAAGATCCTGTTCGTGGAGGTCCAGGAAGAATTTCTCGTTTTGTCATTCAAATGTTGCTCAAGCTAAGCCCTTCTTATGTTCAACCTACTATTACGAAATATTTTCTTGAGCTCTACGAAAAATATTTGAAAGAACTTGAAGAGAAATCGGCAGATCGACAGGAGCTGTTGAATGACCTTTTTGGACTCAATGATGACTCTGCTGCATCCGTGAGCGAGCTCTATATCATGATACGAACTCTTATTGCAAGTGGTCATCCCTTAGATAGCCCTTTCTTACAGAGATGTATTCAAAAAAAGCTTTTAGAGAGAGTGAATGCGCTTGACATGAATGATGACTTGAATGGAAGTATTCCATATCCTTATTGTGTGAATTTGAAGGGCGTGCCTGATGAGAGCGAAACACTCAAAGAAAATGAAGTCTTTATTTCAAGCTCCTACATGAGAAGAATTTTAGGAAACGCCAAACTATGCTCCTTAAAGAATGTTCTTGTATTCAGATATCCGTTAGCACATCAGCATGATATTCGAAAATTGGTTGTGAAAACATGGAGCAACCACGAATTTTTGAATTCTTCAGAAAATTCAATTGTATTTTCTAAAACAGGTGCTCCTCAACAGTGGATGGGAGGTGGTGATCTTGATGGTGACATTTATAGCATTCTCTTTGATCCAAACCTTGTTGAACAATTTGACTCTAATGCAAAGACCTTCATTAATTACAACCATGAAGTGAAGAAACTGTTTAATGGTTATAGTGAAAACTCCGCGAATCTCAGCTATGAAGAATCAAGAAAGGAACAAGCCCTGTACTTCTTCAAGAGAGACAGCCAAACAGGACTCTTTTATTCAAAAATCGAAGCAAACTTGTTTTGCCGGCAACTTGTAGAGGAGGAGGAACAAAAACTTGCTATCTATCACACTGCTTCTATAGACGAACAAAAAACTAATCAACACAAAGACCTTAAGACATTAGAAACAAAGAATATGAAGAATTTAATAATGTCGCCAAAGTTACTGAATAATTTGGGTGAAGATCGATTCGAGACGAAATTGAAAAAGCTGTTTCAGAAATATTCTCAAAAGTTTGGTGTCTTTGGTGGCACATGTGACAAGAACGCGTTTGTAAAAACATATGTCACAAGATTTTCACCAGAAACAGAAAACAACGAATTGACAATCCAAGACGTAGATGAATTTTTGAACTGTCACCAGCAATACTCAGAAAATTACAAAAAAGAATACAAACGATTACTAGAACTAAACCCTAAAAATCGAAATAACAAAGCTCTCAACAAACAATTGATACCCATGCTCGTCAAACAAGAAAGACCCAATGATTCAAGAGCATTCTTTGCGCTGGAAATTTACAAGACACAATTTGCACCTTTACCATTCGATGCATGCTTGAAGAAAGTCATAACATGGATGAGAATAGCACATTCCCCAACATACACATCGGAAGAGCGAATAGAATTCTGTTATGTTGTTTGCTATCCCTGGATTATTCGAATGGATAAAGAATTGACATTGAACCAAGGAGAACATTGGAATCACTATTCCATGATACATTCTCTTTATGGACATCATTTGTAATAGAATATCCACAACTCCAATACATTAACATGTTTTGAATACAAACTTTTTCGTGGTATACACAATTCATACTTTGGACGAAACGCCTACTTCATGAGATTCATTTTTCGATGGATTATTCGGTTGCTGCTGCTGCTGTTCACGTGTAGCAGGAGAAGCTTTAGGGGTCACAATGGTCTGTTTTTCTGACGATGATGAAGCATTGGTCAATGGATTGTACAACATGAGAACCATGATTGCAAAAATCAACACACCAAAATCACTAAAAAAGTAATAGACCATCAACACATTGTAATCAGCAAGAGCCACGAGAAGACCCAAAACTCCCAAACAAAAACACAACGCGCTCAATATCATTCCAAACAATAGACCAACTATTTTGGTCAATGGTTGATTCAATATTCGAAATATTGCATGTGTATGCTTGACTTGAGAAGAGGACGAACGTCGTGTCTTGACCACATAAAACAATCGAATGCTAATCAACACGAAGATACATGTATTCACAAATAAGGAAAAGAAATAGACAGAAACTCCCAATTTTCCAAAGGCTTCAACTAACACTCGATCTAATTGGATATTTGAAGCCTCTTGTACTATTCTCATGATGAACGCAGTGAGAAATGCTGCATATGAAAGTAAGGTCAATAGAATGGTTAATATATTGAGGATGATTTGAAGTAGAAGATACACTTGCTTGGATAATCCACCTGCTCGATGTAATGTTGTCAAACTGAGCGAATTCCAGTTTTGGAGACCAAATGTCACAAGTGTTATAACTTGACAAGTCGAATACTTACAAAATATTCTGAATGAATGACATGAGAATGAACAAATTTTGCAATTGTAACAATTTCAAGAATGCAATCAGATTTGAAACAGATGCCAGAATTGAAACATTTCCAGAATTCAAATTAGAATTCGGAAATTGTGATGATTCTGTCACGACACTCAGAATAGCAGCATTATGAATCAATTCAGCACCAACACCAAGCATTTGCAATGCAACAAACACTCCTACCAAAACATACAACACTCGTTGATTTCGTTGCATGATTTTCCATCCTCGACATGCAAACACAATAATGGAAATTTGTAAAATCAAATACAAGATGAGAAAGATTGAGGCATTCACGATCGCTTGAATATGATGAGGAGGAGAGAAGGTAGGAGGCGGTGGTATATTGGTATTGTCTATTGGACTGCTCATATTACTGGAATTGTTGTTGACGCCAGTTGTCAACAAATCATGTCGAAGAGATAATGAAAAGTACATGTTTCAGCAACTTGATGTTATTAATGATGACGGTTTTTTCTTGAATGACTTTGACCGGTTCTTGGGAGATTTTCTTGTTTCAAGAAGCATTTCAATAAGAGAGATAAAAGAGCCATTAGTAAAGTCATCAAGTACATTTGTGCTAAACATGACCACGACTAACAAAATCTGTATATCATGCATGATGTCATGTTGAAATATCTCAATTTACAGTTATTTCGACCTTAATAGTGCTCACACACCAAGTTGCAACACACTTGAAGACAAGTCCTTCCTCAAGGTTACCACAAACTGTCGCACCACCAATTTCTGTCAACTGGTTAACCACAACATTAACACTCATTGGAACCATGTAAGTTAGAGTTTTGTTCATGAACATCAGAAAAACATTCTTCGGGTGACATTTCATCCACAGAAAATAAAAAAAAAAGATTACGATTCGAAATGAGGACTGCTATCGTACTCGAACCCAAAAAGAGTGACCCGCGCCAAGTTCCATGTGGTTCCAGCTCTTGATTTTTTTCTCACGGCTCAAACGTCAAAAGTCATCCACAGAGTTGACAAGGCTCAATTTCAGGCAACAGACATCTAGAAAAAAAATGATACCCACACGATTCTTCACATTCAAATCGGCACTCTTGGTCCTTTTACTCGCCATTCTATTGACCACATGCTTCACACCAACCGAAGCCAAATTTGGCAAAAAGTTGAAGAAATTCGCAAAGAAGGCCATCAAGGTCGCCAAATTCGTTGCACCCATGGTCGTACCCGGAGGACAAGCCGCCATCGCTGCCAAGATGGCCAAATTCAAATCCACCTTTGACAAGTTCAAAAAAGTGAAAGCCGTCGTCGACAAGGTCAAGAAGATTAAAAACACAGTCAACAAATTCAAAAACTTGAAACAAAACTTTGTTGGAAATCTCAAAGGTAAACTCAAAGGAAAACTCAAAGGACTTGCTGGTAAATGGGGCAACAAATTGACTGGCGGTAAATTTGGTAAACTCAAAGACAAGTTTGGCAAGTTGAAAGGAAAATTCAACAATATTAAGGGAAAGTTTGGCAAGTTGAAAGGAAAGTTCAATAATATTAAGGGCAAGTTTGGTAAACTCAAGGACAAGTTTAACAATATTCGAAATAAGGTGAAGGGAGTCATTGGAGGTGAAGGTTCTGAAGGTTCTGAAGGAGGAGAATCTGCTGGTGCTGCTGAACAACCACAACAACAACAACAAGTAGCTGAACAAAATGCTTGGGGAGGTAACACTCAAGGTCCTGCTGTTCAACAACAACAACAAGGAGGTTCATTCCAACAACAACAAACTCAAGGATCTTCTTCATCATCATCCTCTCAACAATCATTCCAACAAACTTCTCAAGTTTCTGGTGGAGGTAGTTCGTCATCCAATGAAGCTTCTCAACAACAACAACAAGGAGGATCCTTCCAACAACAAGGAAATGCTGGTAGTAGTGGTAGTGAACAACAACAAGTAGGAGGCGGTTCAAATTCTGTTGGAGGAGGTTCTTCATTCTCTACTGGAGGTAATAGTGGTGCTTCTTCTGGTGGTAATTTCAACAACAACAATGGTGGTAATGGAGGAACTTATATGAGATCTTACCGAAGAGGTGGAAGAAGAGGAATTTATTTGAAGGTCAATGTGAACGTGAATGGTGTGAAACAAAGTGCTTAAACACGCTCGTTCATGGATCGTTGTCGTTATTCAATAAAGCGATCGTCCGCTATGTTGTCTTGTTATGTTTATCCTCCACAGAGGAACTTGATTACAATGCCTCGCATAAATCGCCTCACATCTATGGCTATTGAACAACTCTTTTTGGGATTATTGTTCAAAATTATTATTTAAATACAATCATCAGATCATGAAAGTTTCTCCATGGAAAAGTAAACACCAACGAAGGTGTAATAACGGATGAAGGAAGTTTGATTTCATAATATCCCAATTTTTTGATCGTGTGGAAATTGGCATCGAAAGAACGAAGGTAAGACTTTCTCGACCCTCCAAAGTAAATGAACTTGTTTTCATTCCTTAAATACAGTAATCTTCCGTTCAATCTCAATAGTCTTGTCAACTCCTCCTCGTCTTCTATACCATTCAATGGATCTTGTTCTGGCTCTAACACTCCAACCCATGCTTGAAGATAACAATCGAAAAGACACAAATTGTGTGTCTCAACTTTTCTACCCATGTCTGTGCCTCCAATGCTCACCAGATATCTTCCTCCAATCAAACCTACTGCATTATAACTAACTGGGTTTGGAAAAAAGGAGAGTAAATCCCTCCAATTGTCAAATGGCAAACAGTTGACTTGATAGGAAATGATATCATCTGTTCCTTTCCAAAAATCAACTCGTGTAATAAAATCGCTTGGATAACAGTGATTTTGAAGACCTCCATATGAAATAATACATCCACAATTGTCTTGTTCATTATATTTCCATAAGAGAGAGCCATTTCTGGAAGGCCTGGACTTGCCATACACTTTCTCGTAGTCTATGGAAAGATCTGTCAATGAAACTTGCTCAATTGCTTGCACACTATTTTTGGTAGCTCTCCCAAGATTAAAAATGGTAGAATGGACTCGCATAAAATCACTATTGGCGAAATTGTTGTGATGAATGAATACTTCAACAGTTTTGTACAGTGAGATTGTTTTCAAACTAAAATCAATCTTAAATATTGTACCGCTTATGCTAGTATTGGCATCATATTGCAGTAGTAAAAAGTAAGGTGAATGATTTTCAAAAAAGAAAATTCCAAATGTAGATTCATCGCCTTCATCCGAAATAAATGAACATTTCGATTGCTCGATCCAACGTTCTTGCCAAAGATCAAACAGAAATAAATAATAATCGTCCATTAATTGAACCACATTAATGATAAACCTCTCTTGATAATCGTTATGTAACTTGGGAGGAATCATTTCCGAATAGTGCACATGGCTTTGGAATGGAAACATAATAAAATGCCTTGGTAAATGATTGTTTGTTTTCTGAAAGGATTCATAATATTGGTCCTCTAATTCCATTCCTTGTTCCGTTTTTTTAAACTCCAACTGATATTTTCCATAACACCAATGATGCCATTCATGATTATTTTCGTCCCTCTTGGATTCTTTCCGAGAGGGTTCATCACGAATAAATTCATCCTCATGAACAGAGGCTCAAATCTTGCAGAATTATTGAATCACGAATTTGGCGTTTCATTTTTTCATTTTGCTGAAAGAAGAATGATGTGTGAAAGAACAACATCAACTTTTTACTCAATGATGTCACTGTGTTGTACAATCGAGTGCTCATAGAAAAAAAGCAACAATAAAACAATTTTTCCTTTTCATAATGTTCCTGCTCATTCCAAGTTATGACTTTGCTCCAAATTGGATAACATGAAAGAGCCTTACTGCAAATGAATCAAAATTGTATTCCAAATTCATACATTTCAAATATCATAGTATAGTTTACACATTTGTCACCGCTCAACGCCATACAACACCTCTCAAGATCATACTAAATCTATTTCATGTCATTCATGACAATCATGCCAATACTCCATTTAGCCAATTCATGACTTGATTCCAATCGTCATAATACCTGTCAACACCCGCTCGCCTCCAAAATTTACTGTTTGCTTTCTAAACCCATCAATTATTTTCAAATAAGAAATTATCTAGTCACTCTTCATTGGTGAACAGACACACTCACATTCTCTAGTGGATCATTGTTGCAACCGTAAGTTTTCTGAAAGAAAAAGTATTCAATTTACTTCTTATTGAAACCAATCGACGAATTGAAACATGACCTCGATGCGATTGTTGTATTCAGCTGGAACTTGTGTCGAAGATTTCATCATGTCTTCCTCTCCGATGAATAAGAGTGGTCGGAATGATGATCCGTATGAGCCGTCATCTCCCCAACGAAGAAGTTTGTCAACTCATTCGAAAAGTAACGCTTTCATTCCAACAATGGATGATTTCGAACGAATTTTGAAAAATCTTCTCCAACAAATTCCAAAACAAAAAGTTGGGAGAGTAATGTGATCTGTTTGGATGAATTCGGTCCACCCACTGTCAACACCAATGTTGTGAATCAAAAACGATTTTCGAGAAGATTCAAATTTCCACTATTTAATGAAGCAGAACTCATGGAGTCATCTTCGACAACAATGGAATCTTTGGATCGAGTGACACAAATGATTGGAGAAGCGCTCAAAGATTGCAGTAATGATTTTACAGAGTTGTACAACAACAAGAATAAGAACTGTGGTCATGTTGAGAATTCTCAGGGCTCTGATGAGGTCAATTACATCTTTGTTCAGAAAGCTTCGCCAACCAAGAATACCTCAAATGCTCATCAAGCAAGCAACGAACAGGTTTCTGCTTGTAAACAACTTTCTCTTACTGAAGAACATTCAAGTGTCACATGTTGCCGTTCTCCAGAACGAGAAGTTCAACATTCTCAACCTGTTGATCAACCACACACAAGCTCTACACCTCCTCCTGCTCAACCTCCAAGCTCCTCTCGCTTCAAGCTTTCCAAGTTACTGAAAAACGGTTTCGATTTATTTATCTCGAAAGAAAATTTCAGTTCCACATCTCATGATGACGATTTTGACTGTCCCAAACCACATTTAAGGAGCAAAACCATTTCTCACACAAAATCAGCTCCTGAATTAAGCCGACCAGAGCCAACAACATCAGAAACAACCTTGTCTTGCAACAACAATGTGGCCACTCCTTCACAATGCACAACCATGAACGATGTGACATTAATACAACCCACAGAAAGTACAAGTAACCCACTCGCAGATTCTACTGCCAATTCATCTGTTTCAAACATTGTGAAATCCTATTACAGTATTGAGAATATTTTGGATCATCCTGATGGAAGATCTCTCTTGAGAGAATTCATGAAAAAGAGGTGCAACGAAGAGTTGTTCTTATATTTAGAGGTTGTTCGAGCTTTTGAAAAGATCATCAAACAGAGCGAGAAGTATCGTCGAAGGAGCTCGTGCTGTGATCCAGCATCAACGACACCATGCTCAGTCGTGAGTCCATATTCTCCAGTAGATTCACCTCGAATTTCAAACATTCTCACAGCGACCAATGCAGTTGTGTTGACCGAAGAATTTCTCAAGCTTAAAGAATTTAAACTCATTTATGAGCAATTTGTGTCATTGAATAGTCCACACTGTATGAATATTGATCATGCCATGAGAGATCGATTGGATGTAGTGTACAAACAAATGAATGAAAAATCAAATACGGATGGACAACAAGTAGTTGGGAATCAGTCATTGGTTGGAAGAAGTGAGATTTTGCTACATACCATGGCGAGTTCCATGTTTGACAAGATTTCAGAAAGTTTAAACATGTTGCGAGTAACTATTGAGCTTCAATTTAAGAATGAAATTTTCCCTCAATTCAAAAAGACTCAAGAATTTCAGAATTTGATTCTATCGAAAATGATCGAACAGTGCTCAGAGAATACTATGGCTTTAAAAGGCCGAGCTCTAATTGAAATGGTACTCGTGGAATACCAATTACAACAAGTTGCAAAATTCTTTCGCAAGAGAAAACTCGTAACGATGAGTCAAATTCAAGATTACTCGGTAGAAGATTTTAAGAATATTGGAATTTCAA
Organism: Naegleria lovaniensis; assembly: GCF_003324165.1. Lineage (NCBI taxonomy): Eukaryota > Heterolobosea > Eutetramitea > Acrasida > Naegleriidae > Naegleria > Naegleria lovaniensis. The sequence continues at coordinate 52,007 of NW_025407842.1, forward strand.
AAATCAGGCATGTACAACGACTTTGTCAAATGGTGAAAAACCACTTTTCCACAAGTAAAGTCCTTTATTGATTCCGTCTACCAAACTGTCAACCTGTCAAAGCATTAAAAAAAGCAAAAAAAAATGGGCAACCTCTTCGATGCCATCATCATCTCCCGAATAATTAATTAATTTTCAACAAATATTTAAAATTATTAATATAGTATAATTGTGAACATTGTTTGTTGAAAGATACGAGTAGTAACAAAAGCCATGTGGATCGGATCTTTCCTAATGTTCCGCCCACAACGATCCGCTTGACACGCACTCTATGGACATAACGAGTCAGTGAGTCTCTTTTTAAGACCTCGAGTTGTCGTTTCAGAACATTAAGACCGATCAAAAAAAATACAGCAAATTTTGGCGGCACTCTTAACAGCCTTAGAAGTTTCTTCTCAAAACACAATTCTTGATAGTAGAAGAGAGGACGAAGAAGACGAAGCTCATTGTTGTGTCATTATCACATCTTCAACAAGAACGAAAATATCATTATGAATGCCTTTAATCAATCATCGTACTCACTCATGAGCGGAGGGAGTAATAGAAGCGGAATGAGTAATATGGGAGGAGGCTCAGCCTCACACTTGCAAAGGCCTCATCATGGACATTCCTTACATCCGATGAGGGGAGATGCTTCAACCACGATGGGAAGCAATCTACAAGGAGGTAGTAACGCTATGGCTAGGCGTGTCTCGGAATTCTCCATGGCCTCTAGTTTTTCAACAGGAAACACACAAAAGGCACCCAACCAGCACGCTGGCTCGAGAAACTCGTTACTACAGGATACAGAATCTGCTATTTTTGCAGATAGAGGTGACAATGAGAGCTCAAAAGAATCAGCTAAAACTGCACAATCTGCTAGCAATGCTGGAGGTACTTCCTCAGCATTCATTAAGAGCTTGGAAAATTCACTCTTTCTAGTAATTAATTCTCTCAAATATGACAAACCAATTCCGACTGCTATCAGTGTAATGCTTCATCTATTTCTAGCCTTACAAACACTGAGCATTGGCTCTCCCTTAGAGTATGATTGGGGGGAATACGGAAAATGGGTGGTGAGTGTAGTGGCCATTTCCCGAACATTCGGTTTTCAATTTATGCCATACGAAGGTTTTATTGCCGTGGGTGTGGTTTATATCATGCTCATCTTACTAGCAATATTGTCCATATATTTGACATATAGAACTCAACTTATTGGAAGTAGATATTGGGACAAAATTCAATTTATTGCAAGATTTTGCTTTGGCAGTATTTCTATACTGGCAATTCCATTTACATTCAGCATGATGTTTGCATTTTGGAACTGCGATTATGAAAAGACTGTGACCATTAATAATGCGTCAGTTTTTGTGTTGAGAAATTTTCCTGACCGTGTATGCTGGTCACCACTGAATGGCTTTTTTGCAGCTGCATCCATGCTTGTCATGATAACTCAGTTGGCCCTTATTTCCATATCTGCAACAATTTTCTGCAACACACATATTCAAGCTAACGATTTTTTCCTTGTCGACAATCCATTCTCTATGATTTATATTAACGTCACAAATTGTGTCTTTTTAATTATACATCCTTTCATTCCGAAATCAGTGTACTTTATTGCTCCCATTGCATACATTTTGATATCGATGGGATTTGGGACACTGTTATTGTGGAATTTCCCTTTCGTGCGCAGAGGTGCAAACGTGTTTTATGGTGGTATGTTTTTTGTGATTGAGATTTTCACCTTTCACGACCAATGAACAATGTATAATTAGGAATTGCATTTGCGAGAATTGGTGTTGGTATAGTAACGCTAGTTGCAACTTTGGTAAATTCTCAACAAAGTTGGGAGATTGGAATTGGTCTTGTGGGAGGTCTAATTGGGGGCGGCACGTTTATGTGCATCATTGGAGTTGTTGTTACAGAAATTTATTCTAGATATGTGCAAACAAAAGGAAGAAAATTGCTCAAGACATGCCTTCAAAAACGATCATTTGAATCCATAACAGAGTCTGATCTCAAATATGTCAATTATTTTGTTAGATTTGCCATGAAGGGAACTGATGATGATATTGGTCTTGCTGACTCTTTTACAAAATTAGCCATGACTCAACGACTAACAATTAATGCACAAACATTAATTACATGTGCTCTGTTTGTGAAATTTGTGTTAACGAACAGCTCAGTGACGTTTGCAATTGTACTGATTCAAAAAGCGCAAAAACAAACTTCAAATTTCTTTCTGCGTTATTCCATTTACTTACGTAGTAGGGAAATTGAAAAAGCTAGCTCTATGGGAAGAAATAATTTTCAATTGGATAGCATGGCGAATATGGTGCGCTCTAAATGTGAATTATTAAGACAGTTATACAAATTATTTTGGAAAAACATTGCAATGGACCAAGGAGATGACAAAAAACTCTATTTTATTGCTAAGGAAATTGAAAGTGTTACGAAAGAATGTTCAATCATTTTTCAGAATATGTTATTCAACTTTAGGAATGAGGTGGTAAGTATGGAAATTTGTATGTATGCATTTACTCGAGCAACATCTCACAGACTGTATTGAGAAGTTATGCTTCATTTTTGGACGAATTTTTATTTGAAAGGTTGGTATTTGGCAAACTGAGTCGATTTTGTTGTTAATTATTTGGTTAACCATTACTTGATGTTGACAACTAGCACCATTGCAGAAGAATTATTTGAAGAAGCTACAATTTTGGAGGAAGAGAATGCTAAAAAAAGCTCCATAGACGCAAAACGATTACTTGCCAAAAGAAACTCTCATGCCCTTACATCAAAGCCATCAATGCACGAGCCTACATTTTCACCAAACCTTCTAAAACGAAGAGGATCTTCCAGAGAAGATGTTGACATGTTGGAATCTGCTAGCCAACAAGGGGACGCTCAAAATCATCCTCAAAAACAGAAGGATATCTTTCGAGCTGCGTTAAATAAGAAGGAGGAGCATAGGTTCTTATTTCCATTCTTGATGTCACTGTGTGCTGTTGGAATTTTTTGTGTTTCTGTAATTCTCATAATAGGTGTAACAATTACTGCCAACAACAATCGAGACATTGACCTTATTATGACAGCATGTGCCATCTCGTCCCGTAAGTATTTCTGCCAACAAAATTGTGAAGTTGGAATGTTTCAACATGATGTTTAATTGAATTTTCAATAACTATTTTTTAAAAATACCAAGTACCTTATGGAACCATTTCAGACATTCGAAAAGCGCAAGCAATGATGAAATTTTCAAATTCGTCACAAACACAATTCATACAGGGGCAAGTTAAGAAGAGGGTGGAATCGAACATTCAAAGCATGATTCAAGTTCACAAGCATTTGAAAGAGCGACTCTTTACACCCACAATGATGCAACGATTTTTTAATACAAGCTCCAAGATACATATTCCTATACTTCAGACAGACAGTATTTCATTGGTACAAACAACTGTGAAAAATAGCTCAGTGTCCGATTTGGCTACTAAATTTACCACTCTTTCGACCAACTATCTTTCAAAGAGCTCGAGTGAATTCAACAAAACATATGAAGACTTTGACTTTCTAATGTTGTGTAAGTTATTGAAAATAATGCTAGCTTCAACAAGACTTTTACACATGTTCATAGGGACTAATCGACAAGACTTCACCATGTCGTTTGAACGTTTGTGCGATCAGCTGCTCATCGACGTTAACGAAAATATTACATATTTACGTAATGTGTTCATCATTGTGGTGTGCTCGATATCCGTCGCATATTTTATTTACGTTATTATTTATACTGTTGTCATGCAACGAACCTTAACTAGGCTTGGCCAAATCATTTCATTATTTAGAAAAATCTCAAAGGACGAGGTACGCACCATTATTGGAACAATGGAACACAAAACAGAAGACAAAATTATTAGTACAAAAGAATATGTTGCAACAACAAAGCGAGTATTGATAGTTCTGGTAGCAGTGTGCTTAATCGTCACTTTTGTATGCGGTGTATTAATTGTTTATGAAACCATATCCTTTATTGAAAATGAGTCTCTTGCAATGCAAAAAATTCAATCAGCCAATTTGGTGTTGCAAATACTTGAGCGGTGCAAGTTTAAAATATTAGAACTATTAATGGATGACAATGAATCATTAGGAGTCTCTAAATATCAGTTTTACACGGAAATTAAGACTCATATATCAGACTTGTTTATATCTTGGAATGCTTTTAGATATGGACAAGAAACTAACGGTTTTAAAGCGTTGACTGGTACTGGTACTGAGATGGACAATATATTGTTGCAATCGAAAGAGTGTAATGGAACAGATTTTTCATGCTATTCACTCGATAAATTAATGACCTACTTTAAGATTTCTGAGAAAATCAACGACAATGCGTACCACCAAATTTATCCAACTGTTCAAGTATTGGCAGAGTATTCTGATCTATTTGATAGCTCCATTACAATTTCAGACAAGACCACATTATTCATTTCTAAATACGCGTCCCATTTTACATCACAAGTGATGGTTATTTCTGCTGCTTCGTCCTCTTTAACCATTCTACTTCTGTTTATATTTATTTATGCAATATACCGATTCATGTCCAATCACATGAACGAAATTCATCAATTTAGGATTATGCTTAATCATTTACATTGGGAAACATTGGACAATGATCCTCTATTGCATGCATATGTGATGAATTACTCACTCAGTGCAAGTGAGCAGAAAAAAGCTAGAACAACATTAGACAATTCGTCGAAGGAAAAGGCAATATTGGAAGCTGCTGTTGAAGGTGCTGTGATTTGCTCAACCTTTGGTTCTATTTACGTTTTCAACATGAGTGCACAAAAGTTGTTTGGATTTAGATCAGATGAAGTCATAGGTACGCCGTTGGAAGAACTGTTCACACCTGAATCTCGTGGAAAAGTTGCAACGTTTATTTCCAGGTTTGTGTTTAATTTCATTATACCAAGTAATAACACGTTAATAGCTCGCTCCATGCAACCTCTAATCAAGGTGAGACTTTATCAATCTTTGGTCTTCGAAAAAACAAGACAACATTTCCAGCAACGGTCAATTTGAGTGTTTCAGTGTTAAAAGAGAATGAAAATATAATTTCATGTTTCATCAGAGATGCAACCATTGAGAAGCAACACGATTCAGAGTTAGCCGAAGAAAAGAAAAAGTCGGAGGCTCTGTTGTTGAACATTTTACCTGAAAGCGTGGCTCTACGATTGCAAAATGGAGAAACTTTTATTGCTGACAAGGTATGTTTTTATCGTTTTGATGTGCAGAATCATGTACTTTGTATTTTCGCAACTTGAAACATTCCTGTCATTTGCAGGTGGATGATTGTACTTGTTTATTCAGCGATATTTGCAATTTTAATGAAATTAGTAGTAACATGGGTGCCAGTGAAATTGTTCAAATGTTAAATATCATCATCAATGGATACGATTCTCTCATTCCCAAATATTATTTGGAAAAAATCAAAACCATTCAAAGCCATTACTTTTGTGTGGGTGGATTACAAACCATGACATCACATGCCAATCAATCACAGCAAGATCATCCTGAATTGGTACTTCGTTTTGCAATGGAAATGTTTAGCGTCATGCACAGCTATAATTTGCAATTTGGAACCAACATGACCATAAAGGTAGGAATGCATGTTGGAGCTTTGGTATCTGGAGTGATCGGACAATTAAAATTTGCATACGACGTATGGGGCGATGCTGTCAATTTAGCTTCAAGGTGAGGTATGTAGTTTTCAATATTTTACGTTTTTTTTAAGGTCAATTTCTTTTTACCTTATCAACAACAGTCACAACGAAAATCCAATTTCAATTAATTATTACATTTTCATGATCAAATAATGACAGAATGGAATCCGTTTGTTTGGATGGTAGAATTCAATGCTCACGAGAGGCCTATCTTCGACTCTGTTCCAAGTTTGACTTTGACGAACGAAAAGATGTTTACGCGAAAGGCAAGGGTCTGTTAACAACCTACCTATTACACACTAATTATTACCAAAATCCACAGAATTGTCATATGACCACCATTCTCGTTGAGGGAGCAGATGATGATGATAACTTGATGGATGAACATCATCACCACCATTCAGATGTCGTCTCTCGTGGATCGTATGACATCTCAGATGCTGGATCGAGTGCTCCTCCATCGGTCATCATTGAAGATGGACATTTAGTGGCACACCACCACGATCATGGAATGCATCATCACTCTCATCATGATGCACATTCTGAAGTGCATCATGAGCAAGATCACGCAATACATTTATCTAGTGGTCATCACAATTCTCATAACACGCATCAACATTCTATACATACTTCGTCTGACCCTCAATCGAATCATCGTGCTGTGGCACTAGATCAGGATGTTCGGAAGGAATGATTAAGCAACATGATGTGAAAACCAACAGTTCGTTTAAACGATCGGCACTAAGTTGACTTAGGCACGAGTGCGTTGATATCATGCGAATAAAGAGTGGCACGACCAACGCTGCAACAATTCTTTGTTATAGTGTTGAAGATGGCTTTCATGTCAAAACATTAATGTGAGGAAGGTAAATCAAATGGGACATCAATGTGTCCTTTTCTTATTGGCCAAGAGATGATCAGCACTAGGGTTAAGTCAAATGATTGTGTCTCGCGCGTTACTAAGGTGCCACGCTTTTCCTTCATGTGCTAACTGCTTGTCCCTTCTTCTGAACAACAAAAAATTGTCCTCATCATTTTCACTAGCCAAACCTCTCCATAAATTTCAAAACAAAAAGAACAATGAACAAACTACTCTGGAGAAGTAGGAAATCATATTTTCAATAATCAGCATATTCCAAGTTGGAAATCACGTGGTCAAATTCCCTAGTACTCGCTGATTTTAAAGCTTCATGCATAAACGTTTGAATAACAAATAATTTTGTTAATCTCATGATGAACAACGTGATTATGAGATTTTGTTCCGGAGGTGCGGGCCGTGATGATTAAAATTACAAAAAAACATTTTGATGTTATCAGAAGATCATTCAGTGGAGAGTAACAACAACAAGAAGAGAGGTTATGAGGAGCAAGCGGATCATACGAACACCATAGTCTCCAACAGCACAGATCTCCACAAACAAGAAGAAGACAGAACTTTGGATGAAGAATTTCAGGAGGAAGATGCCCGTATCATGTCCACCTCGGAACAAGAATCACTGATAGACAATTTTAGAAAGAAGAGAAAACTCTTTGTAGAGGAGAAGAAAGCCTTTTCATTACACACGTTTGAGTGTTCAACACTTGAAAGCGTCATCCCACAGAGGATGATCATCTTTTTCATTTCATACGAGAAGATGACTTGATCGAGGATGTCATGTCTCACTTGGAGCAAGCAAAAGATGACGAAGAGTCCAAGCTCTTGTATCAACGTCTGTGCAATCTTCAACAACAAGCAGATGAACAAGATTATGAAGGAAAGTCATCAGAAGAAATCAAGAAACTTCTATGCCAAGAAGAGGTTGAAAGTATTTATTTGAGTAATGATCAGTTTGAGAAGTGTTGGCACGTGTTGCAAGCGAAAATTGTGTTGCAGAGCTTGAAATTGAGAGATCCACAACATCAGAAGGATCCACTTTCCGACTTGGATTGGACCATGATGGAGGAGTTGACAAAAACGCTCGGCAAACCATTCCCTGATAAAACCATTGCAGTCAAGATTAAGGAAGAACAGGTTAATGCCATCTTGAAAGAATTCATTTCCAAACGAGAGGCTATCGAAAGTACTGCATTGTATTGTGCCGACTTTCTCGTGAAACGATGTGTTGTACATGATGTGGAATTTATTTCTCAACTGATTGATTCAACAGCAAAAATTCATAGAACGAATCTGGACGTACAAGCATGTCAGATTGCCGAAAATTCCATGGGATTTGGAGATACTCAGCCAGAACTCACGAACGAGGTTATTGATACGTGGCAAACGTTTATATTACCACAAGTCGTAAAAACTCAACAAGAGCTCAATTGTTTGCCAGAACCACATTTGACTGTATCAATTGAGCGCAGTGATGAAAAGAAAAAGCTCGATGAAAAACTATTGTTGAATGAGTATAACGAAGAAGAATATGCTTTTTATTTGGATGGATTTTTCATGAATTCTAAAGAAAGTATCAAAGAAGAACGAGAGCAGGAAAAAGAATTTGAAGACGAAGAGCAGTTTTTTTATGATGACAGCGATTGCAATGATTTCAGCGTTGCGCACTTTTCCCATCTGTTCAACAAACTCTTACCAGACGAGGATATGACATACATTCCTCCATTCTCTCAATTACTTCTTAAAGATGCTGAAGACTTATTTGATAACCCCTATTTCAGCATTATTGAGCTTACCCTTCGCATGTACGACAAGAGTGTTGTCACTCACGAAGAGCATCAAGACTTACCTGTTTCTACGATGAGACTCGGCGTTTCCTTGATGATATTAAATTGTCTGAACAAGGAAATTTGTATAATGAAGCAACGAAAAAGTATAGAAGCTTGTCAGATAATGTATAGACCCTTAGTTAGAGCATTATTGGACACATTTATTGTTGACAGTTATCATTCTCCAGTACTATGTTGGAATGGCAAGCAACGACTTGCTAACATCCGATCGATTAAGGAGTATGACGAAGAAGATCTGTACGAATTCCAGAAAGATGTTTTTTTACAAATAAGAGGATTAAGACCCAGTTTGAATGATGATGATTTCACAGACTCAGATGAGGAAGATGAGACAGAAACTGATGAAAGTGACTGCGATATGGAGAGTAGCCAGGCTCAAGAATTACTATCGGACCCTTGCTCCAAATCAGAAACCTTTATTAAGGAAAATGATGTGGAAAAGAGAGAAGTGAATTACGAAGAAAACTCCATTAACCCCTCACAATGTCACCCAATTTGGGAACATGAGTTCAACACTCAAGTGTCACCTAAAAAACATTGCCTCGATACAATAATGCACCATAACCCTGTTCCGACTAGCTTGACCACTTCTGAAAACTGGCTTTGTGATGTACATGCAATTGCCAAGGACAGCTTTGTGAAAGAACCCGTTTATGACCAGGAATGGGTCACTCTTTATTTTCCACAAGTGAGTAGTACACATTGTTGCATTTAATTTGGTCAGTTAACATTCTTTAGGGAGATTTTATAATGAGGACAATATTTTAAGTGCAGACCATGTCAATGAGCGACATCCGTATCTTGACATAGAATATCAAGATCCCTCACAAAGTCATTCGTTTCACATTGATTTATTACGAATTATGAGAAGAGGTTCCATGAAGTCATGTACTGAAGGAGTGGCGATTGAGGCCTTCTTTTCATTGAAGAATTTTATCAGTTCTGTTTTTCAAAAGCTGCATTTATTGAAAAAGACTGATGGTGATAGAACTGTCACAGCACAAGATGTTGAAAAAGTCATTGGAAAAGATCTTGTAAATGTCATTGGTTTGCGTCATGCTCAACATGATGACGAACAAATATATGAGGCACCACGAACCGTTTCATTCAAAACTCAACCTGTGGAACCACCTGAAAAATTCTCTGACATTGTTTATGAAAATGAGGACAATTTACTGACCACTAAGGGAGATGACACTCCCCTACGGTTTTCAAGTTCATGTTTGGTTTAGACGATAATTTTGATGAAGAGGATATACCATCACCAACAACTCCAGCTACCAGCAGTCCCCATCACGTGTATTCATCATCTGAAAAATTCGATTCAGTCCGTGTTGGTACCCCTCCCGCTGTATCTCTATATCACGATCTCATTAATAATGGTACGATGGCAAATGATCTTACCTTGCTGTTTCAATCCGGAAAATTCACAGACAGCTTTATAGAATCGAGTGAAGGTGTAAAAATTGGAGTTTATACTCCAATATTGAAAGTAAGATGTCCATCTTTGTATGAACAATTTTTCAACAGTCCTGAAAAACGAGAGCTTGGTCTACATGCTGCCAAATTAATCAGCAGTACGGATTTCAAAATTGATGAAAATGTCGAACAAGCAACGGAAATTCAAGAACTGTCTTCGATAATGGATAGTAAGGTGTGTACTGCATGGATAGAGAATGTGTACTTGGGAGTTTTTGAAAATATGTTCGATGAATCAAGTGACGCATCCCGATTTAAAACATTAGAGACCATAAACATGAAATATCCCATTGTAGCCAAGAATGTGAATTCAGATACTTGGTTGGAATGGGAGACATCCACGGATAATATGTTGCAAGATCCAAATCACTACATTAATCATGACATGGAATATTTATTGGATCGACATGATGATTATGAGAAATGTCTGACGTTAAATGCTTTGTACAATGACAATGAGAGCAAGGACTTTTCGTTGCAAATCTGTCACAACAATTTTGAGCCCAGCATTCCTCTCGTACAGTGTAGAGCACACAAATACATACTAGCATGTAGAAGCTCATTTTTCCGAGTACTATTCGAAGGAAACTTTGGAGATGAACAATCCATTTCTTATGATGCCAGTGAAATTTTCAGAGATGTGAAAGCGTTGGAAATGTTCGTATTCTACTTGTATCACAACTTTTTAAGTGATCGCTATGAGTCAACTTTTTCACAACTGATTGAGTTGTATCAGGCAGCAGATTTTTTTGATGTGAACGGACTCAAAGATTTAGTTCAATTTCAACTTGGTGTCAATGTTCAGAGCTCATCACTTGAAGAATGTGTGGATTTACTTCAATTTTCATTGGAAAACGATATGAAAGAATTGTTTATTACCGTGAACAACTTGCTACTCTCTACATATGATTCAGATGGTTTCACCATTATGGATGACATAACTACAGAATATTACAAAACTCTTTCTGGCAGCATTGATTTAGAAAATGTGATTGTAAAACTCGAATTTGTTTATCGAGTATTGAATTCAGACAACAGCTTGCACATGTTTTATAGAGAAATGCTTGACTCATTCCATAGAACTCAGCTGATTTGGTTCATCATTAGAAATCTTGTTTCGTTTAATACTGTTGACGGTTTGGAATGCCTAAAGACAATTAAGGAAACACGAGACCCCAATTCCAGAAATTTATTTCAAGTTGTTCATGATCTTGCTGAAAGATATGGATATGAGTTCTAATTCATGACATCTTTCTCTACAACAACATTTATTAATCATTATGTGACGTTTGTAAATCATGCAAATAATATTCTTTTCATTAGAAAATCAGCACTCCAATGAGTAACAGTGTGAACAAGAGGCCTACTTGGTAGCACTTTGCAACACCTTCATTCACCTCTCTTGAGAGGGATGCCCTTGGATTAATGGATGATTTTGCACTTTTCGATGGCTTTGGCAGTGGTTTCGAAGGTTTTGGTGATGGAATTGGGCTGGGTATAGGTGACGGACTCGGATTGGGTGTTGGTGGCGTAACTGCCTTTGCTCGACCCATATTGACAACAATGACTTCTGTGTAGGAGGCAAAATTTGGATCAGCATAAGCAACGCATTGAACTGAACTCCGATTGAAGCACAATCTGCATTGGTCACCAATGTGTAATTTTGTTTGGTAAGCATCGAATACGCAGACATCAAGGTGCAATTCGAAACACCTATGAGTTGGCCATTCGAAATGACATCCACATCAAACAGTAAGGTAATTCTTGAATTGTAGACAGATTGTGAAACCATTACTGTGAAATAGACTTCTTGGGTGGAGGACAAACTTGAAAATCTCTCTACTCTCACAGCAGGAGGAGCCACAGTAACTGAATCTGCTTGAACTCTATCAATCATAGATCCGTTCACTAACAACCTCACTCCTGTCAATATTTGCCATCCATTTTGATTCAGTCTCCTAAAATATGGAATGTATTGTTTAAAGAGTGCTCGATGAGGTTCATACGCTGCTGGAATGGACCAGAATGGTGAAGTACTCGCATCTTCACTAAACGAAGAAGGATACATTCCATAAAACAGACAAAATTGGAAATATTGCAACATGATGGAGCTGGTCAAGCTCGTGTAATGCTCATTCAACAAGTAACCATAAGGTTTCTGACCAAAAACTGTTCTTGAAAAGCTCACACTTTCATCACTGGCAGGTGTGAATTGGCCATTGGTCACCCATCCAACTTCTGTTCCAGTGGTATCAAACAAATCGACTCCCCAAGAAATGGAATTACTTGCTGCTGCATTGGCCATAAAGTATTTCTTGGTAGGAAGTGAATGCAAAAACTCTCCAATGGTTTTAGTGAAGAGATAGGTGGAAAAGATTCCTGCAATTCCAACGTATTGAGGTCGATTAGCGTCAAATGTCAAGTAAGGTTCATTGACAGCTTTCACATGCTCTGGAGTGTAGTTAATAAGATAGGAATTGGATGAGAATGAATCGACAAATTCTCCACTCAAGTTGTAATAGAGAGAAGCAGGATTGTTGTACGTGCCCCAAACGGTTGGGTTCCAATCTGCTTCTGCCTTATTGACAAAATAGCTGGGAAGATGACTTGCTGGTTTGACATTTGGCAGCGGACATAATGTACATAGCACGCACTTATTGGGACACCATGGTCGATCGATACTCGTACAGCGATACAAACCTGTATCGGGATCCTTAATAGTAGAAACAAGAGTGAGTTGAGCTTGTTCCTTAATCGGAGAATTTGGATTCTGAGCTTGTTGCGTCAAGTATTCGATCACGTGAGTGTAGTTGTTAGGATCTACGTTAGTATTTCGTAATCTAATCCACGAAGAGAATGGTTCTGTCACGTATCGTAATCCTTTGATTCCATTAGCTTTGGCAAAATTAATTTGATTATCGGCTCCAAGTTCATGAAATCCAAAACCAAAATCAGTAATGTTTGGAATGGTGCTTACATCACTGAAAGCAATCCATACACCTTCCTCTTCGGGAGGTATTCTTCTTGTAAAGAATTGAGGATATCTTTGATAATAACCAAAAGCAGCGTTACGGAATGGATACGGAGTTGTAGTGGTCACTCCGCCAATAGTGGTTTCCAATTTGTCATGCTTGTACAAAATCAAATCGAACCATGCCTTGTTGGAAATGCCTGATTTTGGTGAAATACCAATATCTACACTGGCATACAACAATTTACAAATCGAGTTGTAAGCAAATCGAATAATTTTTGGAGAAGAAAGTGGAATTGCCAACGAGAGACCAACATTGGTACCACTTGTCACATTGGTGGACATTCCTATAAACGGATACGAAGTCACGAGTTGAGCATTTGTAGAAACACGTGCCGACATTCTATGGTATTCTCTTGGATTCAAGTCCACAATGTCCCGTGACGATCGAATATAATCTCCCCACATCCAGTTGAGATTCATATTTGTGACAGGAATGGCAACCAACAAGGTGAGAGATCGATCTTTTTGAATCCAAGTATTTTCAATATCGACTCGAATGGAAATGGTTTTTGATAAATCAAGATCAGCCTTATATGTGGTGTTTAACACGAGTCCCAGCTCAGGAAGAGTGGATTCAGTTCGAAAGCTGTTTGATGAGGTAATAATTTGTGTGGGAGTGGGTAAGTAAATTTTAGACTCGTTGAGACGCACTTGCATGTCCTTGACGAAGAGACCACCAAATTGTGCAGAGCTGTCAGATGCCACTGTTTGTCCATCAATATTCAACCCCACTAGAGATCCATCAATTTTTGAAAATTTCAATGAGAGACCATTACTCGTACTCAATGTATGCAATGAAGTGAGTGATGGAGAATAGGCAACTTTGGCAACAACACTTCCATCCAACACTTGAACATTTTCATACGGAATACTCAACTCTGAAATAATCAAATTTGAAAAATACGCGGAACCAGAGTGTGTACCTCGAAACAATATATTCATACTCAAACTCTTAACTGGCTTCTCTGGAATGAGAAAGGCATATTTCATACTCCATGAAGTATTGCCCACTGGAAAATTCAACGTTTGACCAAATAATGAACTGCCATCCATAAACAAAATATCCAAATAGAAGGAATAACTGGGATCTTGAACTCCTCCTACATTTTCTGCCTTACTCCATGCGGAATAGTAAATGACTTTACGAGTGGATTGATTAAAGGTAATGCCTTGACTCAAACCGTTGTTCACTCCAACAAATTTCACTTGTCAAGAGTTCAATTAATTGGCCATGATCATGGAAAGCATTGAACGTACCTGCATTGCCACTCACGGCACCACCAGAGGAAATGACTTGAATGGTGGAACCCGAGTATATTTGATTGAAATTTTGAACTGGACTTGCATTTGGGAGGTTTTGAGTGAGAGTGAAATCTGCATTTTGAACGGCATTGCCTACCAAGTAATTCTTGTAGACAGTTTCGAGAGGAGTAAATACTGGTTGTGGTGATGCTGCATGGACTGGAACTGTTCCACGTGGAGAATTAGTAGGACATCAAGATCCAACGTCAAATGTCATTAGCATTTATGTGGTTATTGAAACATGCAACTCCCAAATAGAAATCAAGTACGTACTATTCAACACAACAAGCATCATCAATACATGCACAAGAGCTGTCACGACCCACCTTATCGAAAGGACTCGATTGAACATTTTTTTGTTGTGTGTGAAAGATGGGATTGTGTTGATGATTTGAGATTTGAATCCATGTCTCCATGTTTGTTCAACGGATCCAAACGCGCATGCTCGTTCAAAACATTTTTAGCAACCATGTCAGGGCATGTGTAACAGTGAAATCAGAAAACAATTTTACAGAGCTTCACGTCGTTGTGATCGATTTCTAAACGTGCTTCCTTGTCGTAACAAGCGTTGTTGTGCAGATCTGGTGATTGATAATAATGACTGAAGAACACACAATCAATTTCAAGTAGACATGCTGACTGAATTTCAAAAAAAAAATGTCAAACACTTCTGACAGCAATGACACCCTTCAATACATGCAAAACAATATTCGAAAAGAGCTTTTCGAATCGGAACTCTTTGATTCTGAGGTATTTTCAAAACAAGATCAAGCCATGTCTCTGTACTTGTTTGTGAAAAACGGATGCAATACGAAAGCATTGGAATTACAAGTGAAACAATTTGATCAAGCTCGATTTAGAAATAGAGAGACAAAATTTGATGATGAAATTTCGTCCTTGTTTGAATCCTTGTGTGTGAGTACGTTTTTTTTATTTAATAATTTTAATTTCAAATGACAATTATCATATTTAATTAATTGTCATTTGAAATTATGAAATTCACACCATGAATGATGAACTACTTTCATGATGTTAACAACACCAACAACAATATAACTTAGCCAAAGAATTATTCGGAACTCCTCCATGTCTGAAACGCTACGAACAAACCTCCTTTTTACATGATTCCTTCACAGCCTCAACTTGATTATACATAATGCCAAGTCAATTAGTCTCTATGTCGAGTGCCTTTTTGCATTGTTTAAATAATGGTGATAAATTCATGACACCATCATTGACTACAACCTCATCAGAAGAAGAATCACCAATGTTGGACTCCACTTCAGTAAGCTCTGCGATGACATGTCTCTCCGAACAACCATGTGCTCGCAAAGTTTACCTGTATTTGGGTATCATAGCTACAGCAGAACCTGAGCAACAACAAGAAATGATGAAAAAATTTGAGTAGTTGAATCAAATGTTCATCTTGTATTTGACCATAAAAAAATTTAAATTAATAAATTTGGAAATTCATTGAATTATTAAACCTCT
This sequence comes from Naegleria lovaniensis, assembly GCF_003324165.1. NCBI lineage: Eukaryota > Heterolobosea > Eutetramitea > Acrasida > Naegleriidae > Naegleria > Naegleria lovaniensis. The sequence continues at coordinate 67,772 of NW_025407842.1, forward strand.
TGGTTATTTCTTTCTTAAAAAAGTAGCTCCATCTCCAATACATTGCATGGCTAAATCCCATCTCTCATCCTTGTGTAATTGTTCGTTCATCTTTCGAATAATGTCAGTTCCAGGTGAGTGATCATTGGGATCCATGACTTTTGTACTCCAAATGGTGTTATCAATCACCAACAGTCCATTCACTCTCAACAAGTCGTAAGCCAATTCGACGTATTCCAATTGATTATCCTTATCAGCATCAATGTAAATAAAATCGAATAATTGATCATGCTGTTGAGAAGCTGCTTGTTTCAATTCTTTCAAAGAGTGAAGAGCTGGTTGCAACTTTAATTCAATTCTGTTGGCAACTCCTGCTCGTTCCCAATAGGTCTTGCCCAATGAGGTGTACTCTTCAGAGACGTCACACGTGATGATTTGAGCTTGTGTATCGGTGGTGGCCAATGCAAAACTCAATGCAGAATAACCAGTGAACGTTCCAACATCCAAAATTCTTTTCGCTCCAATTAACTTGAGAATAATTTGCAACAGTTGAGTTTGTTCAGGGAAGGATACCATTAAACTCAACAAGCCAAGTTTTTCTGCAGTTTTCAAACGCAATTCTTCAAGAATGGGTTGTTCACGAATGCCTACTTGACGAATGTATTGCAAAATGGGTTCTTCGACGAGGTATCTATATTTCACTTGGGAAATGGTTTGTGAGCTTGGTGTGGACATTTTGTTGGCTAAGGGAGTCTTCAATGATAGTGGGAGAAGGCAATTTGTGTGTGAATAACAATAGGAACAGCTAGTGTCTTGTGAATTTGTTTTTGTTGTGATTTTCCTGGGGATGAGACATTAAAAGTTGCCTTTAAAGGTAAATATTTGATCTAATAATTTTCTAACTCATAGCGGACGTGATTAAAAAAAAAGGTCCATCATGGGTCCGGCTATCATGATGGTGAACATTGCAGCTCAAATCAAAATGAATGAATGTGTGGTGTTTGGTTCCAATTTGAGTCCATTATAAAATACCATTCATTCACAATTTGGAGAATATTGAATCACCAAATTGTTAGCTTGTCTCTTGCATGACAAGTCGTTAACGACTCACCATAGATGATTCCATTGATACATTTCCCTGGAGTGAATTTTCCACATTGGTATAGGAAGTCTCAATGCTGTTATCAAATGCTGAAGAGGAATTACCAAATTCTGGAACAGCTTGTTCGTTTCCTAACAATAGTACTTGATCCTTCTGCTTTTGTTTGGCCTTTCGCTGTTGTAAGAACTTCTTCAATGGTTTCACAATACATGGATAGCATTCGTAAAATCGTTCCTGGTCAAAAACAATGTACAAAATGACCACAAAACATGAAAAGGAGCACGTAATACTCGCAAGCTCAGACAAGTTACATATGGCATAGTGGAAATAGGAAGTTCCATAAATGCGAAAAATGTTGGACAGCAGACATGTAATAAAAGAGCACCAACTACATAAACATAGTACAACGAATTCACGAAAATACTATATAGATGGTCATGGATAATATATTAGTATTTCACAGAATTTGTTAGTATCATAGTGATAACAATAAAAGTGGTGAAGTATCAATTCAGGTCATGACATCATACATTTCAAAAACTTCAACAACAACTTACACTGGATGCAAAGAATGAAATGGTTGTTTTTTGCTTGAATGTAAAATACAGCCTTAGAGAAAGCAGAATAAATAGAAGAGTATTTACAAGCAATGGAATGAAGAAATTAATATAATTCACTAGCAATAATATGTGAGATATACTTGAATACGCATACGAAAATATTAACACCTCAATGGCAATACATGCACCCAAACATAAGGCATAGAGTACCAAGGCTCCAAATGTAATACTTGTGAAAATAATGCAATTTCTATTTTCTGAAGTCTTGAGGAACATGTAGATGCGATCGAAAACAAGTAGGGCAGGTAATATCGAAATGTGAATCATGAATAAGCTAGAAGAAAGCAATGTATAATTGAGTATGGGTAAGAAGACAGCTGTAACCCCGCCCACGAGCATGGTCATGCATGCCGCTCCCATAATGAACATGCTGAAAATATTCACAACATTGAGGTTCCGTTTTCGTGTGAAACTTTTCAATAGGGGTAGAGTATAGGCAAAAAGGCAAGCTATAAAAGCTGGAACCATAATAATAACAGTCAACACCATTTTAGCGGTCGCTGTGTGCTGATCATTCCAAAAGTTATCACACGAAAATGAGTAGCTGTTCTCTTTGGCACAATAACAGAAATAGGGGTTTTTCAATAATTTGAAATTTAGATCACTCTGATAATATAAGGGAAGCCCCTTACTGATATCTCCACAATAGAAGGCAGATGGAAATTTAGAAAAATTACCACACGAGTTGTAGCCACGTTGCAACCCGTCATTGGGTGTTTCAATATAACTGTCCGTATTTTGGAGTCTGTGATGAAATTCAACAAATCCTTTGGCATTACGGCAATATTGACAATAGTTCACTAATGAATAATTCAAACGGTTTTGCTGGTGGGCAGCTCCACACAACAAATCCGCACAACTCTCTTGCAACGATTGATACTTTTCGCATACATCATACCGTTCTGCTGAGGTCGATATGGGTGCGTAGAATTCAGAGTTTTTCATGTTGTTTGCAAAAATGTAAATGGCAAAATCATCTTCCGAGATGGCTTGAGGAAATTCAACACTCTCACATCCAAAGCCAAAAGGCAAATCTCGGAACTGAGAAAATAATTCTTCATTTAAAGGTATCCGTACAAATGTATAGGATGATGAATGGTTGGTGTTGATAATACTCGGTATTCGCTCTTCATAGGAACAATTTCTGAAACCATACCGATGATGAAAGATGGGAGTTGCTCCCGAAGAAGGCTGATGATGATTATTGGGAGTAAAAGATTGAATATCTCCGGAGAAGAAGGATGCTGCTGTTGTTGTTGTTGATGGACCAAAGATTACATTGAGAACTAGCAGTAGTAGTTGTAGCACGACGGCAACCACTTGGCGAGCGAAATTATAATGAGTCGTCGAGTTCCTCGTCATCATGGTTGGTGTGATTTTTGTTGTTTGTTGAATCAAAAAATAACGAAAAAATATTTTTTCATTTCGCTGTTTCAATTCCCTTATTGGGATTTGTTGCTCCATGGAGCAAAGTGTTCATTCACTCATTCTTTGACTTGAGAAGGATATGGAATCGTATGTATAACGTATACACATATTTATTCTTGTCAATTTAAATCTCAAAGGATTTCAATCAATAACACTTGAATGATTTCAAGAGGATTTTCACACCTCTTCTATTCAGCCTTATTGAATCTTACTGGAAGGTGAAGAGTACAATACTTTATCTTGTTCATTTGAAGTGATCACATCGGATCGATCTTCAGCTTCTTTCGCTGTTCCTTTAATATTGGTTTGTCTTCGAACAGTACTGGGGTTTGTTTTCTTTTTACGAATGAACGGGAGTCTTGATTCTCGAACCATGATGAATTGTTACAAAAGGAGCGTTTGCAATGGATCGTGATAAGGTTTAGTGATTGTTTTTTTAAATTTGTTCACTCACACTTGTCTTTCTTCAATAAAAAGATGATTGTGTGAAAAATTTGTTGGTCATTACCAGAAATGTCAAATTTTCAAAAACAGATTGCTATTCATGACTGAGTTCCTAAAACACCACGTGAGATTTCTTTTCATTTACCAACATCATACGATCCTTGACGATCCAATAAAACAAACGAATTACAATTTCTCTTTCTAACTACAAAATCATAATAGTTGGAATTCATAAAGTTGAATAATTTAACAAAAGAATGTCGTGAAAAACGAAAAACACTTGATCTTCCTACTCCAGCCCTTATAGACGACCAAAAAGCTTCTTTCAGAAGATATCCAACCTCTTACACATTCTGTCACTTTCTATTTTTTTCAAACGAACAACTTTCACTCAAATTCACTTCAAATTCCATCAAATATTTTCACTGAAATCAAGTTCTTTCCTTTCGAACGTCGGTCTTCGAGTAGGGTGTTGGATCATGTATTTTGTTTCCGAAAGAAATTCAAACGGCTGTCAACACTTTTCGCTTGTCACTTTCAAAAAAAATTTCAACAACATCCAATGATCCACCACACCAACAACAACAACAACAGTTCATCATCCTCGACCTCGAGGTCGTTATCGTCTCGATCCTTCACAATCGGGCACGATTCGTTCCCATTGAAATTTCATCTAACAACAACAAATCGACAATTTTCCTTCTTTTACTTGTTCTCAGCTCAATGTTGATGATGTTGATCATTCCATCATCATCATCATGGACACACGCATCGATTCTCGTCAATACCTCTCCTCGTCCTCCCAATCTCTTCCAACCCTTTACTTTTTTCCCCAATTACATGCAACAACCACCCGTTCAATATCTCGACAATTCCATTCATGTTTTAAACATTCCAGATCAGAACAATGCGAAATTGGAACTTTATATTTTTTATACCTATCCCACTGCGTTTGTGGGGTCGAATGTCTTTTCAGTCCTTTCGAAATGTGGAGTCAAACAAAATCAATATTTTCAACAAGTTGTCAATGCAACTCAGTATTTTAATTGTAATTTTACATTGAACAAGGGTTATGCGACTACTTTGGAAGTTTACTCCAAATCTGGAAATTTCACAGAAGGAGTGTATTTTGTTGAGATTGGACCTTCGGCGTATTTGAAATTAAAAGGAATTAATGACATGACGGCTCAGTTTGAAATTATTGTCTACTCGACGGATGGTTTATCTGAAATTTTGAAAAAACCTGCAAATTTGTTACAACCTCCAAATACAGAACTTTATGTGAATATTACCATTCCACCCATTGCAGTGATTGATCCTTCGAATCCACCTGCATTGGATGCACTCACTGGTCAACCGTTCATTCCAATGGGAGCTAATTTTGCATTAAACGCTCGATTGGGTGGTAAGGTACCAAGAGGAACCACGTTGAGATACAATTGGCAATTTACCAAAGTAGAATCAGATTCATTGGGAGCTCTTGATTTAATGCTTCGAAAAAACAGCAGTCTTCCTTCGAATTTTGTCAACACTTTACAACCCATGATACAAGAAAATTCACTTGGATTTTCAAGTATTGTTTTATCTCAAGATAAGGACATGGAATTGCAATCTCTGTATAAAGTGAGCTGCTTTGTGACGGATTTGAGAAATAGAATTTTAACGAAAAGTTCCATTTATTTGAGAACTCCAAGAGATTTCTATTTACGGAATCTAGCACAAGATCCCATGAGTGTCTTTCCAAAGAATGCATCCTTTACACAACTTTTCAGATTTTCAGGACAAAACATCCAATACGCAGATTTCACTTCTCCTTCGACGGTTTTATATGCCTATGGATATTTAGATCCATTGATGGTGAAATCGCTCACTATGGATGTTTTGAGAAATCGATTTTCAGAAATTCCCATGTCAGAATTAATGACAGTTGCTGTGAGAGTGACCGATTTCTCCACCAATCCAATTCAATATGCATATTTACCACCTAGTTTTAGACAAGTTCCAGGACAAGCAGCTCCAAATATTACAGTAGATTTCGACTCGATTCATTACAGTTACAAACATCAACTTGTCATGTTTGTAAAGATGCAGATCAATCCTTTACCAAAATATTTCTTTTACGAGATGCAGTGTGTGTATTTCCAACAGATCTCAATTCAGTATTGACATTTGTCAATCAACAAAATTCATCCTTCTCTCTCATGCAATTGAAAGGAATTATGGGAGTGACTCAAAGAATGTATCAATATGGAGATATTCAAGTTGTGGATCAAATTCAAAGAGCTCTCTTTACTCGAATTCAAACAATGATTTCTAACATGACAGTCCAAGATACTTCAAAAATGGTAGATATTGCCAGAATTATTGAAATGTGGTCCTACAATGCAACCAATTCTGTGAAATTAATGGCAGCTGACATGTCTAGTACATTTTATCGACGTTTTCCAATTTTTCACCTTATTGAGAACAGATGCTTCCAATAATCGAGTCACAGGAAATAATGTCGATAGCATGCCATTGGGTATGAGAGATTCATCCATTTTCTCAAGTTTGGCTTCCACTCTTTCCAATATGATTCCACTTTCTGGAATGAAATCTCAAACTCCATCATTGGTCAAACTATTTTCTTCAACCATTGTAGATTCCTTGTCACCAAGTGAAGAAAAACGACTCACCACTTCATCTCTCTATTTTACCATCCGAAAGGACTATGCTGCCAATTTTAATGGAACTTCCATTACGGATGATTCAGAAAATGCCAATGGAGTACTCATGCCCTCAATCTCACTGTTCAACGATACTGCAGGATTATATGGAACCGAGTTAGTGACCTACTTGGAAAATCCAAATCCTTCCACAACCAATAATGGAACTGCCACCATTCAAAGCTCAGTGGTTTCATTGAGATGCATCAATGCGGCTGGTAATTATTTACCTTTGAGTGGATTGAGTGAACCATTAGTGTTAACTTTTAATGTTTCTGCTACTGAGCTGGACAAACCCAATGCTACTGTCTCGTGTAAATATTGGAATGAAACAGTGAGTGATTGGAAAGAGGATGGATGTCAATTGACAAGTAAGGTGAAAATCTCAAATTGTTACATCCTTTCATGCTCGTGTGATCATACCACACAATTTGCAACTTTTGTGGAATTTACTTCCTATACCAATTACACAACAGAACAAAAAACTGCATATTATATTTTATGGGGATTTGATATTGGAATTGGATTATTATTTGTCATTGTCAGTGCCACTATTTTGATTTTGATTATCATTTTCAAAGATTCACAACCTGTAAAGGCCAAGTACATTGCTCCATTTGTGGGAATGACATCCATTTTATTGGAATCGTTTTTAAGCTATATCGTGAAAGCAAGTATCATGATTGGATTGACTGCAAGCGGAACGAATACTCCATTTGGATTGAATACCATTACTTATGTTTCATCCATTATTGTGAGCGTTGCATTTTGTGTGACTGTTTTGACCTTTGTCATTCAAGTGGTTCGTTATCAACTCATGCGAAGAATGTATGCGTTCATGTCCGATGAAAATTTGGATGATCAACATGTGGATAAGAAGATTTCTTTTTATCGATGGATCTCTTCCAAGAAATTATATGTCACAAGTGTCGTTTTCATTTCAGTTCTGATCTTTGTGATATTTGCTGGACTGTCATTGGGTAGAATTGGACAAGAAGTTGCTCAATCCAACTATGCAAGTCAATCTTTCACTTCAACCATTTACACCATTGTGACAAGTAGTATCATGGGTTCTATTTTGGTGATGTCACTTGTTACCGTGATCATTATTTTCCTATTCGATTTATTATATTGTTTAATCTATGAATACCGAGCGAAACCAATTGTTGACACTTCTATTCAAGTGCCATCCTACGATGCTTCTACTGCATCCACCATTGAATTGAGTGACATTTCATCAGGAGAAAAATCCACCAAGAAGAAATTACTCGATGATTTTTACATCAAAAAAGCCAAAGATCTCACTCTCTCTTCCATGTATCGATTTTTCATTCAGGAAGATCCTCTCTTCTTTAGAGTTGAAACTTTGCTTTTTATTCTATGTTTGGGAGTATTATTGACATCGTACATTTTTGGAATTGTGAGTTTGGGATTTTTCATTTCAACCAATTCAGCGCTCGACACTTCAACTTCTGCATTTAACAAGTCACTCATTATGGATATTGTGAGATTAATTCTCTCTGTGGTATATTTTGTACTTTATGTGTTGGTATTTGGTGACTTGTCACTTTTAGTATATATTTTCAAATATCGATCAAAGCATGCAAGAAATTTAAAGACGATGGAACGAGCATACGATCGATCGGCAGAATCTCTCGAATCTGGAGACTCGTTTGCTTCTTCTCATAACGAATTGCATGAAATTTTACAAGATCCCTTGGCCTTGCGCTTATTTGAAAAATTCACAGTGAAAGAATTTTCAAAAGAAAATCTCATTTGTTATCATCAATTAGTGGAATTGTACACCATTCATAAATTACGAGAAAAAGAAAGTACAGAACAAGTGAAATTATTGGAAGGATTTATTGGAAAATTTTTAACAGCTGCTTCTGCTTTTGAAGTGAATATTCCATCACACACACGAACTTCATTACTCAAAACTGTGAAAGAAAAACAAAATGTGAATAGTCAACAAATTTTGAAAGCATTGGATTCGTTGAAGGGAGATTTAATTCAAAACTTGTCAGATACCTTTTCGAGATTTGTGACCACCAAGTCGTATCAATATTGGGTAAAAATTAAGCTCGAAAAACAACAATTAATGAATGCCAACAAGTTGAATTAAGGTGTGTGTGAGTGCGCCTGTGCCTGTGCGTGTGTGAATTCAATGAAAACATTCGGTTGGACAATAATAATCTCAAATGATTTGGAATTTCTTTTGAACATCCAAAAATTCACAATTTCCAAAAACGTCGAATTGAATGTAAGGATTAAAACATTCGAATTAAAAAAAAGAATAGAATTTACCATCAACAAGTGTTTGAAACCAACGATGAGTTTATTACACGATAGCACACCGAGAGTCCCAGGATTTGGAGTCATTGTTCTAATTTTCAACATCTTTGTACCAGGATTAGGAACTGCCCTCGCCTCCATCATGACCGATGAAAGTGAGAAGATGAAACCCACACTCGTGGTTGCCTTTTTACAATTTTTCACGTCCATGTGTGTGGTGGGATGGTGTTGGTCCGTTTATGGGGATTTAAAATCATGCAAGCGAGCGATATGACTGGTGATTTACCATAATGGAAGAGTGACTCATTGTTTATAGCGTTTCATTGAAGAGCTAATGGGTGACCTGAAATCTCTCATTCCTACAGCCCAAACTGTTGTTTACTTGGTTGAGTTCAGTTTCCTTAACCTTGTAAGATCTGTAAAATTTCTTTTTAAAATCGAATGCGAAAAAAAATGAACTATTCGCTCTTGTCCATTTTCGTCTTGTTGTTAGGTGCGCTTGTGATGATGTTGGTGAGCCAACAACAGCACCACCACTCCACTCAAGTCGGTGCGTTCACGAGCAAGATGAGATCCATCATTCAAAAATCCTCTTCTTTTAAACCCTCCGTAACTTCTCAAAAAACTTGTGATATCATTACTTCCGAGATGAACCAGATGGATTTGAAATTTTGTGAGAATAGAGTCCAATATCCAACCACGATACCTGATTTCAATAGAACTCACGAAAGTGCAGATGTTGCCTTGAAGAAAGCAGATTATGTTGCTGCTCTGTATTATAATTTGATGAATTGGGACAATGCTCGTGGAAATGTACCTTCTGAGCAATGTAAAGAATTGGTTCATGATTTGCTTTGTCATGCCGTTTTTCCATTGTGTAAAGATAAGGGAGGTTATGTGAGAAATTTCTATCCATGCCAAGACAAGTGTACCAAGGCGATGAGTGTGTGTAATACGACTGCAACAGAACCTCTCGGAGAAGATATTGTTATGTTTTGCACTCATATTAAGCTGTGCAATGATTATTAATGTCAGCCTCAATAATGGTTTTAACATTGGGTTACAATGGTACATATGGAATTTTGCACATGAGCATTAAAATTTGACTTTTCAAAAGGCTTGTAATTCATTCCACCATCTAAAGACCATTTTTATTGGCCAATCGTTCTAACAATTCTAGCTGTTCCATCCTTTGTGAAACTTGATCCTGTGTTTTCTTAATTTCTAGCTTGCATTGAAAGAGTTTTTCGTTAATACTGTGTTTTTGGTGTTCACACATTACCAGCTTACTTAGTTTTGTGAGCTCAATTCAATAAAACATACCTTTTCAGCTTTTCTTTGTTTTTTCTTCGTTTTTCAATTGCTTCGGGTGTTAAGAGTTTCTTTGAAGGCTTTGGTGATGATTCTTTAGGCTCTGTTATGCATGATTGTTTTGACGGAACCACATTTTTGTAATAACTCGTGTCCTCATCATCAAGATATTTCATGTGACAAACTCGAGTGGGACCACCCGAATAAAAGAATTCCAGATCCTTCAATTTTCTGTCAATTCTTATATTCCAGTGTCGTTCATGACTTGTGCTTTTCCTGGATGAGTTGAGATGGGAGGCCTGCTGAGAAAAGCTGTCGTCGTTTATCGTTGAAGCTGTTGAACTGTTCTCAAACTTGTCAACTTCCATATTTACAGTCGACATGCTCTTGAATGCTGCGAATTTTGAAGGAGGTGTTGACGGAGGCTTCATTACCTCCGTCTTCCATTCTGAATATTCCGTTTTTCGAACGCGAGCAGAGAGAGGTGCTTGGAGCTTCGTAGTCGTTGTGGTTACTGAGCTAGCTGTGGTTGTGGGACGTCGAGGTGATGCAAACTTTGAGCATTCATGATGAGTTTTCGATCGGCAGGAAACAATTGTTTGAGGTTCTTTGTCGGTGTTTTGGTGTACATTATGAAGAGGAATGTGTAAAGGAAATGATTTTGAGGACGTGGGTGTGGCAGTTGGTGAGGATGGAGCTGATGGTAGAGGCTTGGAGTGATGAACGGAACTGCCATTGGATTGCTGATGATGTTGGCGTGGGGTTACGGCATCACCTCTTGAAGTTTTGGAAGAGATGTTGGTGTCTTCATATTTAATATTATTTGAGGATTGATTTAGTAATATCGCTGAGGGAGATATAACAGCAGGTTGTTGTTGTTGAATGGGAGGAAGTAAAATCCTCAATGATGATCGGGCAGAAACAGACGTTGGTAGGTCCAATGGATCTCCTCCAACGTTGTTCCTCAATTGAGGGGATGAGGGCAATTTCTGTTGTAGTTGATGAATTACGGTTGGACGATTGGTGCTGGAGTGGATGACTCTCGGGCTTTTCGGTATTGAATGAGAGCCAATCCCCGAGCTCGTAGTACTTGTTGATTTGATGAATACATGACTACTCGACAATGATTGATTCGATACCGATGATGTACTTGGCATTCTTCATGGAATCCGTATGATCGATGTTACAGTCCCTAAAGAGGTTCAACTGAAGGAACTTGTAAATTTTTTCTGACTTGGTTATCTCCAATTTCGTCAAAACCCCAATGATGTTATCAGGCAGGTGTGGTTGTCGTTGATTGAGGAGTAGCAATACTTCACATTGATTAGCTATCATGATATGTCTACAAGAAACGCACAAGTATATGTGTTAATCAGAAAGGTGCTGATGTTGCGTGAGCACAGGTTAGAGCTTGATCTTGAAAAGAGGAACCCTTTCAATTCAATTTTAATTTTCGATAAGGCTGATTTACAAACACAACAAAAAAATGAGTGAAAATGAATCGCACCTGCCAACGTGGGTGCAAGATGGTGATATTCTTTTGATTCAAAAGCCGTTCAAAGATGAAACCCAAGAAGATTATAACACTCTCCAGGACATTAATGAAATGCATATTAACCACACAGCACTGGTTACCGATATTACTTCATCTCATTGCATTTCACACTCTGTTACTGAAGGATTTAACTTTCCGACATGTCGGAACACAAAATTGTGGAACGGCATCTATCTGGTCGTCCGATGTAGTAATAACGAAATAGCATCAAATGCGGTGTCCATATGCAAGAAATGGTGTTCTGGAGCAGAGTTGATTGATCAGGAGACGTATTTGAAGCGTTATGACCATCACAGATGGAACGACAGAAGAACTCGAGACTTGAAAACATTTAAACATGCTGAAAAGGTAGCAACACAATGTAATATTTACGCAGAACCAAGAGCAACAAATGATATTAGAGAAGCAGACAAGAATCCAAGTATCAAGTCAATGACTGAAACATCCATTGTTCGAGCAATTAAATTTTCTTCCAGAAGAAATTTGACCTGTCGTATTTCAAAAGGATTTAGATGTACCCTTTAGTAGTTTCAGCATGGCAGGCAGCAGTTTTATCACCCATAGTGACACCCACGCAAGAGGTAGTTAAATTTAAATCTATTAAAACCTTGGAAGGTTGCAGAGAGTATTTAGTGAAAGATTGGGAAGAAACTGAAGAAGGTCGATTGTTATTGGCACAAGAGTATGATGAATTGTTTTTAGATGGTACCTTTTCAATTGACTCAAGATTTGCATTACCAAAAGATTTGTTTGGAAGGCTCGAATATTCTTCCAAATTTTCATTCGTGGGAATGTTTTCGTACTACAATAAATCTGTTGTGGCTAATACATTGTTTGAATAAACGTTCATTGATACAATTATTTGAAATGAAATTTAATCATCTTCCACGGTAACTGTAAACGAACGTGTTTAAGTTTGTAAAAAAACCATGTTGGTAATAATTGATTAATTCTTTTTCTGTTCATTCAGCAAACCAAGTCAGACGTCAACTGTCAGCTCTTTTTTATGCATTGAAAAAAAATGAAATTTTCCAACAACCGATCCACACATTTCATTTTACTCTCCCTAACTGTAATTTCATTGGTGTGCTTCTTCCTCTCCTCATCATCCAAGGCCACCAACACACTCTCCGATATTCTTTCCACCTCCGATGCTCTCACTCTTTCAGCATCCTCGGAAGGATATGTCTTGTCGACATCGGATGAGGCCTCTACCTCCGGTATAGCTCTCTCCTTTGATGAATTTAATGAGATGGCCGATGAAGAAATATTTGGAGAGGATTTGAATGAATCGAATCAAAATTCTGAAGAAGAAGAAAATAACGCAGAAGAAGAAGAGAATTCTGACCAAGAAGAAAACAATGAAGAAGAATCATCGTCGAATCAATTGGAAATGACAGAAAGCGGTGGATCTTCTGAAGCTCAAGTGGCTTCTGCTGACACACAAAGTAGTGCTCAACTGACACAAGCAACGAGTCAAAATGTAGAAAAAGAAGATGAAGCTTCTGCTTCTTGGTTGGCTTAAGTGATTGTAATTTTATATTTAATTTTGAATTTAATTTTTCATGATCGAATACTCCAAATAGTGACCAACTAACAAACACAAGGATGGTCGACCAACAAGTTTTCAATGATTAAAATTGTTGTGGATCACACTTTCGTTGATCAACGCGTTATATTTATTCTTTGAAAAAAATGTTTCCAAAACGACAAACGCCGTTAAAGTCGTCCGATGCGATCATCCGAGCACAGCCTTCACCATCATCGTCCAATCATGTAAATTCTCCAAATCATGTAAATTCTGCAAGTCCTAATAATCATTTCAATCATCATAAATCATCATCATTGGATGAAGAAATTGAATACTTTTCTCCTAATTTAAATGGATCATCATCAACAATTAATTTAGCTCCGAGTCCCATTAAGAATGATTATCGGAAGGATCCACAATTATCTAGAACCACAAAAGATGGTGTGAGATCTCCTTCTCTATTTACCAAATATCCTTCCATGGATGCTGTGTTAGGGAATGAAGAGACGTCGACTCAAACTATTCATCCAAATAACAACAACAACTCAAAAACGGAATCGGAAATTTATGAAAAATTATTTGAGGATGATTCTGAAAATATTTCAACGCCTATCAAGAGTGGCAATCAATATACCACTAACAAACTACAAACAAGTCACTCATTAGATGTCATGATCACACAAGAAACAACAACAACACCAAAAACGCCCCTAACGAATAGTTTCACTAACAATGTACAGTCTTCCCAATCTTCTTCATCCGTATTTCCAAAATCTACCAATAATTCATCATCTCCCTTTCCAAAAGTCAACGCATCCAATCGAAGACGAACAGAAACAACAATGGAACATTTTTCTACGCCTAATGCTGAAAAATTACATCTTCAACAATCTTCATCGTCACCATCCATGTTGATGCAAACGAGTCACACCAACAATGATACCATGGATGTCTCAGATTTTGAACAATTCAATGCAGATAACATGTTAAAGCCTCTCAAAGCATCAACGACAAAACAATTGCAACAACTTCAGAATAGTGGAGAAACCGTTTTAAACGATACAACAATGATTACACGACAAGAGTCCAAACATCAAGCTTTATTTCATCATTATCTTGAAGAAAAAGGAGATATGCGGAGTGCCATGCTGTTACTGAATCAATTTCATGTGAAACAACATCGAATGAATATTTTGAATTTCAAACTCAATTCCATCAATCTAGTTGCAAATTTTGCCAATGCTGTCAAATCTCACAAACTACAACTGGAATTACACAAGAGTAAGAAAACAGTGAATGCACTAAATTCAAAAGTGGAAGAATTGAATGAAACTGTTACTGATTTAAATGAGGAAGTGGAACAACACAAATCCTCACTCTCGTCCTTCATACAAAAATACTACAAAACTGTCGAAGAGTTGCAACAACATCAATTAATACAGAAAACGCAACTCGAAAATATTATGAAATTGAAGACACGAGAAGATATTACAGTGGATTTGCTAATTTTAATTGCGTCGTCGTATATTGTACGGAAAAATCGAACCTTACATCGATTATTGAAATTTGTTTTCATGTTTTTACCATTCAATGGATTGGTGATTTTGATTGTTAAAATTCTGACAACGATCGGATTAATGCTCATCTCGAGACGTGTGGCCATACGATTGGGCATTCATGCTGGAGCTACCAGCATCGCCTATGGAGCCATCAAGAGCGTTCAATTTTCCTTACATGTTTTAAAAACATTGTGGAGTCTTTTCAACAGTGGTCATCGTGATGGTAACTCATTGAAGAAGGAGTGAAACGGGTTCATCAGAAATACATCTTTGAATTTTCAGGTTGTAACACAATTGTAAGAACGATATGCAATTTATGAATTACCAATCAAGTTCATGTCAGCTACGTACACGAATGGCTAGAAATTATTTTCTCTTTCCAAGATCCAAAACAAAATGGAAGAGTGCGACAGGTGGTATCATTGTATCCACTCGCTTCAATTCAAAACCAAAATTGGAATATAATTTTCTTGCTCCATATTGCAAACTCGATGTCTTGAGCACCAAATAATCTGCATGACATTCATTCTTGACATATTCATAGAGATGATTAATCAATTTTTTAGCAATGCCAGCACCTCGATGACTACTCTTGACACTCATTCTACGAAGTTCAGCAATAATCGGAGGTCTATTATGTTGTTGTTGTGCAAACTCTTCATGCAATTGACGAAATACTTGATCCTCTCCTTCACCAGGATAATGCCATTCATCGATAGCCACATGTCCCACCAGTTCCTCTCCAATATATGCCAAAAAGAATCGATTCATTGGTTTTTTCGAATTATTTTCATAATAATGAGCAACATCACCCAACTCGTTCGATTCCTTACTCTTCCGAATGTACTTGGAAAAATCTTTCATCAACATGGGCGACAAGATCTTGTCCAAAATCAAATACAACATGCACATCCACATCATGACACTTCCCATAAATGTTAAAATTCTCAACAATGTGACTTGCAAGAGAGAATATCCCAAAATCTTTCCAACACTCCACCAAGTCATGAACAAGACACTCCAAATCACGACGGTCAATTGATATCCAAAATAATCATGAAACAAGGCAACCATACTCTCACTGGTACTTCCTTGATCGGAATTGAATAATAATCCAAATAGAGATGAGAATGGTCGTCTGGAATTTAGAATTTTCTTTGGAGCACAATCCCACATGCCATTGGTAAATATTTCATGAATTTCTTGTTGAAGATTTTTCTCAATGGATTGTCTTGGTACATTGGAAGAGGTCGATGATGACGAGAACACATTTAATGTATCATCGGAATTGGATAATGATTTTTGGACAGCCTCCGAGAAGGTCACAATGGACACTTGAGACATTTTTGTTGTTGTTGGCACTTGACAACTGAGTTTGTTGTTGTGGATGAGATCTGTTAATCCGTCCTCAGAACGGATATCGTTGAAATTATTTTCGCCGTTTTGTTTTTTTCGATTTGAATAATTTAAAAATAATTTTGTTGTCAATTCAAAAAAATAAAAAAAAATGGTGTTGTGATTAATCATTAGTGGTATCGAATATCTTTATGATTACATCAAGGGAAACGATACCAGCTCAAAACAAGGATGTGCTCTCACGAGAGGAAGTAATGATGCTAAGCATGGCAGTAATTATTATTCTTCATCGGATAACATGTCCTCAAATTCTTCGGAATCATCATCGGGAAATTCTGTTCAATGCAGATCTGGAGTTTGTACCATGATGAGTAAAAAGAAGCATGAAAATTAAAAATATATTATTTATTAGATATATTGATGATGAAGGTGAGGAAATGTGATATTAACCTCTAGAGCCAAGTGATGGAGCGTCATCATCAGTGCTGTACAGATCTACGGAATCCGTTGTGCAAGATTAATTTTGAATTCAAGTGAAATGACATGAAAGAGGTGTTGAAATTTCAAGTAATCAAATTGTCACCACAAATGGTACATTTGACAACACACTTTTATTGAAGAACTTGATCATTATTGGCTTGCATAATAGTTTGTGGATTTATAAACTGTAAATATTGTGAAAAGAGTTGTCAATTTAATTATTATTTCAGTCATTTTCGTTTGATAAATAGGCGTTCATGGGCTAAATCTGTTCTCAACAAAAAGAATGTGTTTACAATTTGGGTCTTGGAGGAACATTTCTTTCAACAAAGGTCACCACAGGTCTATCTGGATAGAACCGTTCTCCCCTCTCAGCCATTCTCACAAGAAGCGGGCTTGGCTTGAATCGAGTTCCATTAGCTCCATATCTTTCATCCAAATCCTTCAATCTCTTCACAATCCATTTAGCACCCTTAGAATCTGCATACTGTAATAATCCTCCACGGAATGGAGCAAAACCAGTTCCAAAGATCATTCCCACGTCAACATCTTGTGGATGCTCAGCAACGCCTTCCTCCAAAATCATGCATGCCTCATTGACCATCAACAATACACATCGATCAATAATGTCCTCAGGTGCAAACTTGCGACGAAGCTTTGGATCATAGCCTGGGAAGATTTGCAACAAGTCTGGATTGATTTCACCCTTTTTAAGCTTTTTCGCTTCCTCTCCATACACAAAGATTCCCTTTCCAACTTTTTTACCTAATAATTTAGCATCCACTAATTTTTTGATATCGAAAAGAGAACTTCCTGTGGCAGCTTCTGTGAAACGTGTGCCCAAGACTTTCAATGTCTCTCCAGAGTGATAGGCAACATCGGTACCAACTTCGTCTAATAATCTGAATGGACCCATTGGCATTCCAAATTGTTCAACCATGACCTTGTCGATTTGTTGAATTTCTCCTCCGTCATTGATTAAGCGTCCTGTAGCGCAGTGATTTTTTTGTGTTCATTAAATCATGTGAAATTCAAATGATAACATATAAGGTTAATAATGAATATAAATCTCATAAAACTTACCTGCTTCGGTCATGTAAATTCCCAAAATTCGATTCACAATAAATCCAGGGCCATCATGACACACAATTGGGATTTTACCCAAATCCAATGCCAATTTGTATATGGTTGCCACAGTTTCATCAGACGTCTTTTTGCCTCGAATAATTTCAACAAGAGGCATCTTGTGAACAGGATTGAAAAAGTGCATACCTACTACGAGATCAGGGCGTTTTGAGACACTGGCCAGCTCATTAATGGAGAGTGTGGATGTATTGGTAGCAAAAATAACGTCACTATTCGAGCTAGCAAACGTATTTTCACATTCTTGAAGAATCTTCTTCTTGAGAGCCATATTCTCAACAGCAGCCTCAATCACGACTTGAATGTTGCCATTGCCTGATGCTTGTGTTGGATATTCAACACCACCAGAAACAAGCTTAATTCGGAAGAGTGCCTCCTCTCTGGACATTCTATTCTTCTTGACATAGTCATCCATGAAAATTCTCTCAACAATATTCATACCATTCTTGACAAATTCAGGTTTGATATCTTCATGAATGTTGGATAATTCTTGTGAGCAAATAATTGAGCAATACCGCTTCCCATGACTCCAGCTCCAATGACAGCAAGAGAAGGTGCAACCGAGCCAGGTTGTTTAACCATGGTTGGATCATAGGTCACCTTACGAACTGGTTTCAATTTGCCCAACTTGGGGAATTTTCTCTTCCAATTTTTAGCATTTTCACGCATAAAGAAGACAGACATTAGGTTCTTTGATTCAGCAGTGACAGCCATCTTTCCAAATAATTGTCTTTCCATTAATAGAGCGCGACCATTGGACATTCCTGGCTTGGTAGCATTAAAAACAGATTGCAGAGCAGCATAGGGTGCAGGATACTTGCCACGTGTAGTCTTGTCGAGATTTTTGAGTGCCATTTGAGCAACAAATTTTCTTCCGATTGGATTTCCCTCGAGTAATTTGTCTCTCAAAGTTTGTGGCTCATATTTAGCAATTGGTGGATTCTTGTCAACTGCCTTAGCTCCAGCATAATTTCTCACAGCTGCCAAAAATCTAAATTCTCCATTAAAACGATCTTCGTATGGATAGGTTGCAGTGATAAGGCCTGCTTTCTTGGCACGTGCGGCTGAAAGTGTCTTACCAGGTAAAATCATTTCCAAACTCTTTTGTAAGCCAACCAATTTTCCAAATCTTACTGTACCACCTGCTCCTGGAATGACGCCCAGCATGACTTCTGGTAAACCAATCGTGGTACTTTTGTGTTCACTGGCCAATCGATACGAAGTGGCAAGACATACCTCAAAACCACCACCCAATGCTGGACCGTGAATGCATGAAATGGTTGGAACAGTGAGACTTGCCACACGATCCATTGCATCTTGACCATGTTTGGCTGCCTTTTCTGCAAGTTTCTCGTCCAAGTTGGGATACATCATATTAATGTCTGCACCTGCACAAAATACACTTTTTGCGGATGCAATCAAGAGAGTCTTGATACGTTTCGTTTTGATGAGTGTCTCGACAACTTCTAACATGGATTTGATGTCGGAAATAAATTGGCCATCAATGACGTTTACGGAAACCATCTCAGTCTTTGCACCACTTGACAAGGCCTGAACAATGTCAGATTCGTTTTTAATGGTCTTTTCATTCTCTATAATTTTACAAGCGACACATTTTGAGAGGGAGTGGGAAACAGAACGAGAGTAGAAAACACATCACCGTGTGACACAAGAGTTGTAGTTTTTGATAATAATTTTCAAATAATAGAGAAGATGATGCATATAAATGATAATATGGAAAGGATCATGTGACCGTGAAGTTTTAAAAATTGTATTACAGGTCACATCAAAGTTGGATTATTATGAAATGTTAATCAGTCGTTGAATAAAAAAGCAATGAAGATTAAATTGTGTTTCATTGACATTCGTCAACAATCACTCGACACACTTACCTCCTTCAACAACCTTCAAATACTTTTGGTTAAGAACCAACCAACCCAATGTATCTGAATCTACAAAAAGATCAAAGCACATATTCGTATAAAATTCAGTAACTCTTCCAGGTTCCGATCTCAAAAATTGCTCCACCGGTGAAACACTCTTCGTGGCCACCATGATCGGATGTTGAGTATTCCGATACAGAGAGGATGGAGAAGGCTCTTGTGCTACTGCTGAATTCGAGGAGAGCATTTTTTTTTTTAATTTTCCTTTTCGTTCTCTTTGAAACATGAGAACGACCTTGAAATTATTCTCCGGAGCCGCTCACAGTTTGTTGAGGTTGTTGCTTTCCATGAATGAGATGGTTACTGGTAGAAGTTGAACTGATTCAATAATATTAAACGTATAGTGAAGCCAAGAATCACCCAATGAAAGACTGCACGAATTCATTCAATTCAATTTTTGGGGACCCACAACGATTCATTTTTTAAAATTGAGGTTTTGGTTTTTTTTTGAAAATTGGGAAAAGGAAATTCATTGGATGATGAAAACTATCCCGCATTAACTCAACTCAACATTTCATGAAGAAAATGTGATTAAAATTGCAATGGTCTTCTTTCCCTGACGAACGGTTCAATGATTGTCACAAGTGTGCTTGGTCCAACTATTCACAATCATGCATCTTTATTTAATGCTAGTAGTGAGAATTAAGATTTGTTTTTTACACACTTTAAAAATTCATGAATCGCCGAATATTTACACTCTAGAGGAAAATCGTTCACTAATTTCAGTTAAATATTGATCAATCTTTTTGATGGCAGCAGAACTGGATTGGTCCTCAATCACATTGTATTGACCTTCTGCTCCTGAGGGAATTTTCAGAGCTTCTTTTTGTCCACGAATGACTCGAAGTTTGGGATTAATTCGAATAATTTCAGCACCTCCTGAATTTTGTTTCAAAATCATGTCAGAAATGTTTCGAAGTTTGGCCTCTGCTCCAATTTCAAGAACAACAATATTTCGTCCTTCCTCTTGAATGGCCTTTTTCACTTTGGTGCTCCATGTTTTGTAGGGCATGATGCTTGTTTTGATCCATTTTTCATCTGTAAGGTTCATTTTCACACGTGGTCTTGCCACTCCTCGACACGTTTCACAAAATATTCGATTAATAATCGGCTGTTTTCGAGGATTATACAAGTCAATATCTTCCGCTGATTTTACACGACCACTCAATAGGTCAGAAACTTGATGAGGTTGAGCTTTTCTTGCAGAAAAAGGGTCTCCATTATCTGTAAAAACAGAGGATTTGGGTGTGTTGAATGTGTTTGGTGTTTGCGCCTGTGAAAATGCAGTATTTGGTGTGAGTGTGGTGGTATTGGGCGAAGGTGTTGCCGTAGTTGCTGTGTTTGGTGGTTTGTTTTCTGTTGCACCGTTTGATTGGGAAATTGGATTTGCAGTTGAAAAATCAGTAATTGGCATGTCAACAAATACAGTGGCTAACTCGACACTTCGGCCTTCTCCACCCTGTATGGCACGCAACTTTAGAGAGTGCACAGAATCACGTGTTTTGAGAGAAACATCCAACATTCGCACATTCACAAGGGGTGTTTGTGTTTTCGATCCAACCTTAAACAGTTGTGGATTCGCTAAACTGGATGATTGCTTGTTGTACGTGGGAGGAGTTTCCAAGAGAAAACGCATATTATACTCTCCAACAAGTTGCCATGGTTGTTCTTCCACTCGTACCACCTGTTGTACGGAAGATGCAGACGATTTGCGTTTTTGCTTTGGTTTAGATGGTTGAACGACAACACTCACTTTGCCACGTGTTGGAAGAATGTGTTTCTCTGTGCCAGTATTGCTGCCAATATTTGCAATGGCATCATTCACATTAATAATGAC
Organism: Naegleria lovaniensis; assembly: GCF_003324165.1. Classification (NCBI taxonomy): domain Eukaryota; phylum Heterolobosea; class Eutetramitea; order Acrasida; family Naegleriidae; genus Naegleria; species Naegleria lovaniensis. The sequence continues at coordinate 89,060 of NW_025407842.1, forward strand.
AGAGTCAACAAATATTCCATCCTCTTCTCGCTTCCTTCGAATGGTTGGACAAACTTTGCTCGTATACGAGAGTGCTGGCTCCTCGCTCAATTCATCGTCAAGATTCATGATTTGAATGGAAATAATGTATGTGACATTAGCAGAGCCTGCGACTAGAGTTTGATCTCTTGGAATGATGGGAAGTGGATTTTTTCGAAATTCCTGTACGTCCTTTTCTGTCACAATATCATCCGTGTTATGAAGATCTGTGTAGAATTGATGATAATGAATCATTGGATCAATGATGGTGACTTCCATAAAACCTTCTTCGGTTGGTTCAATATCTCCACAAAATGCAAAATCATGCAACGTTGCATGAATATCCTCAGAAAATTGTTCAAGTTTTGTCTCTTGACCGCTCTTGTTTTCAATTACAAGTTTTAAACTGTTGCTCTTATGTACATTGTTTTTTGCTGACTTGGGAAACTCTTCTTCGTCAGCATCATCATAAATTAAATTGTATCGTTGTAAAACGGCATCTCTTCGTTCAATAAGGCAGCGGCTTGTGAGCCCTGAATTAATGCCTTCTCCTTCCGTAAATACCTGCTCAGTAATTTTTCCAATATCCACCAACGACCCCAACACATAGTTATTCTTTCCATACACAGATGATATTCGTTTTGCAGAACCAGGCCGTAAATAATTTTCAGGATTTTTAAATTTGTCTGGAACGTCTTTGGGAGCAAAGAATTGATAATAGGCTCCTCGTTTTTCTCCAATTTGAGATGGTAATAATTTTTCTTGCATGGTGTTGTTTCCAATCAAGAATCCTGGTTTTTCCATATACAATTTGCTTCGAAAATAATCTGTTTTTCCTGTCGCAGAATAGAAATTGAAATCTTCCTCGCCTAATGATGTACAATCTGCTGTGGTTGGCGGCTGTACAGTACTGTCAAAATCTGAAATGTTCTTCTTTTGGTGAGACTTGTCTGAATATTTGAGAGGAGGAGCTCGCCCACTTTCTTGATTAATTTCAAATCTAAAATCCTCTCGAACATTGAACGTGTTTTTACAGCATGGCGTTGCACACTGCCACGACAACATATTTCCTCTAGTTTCATACAATTCGTTCTCCTTAAACCCTTCCTTTACAAATTCTGCGTCAATATTGGATGTGACAATAAAAAACCTGGCTGGTTGTGAGAGAAGTTTCTTTTTTTCTTCTGGCGAAGGTTCTTCTGCTTGTTTTTTCTTATTTTTGTCATCGGGTTGAAATCTTGGGTCATTCATTTGAAAGAACAACTCTTTCCAGTGATGAATAATCTTGGTGGCTGTGGCACCACCTGATGTTTTAGATTTTTGAGATCGATTCAAAACTTGTCCCCAAAAACCATAAAATAGTTCGTCTTGTCCCTTACTGAGCAATATGGGCGAGCATAAATCATCAAATTTCAAGCCAGCATCTGCATAGGCCTTTGCCCGTTTTTCAAATATATCTTGCAGTAGTTTGTTTCCTGAAGTGGAGCTAAATTCCTCTCCGACTACAACAAGAACAAAGTATGACAAGAAAATGGACTGGTTGTATGATTCGGAAAGGGTTGTGACAGATAAGTACATATTGAATAGAGATAGCCAGAAACATCCAACCAGTATACAATCAATGGCATAAATGCATACAATCACACGTATGCGCCAATGAGAACATGAGCATGATTCCATATCGGAGCACATTCAGCCGAATATATCTTTTCTCAAACACCTACCTCAGCAGCCTTTTCATAGGGATCGGCCTTCTTATTCCTCTTAAACTTGGCAAGTGCTTTACTCATCTTGCCTTTCCGATCAACAACAACAACAACCCGTCCGTCCTAGATACCAGAATCAGTGATTGAACCAGAGAGGTCTGCCGTTACGTCGCGTCTGTGGGTACGGATGAATGAAATTTTTTTCGTAAACAATTCAAGTGTTGTCATGGCGCCAAATGTTGTTGTGATCAAATTCTCAATTCAACAACTGAAAATTTTCATGGATGATGCAACACATGACACACCAAAGGCTAAGCACCAACACTACTCTCATACTTGTTCATCAATTCGAGTAATGTTGAATGACATTGTAAAGCAGTGGGTCTTTCTGATGGATTCCATTTGAGACAATTCAGAATGAGATCTTTCAATGCAAGGCCATACTCTCTTCAGATCGAAACGATTCGAATCGACCAATTTGAACAATTCAAATTCTAACTCTTCTATAAATTCATTGTAGGCTTCTTTTTGCTTCTTCTTGTCGGTCTTGCTGTTGGGGAATTTGATATGAGATGGCATGATTCTTCTGTAAAAGGAATGATCGAGTTTCGTGTCAAAGGTCACTAATTGATAAGCCACGACTCCAAATGAAAAAATGTCTGTTTTTGTGAGCATTTCGATCGAGTTATTGTTGTTACTTTGAAGAGTCGTGGGAGTAAGTGTTGGATCATCACTAATCATTTGAATGTACAATTCAGGTGCCATGTGCGGTATAGATCCACACAATTTCGTAGTTTTTAAGCCATAGGCATCTGTAGTTGATGTGTTTGAAGCATTGCCAGTTGGACTTGTGGGAAGATTGAACATGGAATCATCCATTCCTTCATGATTGTCAGTACTCTCGTTGGAATCTTGAGGATCGTGTCGAACTAGAAATGAATAATCTGCCAACTTAATCGTTTGATATTCGTCGTCACTAAAGAAAATATTTTGAGGTTTGATGTCACGATGGCATAATATGGATCGATCGTTCATCTGTTGTTGAAGGGAACCTGTGTCATCTTTCTCGCACACTGGTTGATTCTCATTCCTCAATTCAGGATGATGCATTAAGGAAAGGGCATGTGCCAATTGCCTCAAATAAGAAATAAAAGTCTTCATTTCCAATTTCTTTCCTTTTCGTTGTTTCATTTCGAGAAATTTTTGCATATCACCAAGATTGAATAAGGACATTTCAAAGCAAATGATAATTTCGTCATTGTAATCCTTGAGTGATTGAACAGAATTCTTTCGTTGAGAGAGAGCTTTCAAATTTGCTCTTTTCGATCTCTTTTCACTGGGTTTGATGCTTTCAATGAAAATTCGATTGTGATGCACGAGATTTTCACATTGAGCGAGGATGCCCTGATCCAAATGTCGAATGACGTCTACTTCGTACATGATTTCGAGAGCTGTTTGCCAGTGATCAATCGTAACTTTTTTCAATGCAACGATGGAGGAGGAGCCATTCGAACCATTTTCATTGGTTTGACCATTGTCACTCATTATTGTATTTCTCATGGCTTTAAAAACCAACCCAACAGCACCCTCTCCGAGTGGTTTAATAAGCTCATATTCATATCGTGACTGTTTAGAGTTGTATTCTTCATAGAGTTTCTTGAATGTGGAATTTGTCTCTAACAACTTTTCAAATGTGAAAATTTCAGGACTTAGGTCCAAATCTTGAGTCGAATCACCATTTCTTGGAGAGGAATTTTCATTTTCAGGAGAAATTGAAGCAGCAATAGAAAGTACTGAATGGTCATCACCAATATTTAGACCACAATGAATGGCCGTAATTTCCAAATAGATGAAACCGTTGGGTACTCCTTCAAGTTTTAAATAAAATTTTTGAGTTTGATTTTGTAAGAGTTGACTCAGAGGAACTGTTGTAAATCAATAAGCATCACATAATTATGAATGAAATAAATTACAAATAATTCGACAGATAATTTACATTGATATATGGATGTCAGTAACGCTATATTTTTCCGATGACATCAATTACTTACCTGTCACACGACCCATAAAATCATTCGATTGAAACAAATCAAAATCCCAAACCGTCACTATTAACTCATCCTTAATAGCTCCCACAAAATAATCATCATTTCCAATTTGTTCCACATTTCTTACACTGAAAAAGAAACTTTCTCCCCACAATGGATTTAGTGTCTTTTTCATGGTTGAAGATTTCTTTGTTTCCACTAAATGTTCTCCTCTCAGCTGTGATGAATCTATTTGAGAATTTGTAGTGTTGTTGCTGTTATTATTGTTATTTGGTAAATACCGATATGTAAATTCACAAAATGGGTCTGATTTCCCATTCCTGTCACATGCCACCAAATCTTCACCAGCCTTTAAATTCACAATAATGAATGGCTGTCGATCAAACCCACTACTACTGATGACTGTCCAAGATGACGACTTGGTTTTTGAAATTGAATTTCCAGTCGATGAAGCCACCAAACTATTTCCTCCTAGAATCCCAGCTGTACTTTTCCGATTAAACATAAACAAGGCATTTCGTCGTGGTGAATTTGGAGAGCCATTATTACTTCCCGTCGTACTGGCAAGAGCAGCAGCTGCATTGGATGAATGTTGTTGCCTTGAGAGAGGTGATAATTGATGTCCTACTGATGAATGAATATTGGTATTATTATTGTTGTGATTATTGTTATTGCTTGAATGGTTGATCATGGTTGTTGTTGAATGGCTGGTTATAATTTCAGTATTGGATATATCTGTACTGCATGGATCGGAAGAGCCTTCATCATTCAATCGTGCATGAACCGAGTGGCTGATTCGTTGTTGTTGATGACTCGAAGAAGAACCTAATACTTCGTCCTCTGCATACATATCGGTCAACGGCTTGGCATCACTGTCCCGTGATCGACTCTTAGGGACGAGAAGGTCTTTCATGTGTTGAAACATTTTTTATAAGAAGTGGTTGTGAGATTGTTGTTTTAAAATTGGAGACTTGTGTTCTTGGTCGACGTTTTTCTGAACTACAAAGGATGACATTTGTCAAATTTGGATCCTTATGCATGACAAGCGGCTTTGAATCGTTCTTATTAAGCATAAACAAGGATAGATTGTCATTAAAAGGATGATGAATGCAATTGTAGTTGTATCTTTAAAGAGTCATTTGTGTGAGATGTTTATTGATGATCATTCTTGCATTGTTGCTGAGCAGATAAAACACCTCAACAAATTTGAGAGAAAAAATTTTTCTTTGAAACCACAAATGGAACCTCTGGCGGAGTGAAAACTCTCGCAAGCTAAAGGTTGTGCCCAACATTTTGTTGTTGTGATTTTGAACGACACAAACACATAAATGATGATAAACTAGCTCTCAACCTGTCAATCATCATAATTTAAATTGATGAAGCGAGACTATCCCATGCTAAAACTGATTTATGGTTTGCATCGAGTGTGCAAGGAAGGATTCAAATGATTTTATAGTTCATCATTGTTGTGTGATTTTGTTCAGTATCAGTATCCATGGGTACTCTGGTTACTCTATTCCGAAATGAAACAAGAAGTGATAAGTGTACCTGGAAGCATCACCAGACCTACTCGTCGTTCATCAAATGAAATTGCTTCTTCTGATGTTGAGGTAGGTTTCTTTCTATATTCCGTTGTCTTCATCAATCGAGATTGTTGTGTGTTGTGAAAATAATTTTAATGTAATTCCATGTGATGATCATATTAACAATATTGAAATACATGTATAAATCATCACGGCCGATTATTTCACAATGAACACAATTCACTCATACCACTTTCAAACTCACCTCCTTCAAAATTGTATTCATCTTATTATCCACACAAACAAATCTTCCGACAAATTCTCGTTCATCCTTTAACACAACTTTCATGATGCGATTATGAAATTTTCGGATTGTTTCTTTATTCCTGTCTGCAATTTCTTGATGATCTTCCGACATTTTTTGTTTGGGCCATCTTACTCTTTGCCCTCGATAATAAGGCAGAAAACTGTTGCCGTTCAACAACAACAATTCGTCTATCCTAACGACAATTGTTAATTTCCTCTCATTTTGGAAGTATCTATTCTCGGAGCGTTAAGGAAATTTAAAAATTTAAAAAACTCTTGCATTTGTATCTGATAGCCTCATGAAACTGCTGGGAGGAATTCTCTCCAAGTCTTCGTCGTCATCCACTGCCTCATCAACTACCAACAGTGCCTCAAATCCCTCTTCCTCCTCCTCGTCCTCAAATAATCTAACCCTTAGTAGCAATAGTTTTACTTCTTCAGGTACCCTCAATCAATCGGTTTCCTCTCTCGGAACGAATAGTTCCATCTCAACCACAGCCATACAACGAAGTAGAAAGGAACAGTTGTTGTTGGCATCGGGAGAGTTTTGTAATCATTCTTCATCATCATCATCATCAGTACCAACTTCAGTATTCTCCTCAACAACATTATCATCCTCGGGCTCCTACAATTTATCATCATCCACTGAGACTTCTCAAAGCAGTTCAAAAAAGAAGGCATCTAAGAAAGCAAAACAGCAACAGAAATCACTTCAACAACACACTCCCCAACCACAGATACAAGCCAATACCACAACTGCCGCGCTTAATTTATCCTCCTCTCAGAACAACAATAACTTTTCGTCACCAATTCCAACTCAATCCAGCTCGTTCACTCCCAAAAAGCAAACTAACAACAAGGATTGTTATCAGCAACAGCAATCATTAACGTCGCCTCTAGTATCCACGAGTATCAGTACCAGCAACACGAACAGAGATTTGGCCCAACAAAACAGTGAGGATTTTCTTAATAGCTTATCTTTTGCATTTCCTCAAATTGAATACGAAGAAGTCATGAAAAAGATTCAACAACAACAACAACAACAGCAGCAAATGCAACGAAATGTCACCACTAAAACAGAGAGTGCTGAAGACAACAACATTACGGCAGAGAATATTGACGCCACATCAGATGGCTATGATTTTGAATATGTAAATAGGGAAGAGGAGGAAAAGTGTAACAAGAAGAATGCAAAGTCATCCTCAAAATGTTCATCATCGAAATCTAACACTGCTGCTATCACAAAACATGCTGTGCCCTCAAAATCCTCCGCAGTCAATGAGAAGAATTTGAAAACACCTCTCAAACAAAAAGTAGCAGACCACTCGAATAGTCAATCTAGCAAATCGAAAAACAAACAATCGAGTAGTGACACCGTTGAAGCTCCTTCTTCATCTGAACCTCCAGGCTCAGTAACTCCATCTAAGAGTAGAATTTCCTTAAAACCTTCAACTTCATCGAGACAACTGGCTAAGAAAAACAAATCTCTTTTGAGAAACTCTGTTTCCAAGTCATTGAGCAATTTTGGTCCAAAAACAAGCAACAATGCGTCTGATCAGGTCATTTCTGTCGTTATGGATTCTTCTCCAACCTACACTCAAGATGATGACAGTGATGACGACAATGGTCCCACCTCCAATCAAACGACAAAACAAGATGCCAATATCACTGCTATGAACTGCCATCATGATGACGACAGCGATGAAGAAATGGAGAATAGTGAAGACATTTCAACGCCCACAACACCCAACAAGAAGAGAAAGGCCAACGCAAGTTTTAGTGACTCTCCAGCATCCTCAAAGAAAAAGAAGGATTCTCTTATGATGGATAGTGTTATTAAGAAGGTCATGGAATTTTCCATTCCTAACACGCCACAGCTTGAGGAAGAAAGCCCTGCACAAAGTACTGCACTCACCATATCGCCATCTCTTTCGTACAACTCGGACTCGACATGTGGCGAGCAAGTTGGATTGGATATTTGCTCGACTTCACCTCTTGACACGCTGACGTATGAGGGAAATTTGTTTAGTACCGTCTCTGGAGCATCCTCTTGCAAAGGTATAGATATTAAGGAAGTGAACCAAAGAATTAGTTCCCTAATTACTGTCATTGAAAAGAGAAATGAACAAATTGCTCAACGTGATGCGCTCATTCTACAGCTTTCTAAAGAAAATAAGGACCTCAAGAAATTCAAGAACATGATCGAAAAGTTGGAGGATGTTGGTGTGGTGTTTTATATGAAAGCCTCAGAATTGTGCTGCAATGGATTAATGGCACGAGATGACAAATCCAAAGATTCCATGGAAGTGGTTGCTTCTTCTGTACAGCAAGGAATGAGATATATGAGAGCTTCGGCCGAGTTTGGAAATGTGGACGCCATGTTTGAGTATGCAGAGTTATTGTTAAGATATTCGAAAAACAGAAAGAACGAAGCTAAAGAATATCTCAAGAGAGCCAGTGAACTCGGTCACAAGAAAGCTGGAGTATTTTTGAAGAGTTTAGAAAACAAGGAGGAGAAAGTTCGATACGAAAAGTCTGTAGAGCACGATCATTTGTTTCTCTATGGCAACGATCCCAAGAATAACCATTCGAAAAAGAGGAGGTAGTGTTGGTTGCAATGAAAACTCAACTCATTTTAAACAACCACATTATCACACTCTTCTTGTACAAAGCCTTCCTCTCTAGTATTCTCCACAAAATAATAACAATTCTATAATTTATAATTACAATAAGCGTAAACTTAAAAACTTAATTCTACTGATGTACAAAATTCATCAAATATGAATGCTGAAAACAGAATAGAATGAGCCCTGGAAATAATGTTTTCGTAAACAACCTGACCATGTTCATCTAATTCAGCCTCTGAAAGCAATAGATTGATTTCTCTTCTCGACAGATCAAGCTCAGCTTCTTGCAATTCTCGTTTAAATTTGCCAAACGGTAAGGCTCCAGTATGACCTTCTCCTTCAGCTCTCTCGAATAAGGCCTTTAATTCTTCTTGAAGTTCCAATTTGCTCAATCCATGAACCACATCCACATCGTTGACAATTATTGGTGAAAGGAATGACTGATGAATAGAATTACTCTCGTCCGAATAGCCCAAAGGACCTTCTTCACCTCCCACTACAATTTTCAACACATTTGTAATTCGTTGACAGAAAGGAGCAATTTCCACAGTAGAGTCGTCTGCCACGTCCGATTCTGCCATGCAAAAAGCAACCATTGTGTCTGGCAGTTGATAATTGAAAATTTTCTTGAGCTCCTCCTTCACCGCGCCAACAGGTAAAGCGTCGTAACCAAAAGAGCTGTAATGCGAGTACAAAATATTGAGCAATTCCTGATCGGAAACGGTTGCTAGAAATTGTGTAATGTCACCCTCAAAGGATTGATTCTGGAAACTATCGTTGTGGTCAGCTTCAGCGATTGGTTCTTCCTCAGTGTTCTGTTCTTCTTCGGTGGTTTCTTCAGTTTCTTCCTCCTCCTCGTCGGAAGTGAATCGTTCTTGAGCTTTGACGGAGATTGGTTTTTGTGGATTTGAGGAATTGTGATGAACATCCGAAGAAGTATGTACGACCTTGAATTCGTCCATATCCTCTTCTTCTACCTCTTCCTCAGATGATGATACTTGATAATTGTTATTCTTGAATGAGGCAGGAGACAATTCTCCAATTTTTGCCACATTACTCTCGGCAATACTTTCTGCGTCTTGTTTCAGTTCCATTTCCTTGGCCAACTTGGTAAAGTAATCATATCCAAATCGATAAATATTTGAGGGTTGCACTCTCAATACTTCCCGAGTAAAATCTCTGAGGGTTTCTTGAAATTTTGGTGGCAATGAAAAATCTTTTTGATATTTGTGAGACATTTTCCAAGAATTATATATTGATTTTGTGTTGATGAACAGTTATTTTTTTTAAATTTGTAATTGTAATATTTTGAGGGCGGGAAAACTATGAAATTCATTAACCAGGAGTTACAAATGAATGGGATGACGAAAACTGACTCTGAAACGATTTATTTTAATAACAATCATCGACAATCCTTTATTTCTATTTTGTGTTTGCAATTTGCTGAATCAAAGATTCTTCGCTCATTATTTCTTTAAAAAGTCATCCTACTATTTGGAAATTCATAACAACACAAAAAAAACGCGAAAATGACTTGTCCTTCGCTTCCTTCATCACGTGCTTCCTCTTCACATCAAGCTGTTCCGAAAATTTCACTTCTTTCCATCGTTCTTCTTCTCCTATTTATTCATCATACTTTCGGATGTGATTTTTCATTACCGAATGAAAAGCCTTGTTTGGATTGGTCCTACTCGGAAGCCAATCAATGGGCTCAGCAGTGTCCCAACTCTCAATGTGGAGGTTCCTCTCAATCGCCTGTTCCAATTCTTTCTTTCCAAAATATCATTTCGTATGATCAATATTTACTTCAAGCCTTGTACAACAACGGTTCCAACCCAAACACGTTGCCCTCACTCTTGTATGATTTCTCAAATGAAACCAAACGTTCCTTAACCATTCACGGCCTGTTTCAAGAGATGAGCAAGAACTCTTTGGATTTTACCTTACTCAATTCGGGACATACCATCATGTTGAGTTTGAATGAAACATCATCGGCAATGAAACAACCCGTCTATATCGATCGTTACTTTCTAGTGAGAGAAACAAGTACTTCTTCATCATTCAACAAGAACCTTCCTTTCCGACCATCATCGGTCGCTCTCAAGGTTCCTGGATACAATAGTATTCGAGTTCCATATCGTTTGAAACAATTTCATTTTCATACACCTTCTGAACATGTATTTAATTGGTTTTCCTATGATTTGGAAGTACACTTTGTATTTCAAAGAGAGGATTTGGAAAAGGCTTTGGATGCATTGGTTCCAAGAATTACGGTTGTTGGAGTTGTGTTGCAAGCTTTGGGAATGATCGATCATCCCCTTATAGATGTTGTGGTCAGAAATAAGGATTATTTAATGAAACATGTGGGAAAACCTGTCAATACTCGTGAAGTGACAAGTGGCATGTTGTTTGATATGGTTCCTCTTCGACAAGAACTAGATCCTTTATTCTCTTATTTTGTTTATAATGGAAGTTTAACTACACCGAATTGTAATGAAAATGTCATGTGGAATGTCGTGAATCCTAACATCTTTTTAGGAGCATCACAATACATTTCATTGAATCAAATGGCTGCATTAAGACAAATCATGAATCAGGCACAACATGGAAAGAGAGAGAATTCATCCAAAGTGAGAGGACTGTCCAGTAGCACAGGTGACAACATGACAAGTACAGACAATGGTTTTTTAGGAAATAATCGACCTCTGCAATCATTGAATGGAAGAAAAATTATTAGTATTACTAGGTAATATCAACTCCAAATATCCATAACTTTATTGAGATGTTGTGTGTTCAAGGTTCGGTGTGTACAAGGTTGCTCATCAGCAGACGTTCTTTCAGTTGAAAGTCAACAATGAATCATCATCGAACAAATCATAACCAAACTTTCTTCCATTCTTCTTCTTCTTGGAGTCACTCAATTCTGTCAAACTCTTCAATAACTTTTCAATGAGCTCAACATCCTTCATTTCCTTAACAATCTCATGATCATGACGACCATGTTGTTTCAATGTGGTCTTTAACTTTTCAAAGCTTTCACCACTCAGGGCATGCAAACGAGAGACCAACTGAGCATACGCGTTGAAATTATACGAATTGTACACTAATCCATCATTCAATCTCAAATATGTGAATGATTCAATTACTTTTCCATTCGCACTCGATTGTTTCACAACTTGATCAATGGCTCCATAATTTCCATCCATTGGCAAGGCGTTTTCTCCACCATACGAAACTCCATATTGCCATGCTGTGTCACGTGTCAAAGCTACGAGTTCTTGAGGACCGCATTGACAATACGAAGGTTGAGAATTGTCGGTCATTTCGAGGCAAGTAAATTCGAAACCAATTCTGTAGCGCGAAAACATGATGGCAATGTCTTTATAGCCATTGTAATACGGAGTGTTGTAATACCCTGCAGTTAATTCGGCAGCATGACTTGCTGTTTTGAATGATGATTATTCAAAAAAAAAGAATGAATGTTTTTAAAGGTTGGTTATTAAACAAAAAAAATATTAAGGAATAAAGTTTTTCTGAACTTACATGTAAAATACCACCAGTGAATTCCAGCAACTTTTGCTGACAATTCGACATTGGGTCCAAACACATTTCTAGCTCGTGAGAGTACATTGGCACCATGTTGAATCAACATGCCACTGTACCACTGTAAGAAGAATTTACCATAAGGTGAATTGTAATTGTCACCACCATTGTCGCTGAAAAAAGCAGTTTGCCAAGGCATGGAATTGTAATAACCGGCATTGTTGGGACCAGCGTAACCCCAATTGGCATGACCAATATTGCGAGCAGAGATGGATAAATTAGAAAGCATGTACTTGTCATAACTTGTGATTCATAGTTTACAAAAAGTTTACAATTAATAATATATTATTGCAATAATACTCTTCAAAAAAAAAACCAAACTTTAAAACTCACCATTGGAAAGCACCAATTCCAGGGAAGCTCCATAAATTATTCTGTAACTGATACGAAGGATATCTCAATTCTCCGGCAGGTCCCAGTCCAACTTCAACTTTTTTCATCACTCCATTCTGCAACAAGTCTTGAAATTCTTGTCGGAAAGCCTTCATAAAATCTTCATACAAATCAACAGCAGTTCGCAATGAAGAGGATGTATTGGCTGATGAAGGAAATAACGGTACCAAATCTACTCCCAATGATAAATATTCTTCATCCCGATGACCCGTTTGATCCGTATAGAAGATGTCGGGATTTTGTTTACCAACTTGTAAGACCCATTGAGGTAATGGAATGAAAGTCGAGTCTCCAACATTGGTTCCACATTGATGGAAGGATAGAACAGCTTCTACCTGGAGTCCTACTTGTTGGCATAATTGGAAAAGTTGTCGATAGGGTGCAAAGTTGTACTGACGAGGTTGTTTCTCAACGAGGCCCCACCAAACATCAATCATGATACTGAGCGCATTGAAATATGAATTAAGGTATTGGAATGGATCATGGTTGACAAAATATTCTTGAAAGAGAAGGTACTTACCCATCGGTGCCAACACTTTTTAGTTGTTTCAAATTATCATAGAGTTTTTGGGATTGTTCAAATAACCATTCTCAGAGACAGTATCGAGAGGCATCATGACATACACTGGAATGTAGGCATGTGCAAGATGTAACACTGTTGAGTATTCAATGAGTATTGTCATGAAGAGAAGAGTCATGACAAGACCAGTTGACATTTTGAACATGATTGTTCACAAGCAGTGTCGATAATTGTACTTGTTTTTTTAGAGATGAAATTTCACTAACGGATTCGCAACAATTAATTTTAAATACTTGTTGACCGATCCAACTGTGTAATGTGAACCTACGGATCTTGCGATGGAGTTTACAACCAGGAGTTAGGTCTTGTTTTTGATGAACTATGACGAACCAAGAGCAAGCATCCGCAAGTGGCGTGCGTAAGAATTATGTGGACTTTTTTTCGTGGTCTGGAAATTCAAAAGTTGTAATCGAGTTATTTTACTTTTTATGTGAACTCCAACTCCTCGGAGTGATCGTTGCCTGACATCATCAAGTTGGTCATGATTCGTTACAAGATATTTGTGGTACCATTACACACAGGACATTATCCATCTCGAAACTCATATGGTTTGTCATTGAAGTGAAATCTTATCCTTACAATCTTTTGTAATTAACACCAAAAAAATGTCGGAAATGAATCAATCAGAACCATCCAATAATTCTAATCATCATCATCACAAGGATGGTCATCATCAGGACACAACCACTGAAAAGCAACAAAAGAATGAAACCATTTGGCAACTACTTCATTATCAGATGAAACCAAGTGGTTAACTCTGAGTCAGAGAATTCGGGAAACTGATATGCCCATGATCAATAAGATTGGTGGAATTATTTCCGAAGTGAATCATTCTCTTCAACAGCAACATAATAAGGACAGTTCATCCGATTTGGTGTATAGCCTTTGTCAAGGAATGGTTTATTTCAAACCTCCGGAACAAGCTCTTCAAACGCTCTTACAACATCAATTGATGAATAGTTGTAATACATTGGGATCAGAATTTGGTTTTATTCATAATTATTGTGAACATGATTTTGGACGAAGAGTTGTGAGAGAAAAGGTCAAGGAAAAATTACGACACATTAACAAGTTGGAACAAGTGGATGTGGTCTTGACGAGTGGTGCGAATCAGGGTTTTGTGAGCGTCTTACTCTCATTGTGTGATGTTGGAGATTCATGTTTATTGTTTGGACCTTATTATTTTAATCATTATATGGCCTTGCAAATGTTTGGAGTGAAGGTAAGTATGGTGTTTTCGATTGTTTTTTGACAATTAAATTTAACTATGTATTCAATCACACAACACATGAATGCAGCCAGTGATATTTGATTGTCACGAATGTGATGGCTATCAACCAGGTTGTGGACATTGTGATGACATGAGCCGTTTTACAGAATTTTTCGAAAATTTAATGAAACAGCAAGAAAATCAACGCAACAAATTGAAAATGGTTGTTGTGACCACACCATGTAATCCAACTGGTGCCGTCTACACACAATATCAAATCGATACAATCAGTCAGTTATGTGCAAAATATGGTGTGTGGATGGTTTGTGATGAAACTTATGAATATTTCATTTACAATGATACCAGTGTGGAACAACAGCAGCAACCAAATGCCACATCTACAAAAACTTGTTATCATTACACACCTCAAGGAGATCACATTATTCATCTTTATAGCTTTAGCAAAGCATTCAGTATACCAGGTTGGAGATTAGGTTATATTGCATATCCAAGCTCAAATACTGAACTAGCTCTACATTTAAACAAGATTCAGGACACTGTTGTCATTTCATCACCTGTGGTTTCACAACAACTTGCATTCTGTATACTCGACATGGAAGACTTTGGAAAGCCATGGGCTGAAGAGAAAATCTCAACTCTCAAACACAATAGAAAAGCCATTTGGGAAGCTATTCATGATTTGTGTCAACTTGAAAAGATGCCAGAAGGTGCCATTTACTATTGGGCAACCTTTCCAAACTTCCTCAATCAAGAACATGTCACAATGGAAAAAGAATTTCAAGTCATTGAGTGGCTCATTCGAAAGGTAATTATATTACAAATGAATTTATATAATTTATATGTAATAATGAATACTATATGATATTTGAACATGGAATGCGTCCACAACAGCACAAAGTCGCCGTTCTTCCTGGAAGCTGTTTCGGAAAGCCAGGAGGTTTCCGAATTAGCTATGCCAACGTGAGTCATCAAGTTTGTGAAATTGCAGCATCTCGATTGAAAAGCGCACTTCAAGAACTTGCCAATGGTCAATTTGAAAAAGATGATCTCGATCAATATGTTAAAACTTTTAAAAACATGAAATTTTAATTACATTGCCAACAACTGTCACTGATCGATATGCCAGGTTAGACTTTGACGGTCCAAGATATGATGGAGGAATTACCACTCTAATATTGAGACTCTTTTCCACGTGTTACTCTGCGAATGACATGGGTCTACCAGCGTTCAAGAGTGGCCTGGAATTCCTTTTGTGGGTACTCCAAAAATTATCCAATACACTGGATTGAATGAGTGTAAACCAAGTTACTTCTGTGGATGACAAGTCAATGGTAGTATACTTTTCACTAATTATTCAATGCTAGTAAACTTGTAAATCTTGCCTCAGATTCCAAAACTTTTTCATAGACTGTGAGTGAATCGAGTAATTTTTCTGCGAGCTCAGAAGGAGATAATCTTTCATCGACAAGGTTTTCAATGATTCTTTCAGTTCCCAAAAGTGGTGCATTGGACATTGGAATACTCGTTTCCATGCCATGAGGATAAAACGAAGGAGGATGTGAGTAGTCCCAATAGTTCAGTAGTGGAACATGTTGTTGATTGAAAGTTTGAGAGGTGTAATAATAATTCTGTTCATCATTTCGAGGTGAAGAAAGGTTAGGATACATCTCCTCAGGACCGTAAGAATGAGTTTCACACTGATCTCGGTGACATGCATTCTCCTCCCTTCTTCGTCTTTCTCGAAATCATATTCAATGGTGACTTGTGGATAGGTTTGAATTCCAACATGAGTTCCACTCTCATTTTGACACTTCGCATTTGGAGAACTCGAATTTTGGTTCTCTTGTGTTGAGTGATTTTGCTTGTTCTGCAATTGTTGTTGCATTCTCTCCTTTCGTTCTTGCTTCAACGTGGCCAATTCTTGTTTGACTTTTTCTTTTCGTCTTTTTCGTTCCAATAATTCTTCTTGTTTCTTCTTTTCTCTTATTGTGCTTATAATGTTAAACGGGTCATCTTGAGTGACTTCTGCTGGATTGAGAAGTGATATTAACTTTTTCGTGTGTTTCTCCTTCTTCTTCTTGTTGGGATGAGTTTCTTGTTTTTTCATGAGTGAAAAGACCATCTTTTTGATTTCATCTTTCTTTGTGTAAAATTCATTAGAAAATGATGCCTCTGACGATTGATCGTCATCTTCAATAGTGAGCGTTTTGCAAGATTCAAGAGGTTGAACAGGAATTGATTGTTTGATTTCAGAATGGTTGTTGTCATGATCATTTTCTGAAATGGTGAGTGGAGTTGGAATTGATTGGAGAATTTCACAACTGTCATTCATTTCTTTCGATTGAATTTCGTGTATGGTTTGTGTTGTTGTCTCAAAGTCCTGTGGAATGAGCTTGCTCGATGGCTTCTTTTGTAATAATAAACGTGGAGACTTCTTAACTGAAGAATTGCTTGGAATTGACAATTGTTCATCCAATGCTCTTGGATGATTCTGTGAAATTTCCTTCTCTTGTTCTGCGAAGAATGTTTTCTCCTTCGTGAGATTGATGATTGTTTCTTGTTCTTCTTTTCATGTTTGAGAGTTTCTTCACTTTCACAATGACAAGTGTATCCGTCATGGAAGAATCTGACACATCTTCGACATGGATCGACGATGAAGGACGTGACAATGACAGTTCTGGATGGTTGGTATCGGCCCAAAAGCTTGTCGCTCAACTTGTTCTCTCAGCTTTGCATCATTGAAGAGATTCTTCTTTTTAGGTGCAGTGAAACTTGCAAATTCAATTTCTGAATCTTCATTGTTCCCTTGAGCCAATTTGTCATTTTCTTCAATGCTGTCCACTGTCGAATGCTCATATGGAGGTCACTTTTAGGTAAAAGTCCAAACCTCAATTGAGCACGTTCAAAATATTCAATCCTACATGAAGGTTGTTCTTGATCATGTTCCAATGAGATGGTTTCAGGTAGGTGTTTGTTCTCTGGCTGACCATTCATCACAAGAGAATGTGATTCGTTCTTTTTTTCATCTCCAAACATGTTGGGTGTTTCTGGTTTGTGATTTGTCTCAGAATGAGTCTGAGAATTGATCTCCTCTGAAACTTGTATTTCTTTCGAACTTGTTTTTCGTGACAAATTCATAATCAACGATTGAATCGCTGTTGAAAAATTATTGTTGCTACTTGAACAATTGTTCAGGACGGGTCTATCTGATTTGGAGATTATATCTGGTTGCTGAAATTCTTGATTCTCTGAAATATTCAATTTAGAGAATGATTCGTTTGCTGGTAATGTTGGATTAGATACCTGTTCTTTCTGACTCGGTTGTTGTTTTGCTGCTGCTATCAACGACAATGCTTCTTCGATAATTTTTCTTCTGTGTTCATCTTGTTCCTTAGACGTCGTGTTGTTGTTGACCTCCGAGTCGATACGTTCTCCATCTTGTTGAATGACTGAATTTGTCACCTTAAAACAATACTTGTCACTCTTACTCTTATATGTTTTGGGGTCAAGATCTGACAACTTGGCAGGTGCTGACCAATTAGACCATGTCGAATCCTCACTTTGTTCATCACTTTCTCGTAGTTTGAAATGTGACATGTGAAGATCAAGTTTCAAGTGGTGCATTTCTCGTCGTTTCTTTTCTAAGGCAATTTTTTTAGCAAGTCTGCGTTCTGCCATAATTTTCTCGTGATCTTCGGCGAGTTTTTCTCGCACTTTCTTACCATATTCCTTAACTCGTTTTCGAGGATCCATGACTTGATGAGATGATTTTTCTTCTTGTTCCAATTGTTTTTTCAAAAATTCTGGCATTTCTGGTTTGTTTTTCGAAGAGGATACAGTCTTTTCTTTTGAAGCATTCTCTCTAAGCTCCTTAAAAACATCGTGTACGTATTCGTCAAGTTTTTGAGTAATTCTTTTCGGCGCTTCTTGTTGTTGACAATTTCTTGTTTTTGTTCTTCCTGTTTTTTACGATCTCGTTCTTGTTTCATTTTCATAAATTCTTTCACCTTTTCTTCATCATAGGGTTTTTTCCTTGCAAGGTAGTAAGGAGTGACCACAGTCGACTCTTGCCGTTGTTTTGATAGTTTTTCTTCTTGTGCCTTTTTTCGTTTCATGTATTCTTTAATCTCTTGTTCATTGTAAGGTTTTTGTCTTTTCTGATAATACGGTGTGTAATCATATTCTTGTACTGTTGAAAATGGTTTTTTCTGATCTGATTTTTTAGGAGGTGTTTGGGATTTGGTACAAGTTGAGTTTTTGGAGCTGAGAGCGAAATTTTACATGTTGAATCTTTGATGTTAACATCCCTACTACTTGTCGAAGATGAATTTAAGATTGTTGAATGATTCAGGTCAGTTTCTGTTTTGTGTTGAGACGTAGTGGTTGTTAAATGTTCTTGACAAGTGGCAGTTCGTGAAATGATATTTTGTGTTGATAATTGAATTTTTGCAGAATCTTGTTCCTCTTCATCGTGATGATCCTCAAAATCTTCAAACGATTCGTCTTCCTCTTCCAAAACATGAGACGATGTATTGGTCACAATTTTTTCCTCTGATTGATTTACATTTTCCTGTATTGTTGCTACAGCTATGATATGATCGGACTCTTTCGATGGATGATGAAATTCTTTAGAATTTTGAACTTCATCATCATCATAGATGTTTCCATAAATATCATCTCCGAATGATGAAGGATATTCTTGTTGTTGTTGGTGTACTTCTTCATCATCATTCATTGAGGATGGAATATAAATTGGTTCATCCAAATGTTCTTCATGATTAGGTTCATGAAATGATTCATGCTCGTCGTTATACTCCTCTTCGGGTTCATAATTTTCAAAACTGTCGTCCTCAAAGTCTTCCATCCCGAATCTTCTTGTTGACTGTACAGTTCGATCAATAATTTAAAAATTGTTTTTGAAAAATGTTTGAGATGGCGGGAAATTTTGGCGCCCTAGCAATAATTCCTTCTGATGAATCTCAGTTTCTGAACGAGAAGCTGTTGTTTAATTAAATGGCTTTGTGCATGCTTTTCGATATTTGTTTTTGGGAATTAGAATGAAGGGTGTTGTTTGACAGCGGTTGAGAAGGCAGTGCTGATTGTATTTTTGTTTGATAAAACTCAACAAACAACAAATCTTTCTTTAAGTTTCAACGCTGGATATTTTACGTTGCTGTTTATTCAAACGCAATACAAAGGGGTATGTTTATGAGATAGATAACAATAACAAGAAACCCTCACTAAGCGCACGTTTGGAGAACTATTATTGGGCACACTTGATTTGTTCTGTTTCGATTGTAAACAATAAATGAGTTTGGTTAAGCATAAGAATAAATTACAAAATATTTATTTTCACGAAAATTCAACTCTCACACTTGTTTTCCTTAACATGACTCAATCTTCATACATACTTGCTGACCACAAATGATTCGCATATTTCTCCACTGTCTCACGTTGCATTAAATCATGAATCATGGCTTGTGGAATATTTTCTGGATAATACGCTCCCATGAGTGGTCCTGTAATCGCTCCATATGTGTCTGCATCTGCACCAATCATGACCACAAAAACTATGGACTCAAATCCTTTGGGCTGTTTTTCGAATGGCCATTTGGGTAAATGAGAAGGTGCTGGAATGGGTGTGAAATTGGTGTAGTCGTCTTGTCGTGTGGAGCGTGAATGATACAGAGCCCATAATGCAATTTTCAAACTTAAAATACTCCATCCACTCACATTCTTGTAATTGTATTCATATGGCTCGAATGTTTCAAAATCTTGTAATTCATTTACAAGTTTTGTTTCTGCCATTTCGAGAGCAATTTTTCCACCATTCACTCGAACCCATTCAGTCAACACTGAATGATATTTTGTCACAGATCCAGTTTCCACTTTCTGATACAAATATTTGGATTTAAACTCAAACCATTCACCAGTGTGGCCTTTCAATAATTCTGAAATTGTTTTTGATGTAGGATATTCGAGTGGTAAATTGTTATTGTGAGCTTGCAATGCTTTGTGAATTAAAATGGTATGAATAATACATGGAAGTACCGCCTCAAATGAATAATGTGTTATGATCGAATGTAAAATAGTCCATTCCAAAGCTTGCATCATGTCACTGGTCAACAATGGAATGACCCCATTTCTCATTAACGCTCCATTCGCAGGTTTTGACTCGTTTTCATTAAATAATTCTAAACTTCCTCTGTACCAACCATTTTCATCACAATTTTGATCCAAATACTTCTTGGTTTTCAATAACGCTTGTCGAGTTGTGAATCCAACATCTTTCGGATCTGTGTCAAGCCATTCCAAATATTGTTGAGTGACATGTTTTGGATCGAATTGTGACTTGAGCAAGTAAAAACTTTTGACAATACAAAGCGCCATCTTTGGAAATTGTTGTTTCAGTGTTTACAGTCCATTTCATGTATTAAATGTCGTCATTTACGAAAATTTTTTGTTGATCACCACACAAATGAGAAACAATTTGTTTGGATTATAAAATATCAAACCTACATCACCATCATCGGTGGATTCACCCTTCTTCCAAGTAAAATTGCTTTGTAATTGAAAAGGCCATCCAGTACTTTCTTTCGAAATTAATTTCGGAACCTCAAGTTTTGGATGTTTAAATTCACTGGTTGAGCCTAAACAATCTCCAATGAGCAATCCATATAATACAGCTCTTTTTCTTGAGCTTTCGGAATTGGAAAAATCAACACATGATGGTTGACCTTCTGATGGTTGAATGCTGCTGGCACCAGTTGTTGTCAACATTTTTTTACAATGTCGGGCAGTTTGAAAACACCAAAAGAAAGATACGTTGATGTTCAATGTTCATAGTTTAGCACTTTCAACATTGCTGTCTACCTTAATGAACTTTTTGAATTTTCAGACATGAATTCTCATGAAGAGAAACAAGTGAACTCCTTCGCTCGCATTAATTTTTCAAAAAGAAACAAATTTTAAAAATTCGTGATGATTGTTTTGGAGTGATTCGCGTGTTTTTTCCGTTAAATTATTTATTGATTTTAAAATTTATCTCTTCATCATTGTTGTTGGCAGCCATTACATCGTAGTATGAACCAACAACAACCACATCCTTGCAATCCAAATGAGCAGAAACAAGTTGTACATTCTCATCCTCTCGGAAATAACAACAACATCATTCCTGTTGATGATTATTTTCATCATCCACCTCACTCTCATGCCCATGTACCACTTGTTTCGGTTCCTACCTATTGCTCTCATCAGACCATACCTACCACCACGATGGTTCATAGTACAAGCTCAATTCAAGAGCAGCAGCAACCACTCCCACAGCAACAACAACCTCTATTCATCGGCAACGTTTCATATCCAATAATTTCCAACAATAACATTCCATCGTTCAATTGTTCATCGTGTCCCACGTCGGGAATCCCATCATCATCCCCTCTTATGAACCATGAAGACTCTTCTCATTATTACGGTCATCAACATCTTAAAAAACGTAAATTGAGTACCAATCATCATCACCATGATCACAGTGTAAAATCACCTTCATTATCGCCGTCTCCTGAACCAACTTCCCTAGCCTCTACCCTTCCCAATAACAATCCTAGCACTTCTTCCAATTTATATCACAATTCAAATAATAATAATAATTTATATGGCCACATTCCGACCTCTCTTGCTAATGGCTCAATTCATCAAATTTCATCAAAAGTCACAACACCATCCAGCAGCGGTCTTGACGTTCCTCGAAACACAAATATTGGAAGCTCCACAACAAGCCCTTCCTATGAAGTTGAAAGCATTCCGACCCGACTATTCATGGGTGAGCAAGTTCGTGTTCGAATTTGCGAAATTCCAACCATTCTACATCAATTTCAAAGCATGTGTCAAAGTGGTGACCACATTCATCATGCTGTTTCGCTCGAAAATTTAACAATTTGCTTTCAGAAAGAGGGTTTATTTAACATTCAAATTCCATGCCAATTAGAAGGTGCGGATTGCATTGTTTTCCGAGTGCCTGGCCGTGAGACATTTCTTCCATTCATGCAACAAGAAGGGAGTATCATCAATTCACAAAGAAGAAGCCCAATCCATTCATCTGCATTGCATCACTGTGCTGTGACCATATCTGCAAGAAACAGCATTCCGAACGGAGGAGATTGCCTCATGATACTCATGCATCAAGCTTGTTGTTCCATAGTATGTATGGAATCTTGCGACATGATCAATCTTGTAGGAGGTTGTTTTGGCCAAAACCCAAAACGATTACGAGACTTGTTGATACAACTCAAAGAACGGTATGCAGAAGATTTTGGAGCCATGCTTCATGCAGAAGATGAACATCCTCTTACTGAACCATTTAGATCTTTTTTGAAAATTGTGGCGGAAATTGGAAAAGGATCAAATGGTTTTGTTTATGTTGTCAAATCAAAGGCTCTCAACATGTCACATTTGGAAATACCATTCTGGATTTCAAGAAAATTAGCTCTCAAGCAATGTTTTTTTACAAATCCTGTAAAGGTTCAAGAATATGTGGCAATGGTAGGTTATATATTTTAAGAGAATTTGTTGAGGTAATTGATGAAAAATTCACTCACTTTTAAAAATATTGTGAAATTACATGTTGCATCCCACACAGCATCGTTCAATTATGGAAATTTCAAAAAATCCAGAGTCACACATTGTGGATATTTATGATGTACAAACAGTCCAAGTAGAGGAATCGAACACCCATGTAGTTGAAATGGTAATGCAAAAAATGGACTATGATTTATATTCATACACCAGACGTTATTTGAAAGGATCTCTCTCCCTGAATACTCTTAAAACTCTATTCTCAATTATCAAACAAACAGTGAGTGGTATTCTATCGATTCATATGGCTGGCTATTGTCATTTGGATATCAAGGAAGCAAATATCATGCTCAATAGAGACAAATTAGTTAAATTAATTGACTTTGATTTTTCTACTACATCCAATGCGGTATTATCTGGTAAGCATGCTACTTCTTGTTGTTCGATCGATTGACGAAGACCTGTTTGCTATAATAATGATAAACAAACTCATAAGGGAGGAGAGGTACCATATTATATTTATCTCCAGAAATGGCTAATATTAAGGAGGTCACAAAACCTATTGACAAATGTGATGTTTGGAGTTTGGGAGTTGTCATTTTAAATATCATGAGAAAAGTCCAACAATTCAAAAAATATGATATTGTTAAAATTGCTTCCAAAGACATGCTTGTTGATGACGATCATACAGTATTCATTGTCGGTAATGCTAAGCAACAGAGCTCTGTGGACTCTCTTATTGAAAAAGTTTGTCTTCTCGATTCGTCATCATTCAGCAATGACTCGGAAGTTACTCGTTATATGCACGTAATTTCTCAACTACTCACCAACATGCTCAAGCTTGATTATAATGAAAGATATTCTGTGAACGAGCTTTGGAATTATATGGAAAAAATGTCCAAAGAACTGTAGAAAATACTATTGCAACCATACAAATTCTAGGAACTAATTTAATTAACCAGATCCGAAGGGTTGGATTCATTTACTCCATCGATTATTTTTGATCTTTCTATCGGCCACTTCCAAAATCCTACCTATGAAATTCCTCATTAAGGTAGGTCAGTACAGAATCACGAAATTAAACAATGTCAAGAAATTTACATTTTCGAAAGAGATGTGCATGATATCTATATGAGACTATGAACTCATTCAAAAGTGGCAACATGCATGTCATTGAAAAATTTTGCGTCACCTCCCCACCCACCAAACATGTACAACTTGTGGTTTAAAATGACGCAGCATGCACTTTCTCTCTTTGGAGGTGGGTTGATCTGCTTCAATAATTTCCATTCATTCGTGGATGTATTGAAAGAAAAGCATTCTCCAGAACATTCTGAACCAGCTGCTTTGTTCGTTTTGATAAGAACACGATTTGAAACGCTGAAACTTACTAAAACCGCCGTAAAGAAATAAGTATCCAGTTTCCTCATCCAACACACAAGAATGACGACCTCTCTTTGAGGGAATGTCGCCACTACATGTCAACAACTTCCACGTTTTTCTTTCACATCGTACACAAAGGTATCATTGTAACGACCACAACCTTAAAAGTATCTGTAAAATTCCCGTTTACAGAAGTTAACACTTACCCAATCCACAGGTCACTAAAAATTGAGGCATTGATGGAATACTCCCCACCAACGTTATCAAACCTCCATATGACGATCTAGGCAAGGGTACATCTCCTTTCATAGAATTGACACATTCCCACTCATTCTTCTCAAAGTGATATCGATACATGTCACCATATTTCTTATTCCCAATTCCTCCATAGAGATACATGTATTTTCCAACGACAGCACAAGAGTGAGCGCTTCTTTCTGGCGGCGAACATGACGATGCATTGTTGGGCTTGAGTTGTTTCCATTCATCTTGTGCTACATCATATTCATAGAGATCATTGGTTTTACCCTCATTGGTCCAACCTCCAAAAACATACAACTTGTAATTCTTGACCACTTCGGTTGTACTGTCTTTGGGTGATAATGTTTGAATTTCTCTGCAACACAAAGAAGCCTTACATCTCCGAGAAGGGGCGTTCTCCATCGAAGCCTTCAACCACTCATTGCTCCTAGTATTGAAAATATACAATTCATTGTATCGTCTGGATCCGAGGCCACCAAACACTGCAAATCGATATTCATCAATGATGGTATGACTAATTCCACCTCCTGTGGGGAGATTATCTCCTTGTGTGCTGTAAGGAATGTGTTCCCATCTCAAGCTGAGTGGTGTTGACATTTTTTTAAATGAATAAGGAACGAATGATCGTGACCTTAACAGTAATGATAAGCGCAAGATGATTCTTATGCTGTCATTGATTCCGATACAAAACCACAACTGGCACAAGGACAAACTCTTTGCTGTCATTTCACGATGAAATCATACAAGGTTTCAAAATGAACATTGCATTTATTAACAAATGGAATTCTGAAAACTTTTGCCTTGGTTGACAATGTGATCACAGGTACGATATCAATTCAAAACGATGGATATTGTGCATTTCTGAAATAACAGTAGAATCAGAAGAAGACAAGAAGCGAAATAATAATAGCACAACGTCAATGATGAATATTCTTGCATCTGCATTTTAAAAAGCAGCTGCAATCACAACCCAGACAGTGCAGATCAAAAAAAATGTCTGAAAGATCCACCCCATTTCATCAAATTCGTGATGTCATGTTTGAAATCTTCTCATTCTCTCTTGCACCCTCTGTATTTTTCAAATATTCGCTTGTTTGCAAGTGTTGGAATGATCTCATCAGTTCCGATAATTATTTCAAGCAACATCGAACACTAACAGCTCCGAAGAAATCCTCGAATCAAGAAAATCAATCTTCACCACCTTCCTCTACATTTCTCAACGACACCTTTACATGCTGGATTGAATACATGTCTTATCTCAACTCTGAACTCTATGAAAGTTTACTATCATTTCGAAAACATATAAAATCAGTTAAAAAGGGTTCTGAATATTTTAGCAGAACTGAAATTACTTTCGAATTTTACGAAAATGATGAACAGAGAGAATACACCTTCACCTGTGAAAAGTCAAATCGAAGAAATCAGGTTTCCATTTTGGCTCAAGTTTTCAAAAGTGAAGACGAATTAAAAAGACGCACAGTTACCTCGATTGATGAATGTGAACTAGTTCCAAATAATTATGTATCGAGTAATGAAAGCTTGGAAACTCCTGTAAACAAGATTGAAGTGATTGGTTATTTTGTGCAAATGCAGAATGGAAAATCTATTGAGAGACGATCTTATTTTTCTTTTATGAAATGGTTTCTATCCTTTCGAGAGCGATATTTTCCTTGCTTGTCAAATGTAATGTTTTTAATGGCGTTAGAATTTATTATTGATTGTGATTTACCTCACTATTCTCATCTCAATCCAAGAGATACTGTCCTTTTACACGCCTATTTTGAAAATTTTAAATATCAAGCAAACAATGATGAGTGCAATTTAGTGTTAAAAAGTATACACCTTTACCAAAAAGATGTTAAAGGATACGAATCTTTATGGGCTCCACTGCTTAAGAATCTTAACTCTAGTTCATGGACGCGTTTGGAAAAATTAATTCGAAACGGTTATTCTTATCCCTTGAAAGGATTGCGTGACATTTGTCTGAATTTTCCATACGATCAAAAAAAGTGTCAATTTTTGCGACTTTATTTGAATTGGAATAAGGATATTTCACTGAAAGATTTATGTCAAGATGAGAAAAACAAACAGGAATTCTCTCTTCAAATTCAACATAATTATTGCAAAGCATTTTGTGAAACACTTGTTGAAAACTGTCTCGACATTGTGAAAGAAACGTCCTCGTATTTATTATACATTCTCAATGATGATGGAGAAGTTAACTATGAATTGTTGGATTATTTGAAAGAGAAGATACCAAATTTTTATTCTCCATGTGATTTACGATTATCAACAAAATCTCAATTGTGCAGTAATGATTTGGAACGAATTCGCCATTCTTCAACAGCCAAATGTATTCTATTTTGTGAAAATGAAAATCAAAAGAAGGAGATGGAACGAGATTTTTCAGAATATAAAGGAGGAAAATTCAGTATGACCATCGAGACAATTGATACAGCGTTTGCCATTTCTCAAGAAGAACATCAACACACAGAAAATACAAGCATGATTGAAAAGGAAGAAATTCTCTCCAATAATCTCAAGGAGAAATATGGTCATTATAGCACCTTCTTCTTCTATGAACAACGTACACTATTGTACAACCACAATGAATGTCGATATGAACTGACTTTGGGTTGTGTGAACAAATTGAAAGTATTGTTGTCATGTATGCAAGGAAAGAGATTTTGTGTAATAATGTTACCTTTTTTTTCAAAGAGTGTAAACACCAAGCCATTAGAAAGGGAATTTACAAAGTTGAGAGAGTATCAAGTTTATTTGCTAGTGTCGCATCACTTTGATTTGCCTACACATTTTCCTATTTTTGAAGAATTGGCATGTTAAAGATCAATTGACAATTAACTTCTCAAAGCAAGCTCACGAATATCCAAACTTCCATCTAACATGTTATTTGAATGATCATGTGATATCTTATTTCAATCTCAGTGAATCGTCCAATTCGTGCATGATTAATTTGAACGGACCTGTCACTTTTCAATTAGACTGCAAGCTCACTAAAAAATTTCCTCGTTCTTTTCACAAAAAAAGAGTTCAAAGCTTCCCTCAATTTTGCTTCTGTTTATTATTCTCACACAGCCACACCATTCACATTCGTACCTAATCGATGACCAGCACCATTGAAACAACATCTTACGGCAACGATAAGAATAATAACATCCTCTCTCCTCCAACATCCAACAACAATAATCATCAACGATTTTCAACAAGCGCTACGTCCACATGCACCATGGTTTCAACAACAAATTCTTCGATTCAATCCGGAGGCATTTCAGAAACATCGATGGGTATTAGTTCTTCTTCTTCATCGGTAACGACCAAGACAACGTCGACAACAACAACAAATGGTATTCAGATTGGAGTTGTTTCATCACCATTGATGAACATGTTTGAAAAGGAAATGGTTGTAAATCCATGTGGCGCTTCAGTGTTGGAATTGAGTAAGGATCATGTGGTCTTGTTGGTAGTGATCAAGTGGTTTGGATGTCCATTATGTCAAAGTATGTCGTTAAATAATTTCTTTTTAAAAAAAATTAATTTTGTAAAATGTGAAATTTTGTGTGAAAATGAAATATATAGGTGTCATTTCTCGAATTCAAGAATATTTACCATCGTTTCTCATGATGAACATAGTTCCCATCATTTGTCATCAAGAAAATGAAGAAAAAGCCTCTTCCAAATTAGCTCATACCAATTTAATGAACTGTCGTGTCACTTCACAAGTGAAAACTAATCTCCTGGTCCGGAGTGCAGGTCTTTTCAAACACTTTCTTGCAATGCCAGCCATTCTAAAAGCATTATTTAAAGAGTGTAAGAAACTATTTTTGCCTTCGATAAAAGATTTTCGACAAATGAACATTTTAACACATTTTGGAATGTTATTGGTTCAGAATGGAGTTGTAGAATCTAATTATGCATTTACCAAGATCAGCGAAAGACCTGATTTTGGAAAATTTATCTTTCATCTGAGAAGGAGATGGATTTGAAAAAAGAATTTGAAAATGCCTCAAAACCAGACATTCCCAAGTTATTGAAATTATTTCCAAATATGAAAGGAATTTTTAAGGAAGGAAAGAAAAAGAGGTTACAAATAACATCGAGTTTGGGACATGAATTAGAAACTCCTCGAGGAGACCACAAAGGTGCATCTTCTCCATTGTCGAATAGTGTTGCAGAATCGAATACTTCATTCTCCACTCAACTCGATCAAATTCTTGAAAATGTCACCATGAGAACATATTTTAAGGCTTTTCTAAGTAATATTTTCAGTTTGGAATTGGTCATGTTTATTGAACAAGTGAATGTATACAAGGTGTTGTGTAAAGCACACACTTCCAAAATGCAAAAACAATTACAAATGCAACAACAAATGTCAGAATATGAATTGACAATTATGGACATTCAAACACCACCCAATGAACGAAATGAACGAGTCTTATCCTACAATGGTAATGAAATGCATTCTCTGGGAGAAGATCATCAAGTGTGTGCTCAACAAATTATTGAGACTTTCTTTGAAGAAGATTCCATATTTGAAATTAACACCTCTCAAAAATTGGTCCAACGAATGAAATTGAGAATGCAAAACGAAGGTTGTGTGATGGATTTATTTGATGAGCTTGTCAGAGACATCAAAGCAACCATGCTCTATCCATTATATTCGTCGTTTGAAACGACTGATATTTACAAGTCCATGAGTGAACGGATGGAACGAATGAAAAAAATGAAATAACCATACACGTGATACTTTTTTTGATACTAAACAACAACGAGTTTCTTTATTGAATTCATGAATTAAATGATAAAGTTCTATTCACGCAGAATGAAATAATTGGAAAACTTTTGGTTGACATCAGTTTACAAAAAAAATGAAACGAAAGATCAGTGCGGAGGGGATGGTAAGCTCGGACAATTCTTCAGAAATCAATAATGATGGAAGAGAACCTCCAAGTAAAAAGGAAAAGCAATATTCATCAAATCACGTGTTTAGTATTTTACGTGAATATGATCCGTATATTTTGCAGAAAATATTTTCATATTGTCATCCGAAATTCATGTTTGAAACATTGATGATCACTTGTTCCGAATGGTATTTGAACTATTTTCAAAAGAAACAGTTTGTTTTGTTTTTGAAAGAATGGTTGTTGGAGAGATGGAAGTTCTTGATTCGAGATTTGGACACTCATGAGCTTGATGATGAACAAAAGAGTGCTATCATACCAGACGTGTTACAAAAGTTTAATACAGAAATGAAAGATGAAAAAATTGAACAGTTACTCAAGTATGGGTTGCGATTCTTGAAGTTGTTTTTAAATGAACATCCTTTTAAGAGAAGGAAAACAACAGATACTATGAGCGATGAGGATGACGAGGACGAAGAAGATGAAATCTTGGAAGAAGAGTCCACACAATCTGAAAATGAGGAAGAGAGGAAGATGAAGAAGAGAAAGAGAGCGAAGATGAAGAACCTCATCTAGATGTGGCCAATAATTCCAATGGATCCTGCTACAAGCACCAACTAGCTCTCGTTGCTATTCTTTAGAAATTATTTTCACCATTGATACGCAGCCACTTTATAAACTGAATTGGGAAAATGGGTACTCAATATTTGACAGCAGCGAGGGAAATATTATTAATGTGTTGCATGATGGAAACGCTGTGTTTGCAAATTTTTACGGTGGTTATTATTACCCTGACTATGACCGATGTGCCTATAGAAGAACTGATTTTTGGATGAAGCTCAGTAATCATCAAGGAACACTAGCCGACCAATTGAAGCACATTTTGTTTCAATGGTCAATTGAGGATAGTTATGAAAATGCTCTAAATTTATTGACAATTATTGGAAAAGAAAATCCAAAATCAATGCTATCAAAAACAAACTATGAATTCTATTCATGGGATGAAGGCGAGGCATATGGAATCATCCATAAAATGCCTTGGACGCTTAACGATTATGTAAAACAACAACAACATGACTTGTATTTACTTGGTGATGGTCGTAGTAATGTGTCTACTATTGTTGATGATCGATGCTTTTCAGATTTTTCTTTTTTTGAAGGTTTGGCTAGAATTAATGAAGCAAGTTTTAAAAGATTGATAGCTATGGCACCCATTAGCTTCAGAAAAGATGAAAGAGTTATTCCATTTCTATCAAGCAACGCATCTGCATTCAAATATTTGCATGAATCTCTAAGGCATGACAAAAAGTTGCTAATGCAAATGTTAGCTGTGAATGGAAATATTTTGAATATTTATCATCTGAAGAGTATCAAAAGGTAATTACTGTGGACAAAGAAATGGTTAAATTTGCTTTGAAACATGGATGCTCTCTCGAACACATTCCTTCCAACATTTCTTTGACAAGGAATTAGCTCTTTGCGCTGTTTCTGGAGGATGTACAATCAAAGACCTTCCCACAGAATTAAGAAATGATTTAGAGGTGGTTCTCCTTGCTGTAAAATCTCACCCATTCACATCATTACAATTTGCTAAAAAGCTAATTGATGACAAAGAAGCTGCTTTGCAATTGGTGAAATGTTCCCCAAGGCATTTCGATGGATTTCTGGTTCCGTAAAAAAGGACCACAGAGAAGTAACTAGAGCAGCAATTGAGACATTTTTTGACGCTCTTAGATTTGCTCTCGATGAAACAGATGAAGAGTTTATGGAACTGGCAAGACAATCACTGAGCCAAACTATTAGAAAAGGAAAAGAAGCTTTGTGTGAAATTCACCAATTCATACCAAACAATATTGGAAGTTAAGGAAAAGCGTCATCAATTAGCGTTCATGATAGAACATGTCTCTTTTGTGGGCGGTCCATCTTTTCAAAAGTGTTTGGTCCCTGTATTGAAGAACTTGGTTATGACGCAGTATTAACCTTCAATTTATTGGACACGGATATTAAAAACAAAACGGAAGATGAGCTCATTCAAGGACATGTCTATCCTTTCCTTGAAAAAGAACAGAGTTTTTGGGAACACTTAATAGTTACCTCAGCACTGCAAAATGATCAAAAAATTAAGGAGATTATCCAATGTTACAGAGGAAGCAATTATGTGACGCCAGTGGTTTGATTGTTCAAGAAAAGCAGAAATTTATGAATGTACTTCAAAAAACCGTAAGACCTAATTTTGTTGAGGCTGGATCAACCATGATTCCTAACGCGACTCCATCTTTTGTAAAGTTACCCCACCAAAGAAGCTCTATCAGTGGATATTATCTTCAATACCCATCAATTTCAATAATTATTACATACACACGACAATCTTAATTTTATGATTGACACACTAGCGCTATTCTCACGTTTCACAAGTTGTTGGTTTTCATTGCAATCTCTTATTATTTAACTTATAAGCAAACAGAGTCTATCCATTGTTTCTTTTCGTCGTAATATTTGAGAAGATTTTGGTAGGAGCGAGCACAACATTCATTTGAGAGCAGCGTTGTTGTGTTCAACATTAATTGTGCTACTTTTACTCCGAATTCTGTTAAAATATATGTTCTGCTCCATCTGTTATGGGAAACAGCACAAATACAACATTTCTCTGATTTGGTGTGCTTTTTGCTTGAAACTCTTGTGCATAGCAAGCCGTCAGCAAGCGGGTGACCTGTGTAACGTTTTGGTGGCTTAAGTTTGGATGTTTCCATTTTTCTCTATTTTTGTTTTTTCTTATAGAGAGAAAATTACCTCTCAATTCATTCTTCAAGCATTTCAAACAGAGCATTCAATCCCTAAACCGTAAGCCGGCCAGGACACAACAGAGACCTCGTTGTAAACTCTTTAAAAAATTCTCAAAAATAATCGCACCATGAACGCCAAGATTGTGAATAAGGTATTGCCATCAGAGGACGAAGAGGAAGAAATTGTGGATCCAGCCATTGAACTCCGTGCTACTTGTGCTGCTTCTAGATGCCAACAAGAAGTTGCTGATTATGAAGGATGCGTGAAAAGAATTGAAGGAGATGAAACCGGAGAGAAGAATTGTGCTGCTTGGCTTTTTGATATGAGAACTTGCATTGATCATTGTGTATGTACTTTAGTTTGGATGGTGACATTTGTTGTTGGTATATATTTATAATGATGAAAACATTTTTGTTGTGATGAAAAACCATGATGTTATCATCATCTTGTTTATGTTCGGATGAAAATTGTTGGTATGGAAAATGGAATTTCAATTGATACAACTCATCATCATGTGCGGAATAACCAAACACATGGTTTGGCAAAATTGACTTTGCACGATTATTATTATTATACAACATCATTAATTTGGAATTTTATGATAACAACTTATTCATCATTCAACATATAATATATTTGTTTCCCTTCATCAACGAAAATCATCATTTTCAACGGAACAGGCTTCTGAAACTCTCTTTTCAAAGCTCAAGTAATTTATGAACAAATTATATATTTCAGTTTTGGCTGCTAGTAAATTCTATCGGTTATGGTGAGATTATTGCAATAACATTCTCATCAAGACTGGTGTGAGTCGTGTTTGGATGACAAATTGTAGGGACAATAAACTCGAGTCATCTATTTAATTTCAAATTCAAAATCAAAACCATCAATGATTTCATGTATTTGGATCCGATGTAATTTCAAGCTTTCACATTTGAATAATTTATTAAGCTTCTTTGGAGACAACCTTATTACATTTTGATGACAATCTTTCCAACAAAAGAGGATGAAGATGAGCCCGTGATGGAGTTGTCAAGTTTTCGATGTGCATCTCGAACGGAAGAAAGGGAAAGGCAATGAGCAATCGGAATTTCAATATGCTCTTCATGAATGTCTTTTACAATATTATTGAGGATGTCTGTGAGTTCCATATGATCAAGAGTTACAGTGTTGCAACAGTACAATTCAGTAAGCGAAATATTGACATCATCATGTACTTACGTAGATATCTTCCAATCAAATTCGTATTCTGTACATAGCTCTGTTCAAAAATGTTGGTCATTGCAATCGATTTCGAATACATGAATTCCAAATGTGAAGCAGTCAAACCATGATCACAAAATTCACTAAATGCTAGAGTGCCGTGCGTCGACAATACATTAAGGCACATGTCAATGAAGCGAGTCGTGGGGTTTCGATCCTTTGGTAAATTGCTGTTCTGTTGTTTCTCTTGACTCGTTCGTGAGTGTACGTTACCACTGCTTGGAATCAATACAGATTCTCCCAACACAACCAATTGCACACCAAGCCCATTAGTTTCTTTCATTATGGCTTGTTGCAACTTTTCAGGAGTGTCATAAAGTCTTCGATCCAAAATGACGAGTGGATTAATTGCAGAATTTCCACTCCTCATCATGGACAACACGGATGAAATGTATTGAGTATCAAAAGGAGGAGAATTTCCCAAGATCCTGCTCCATTGTGGCTCGTCATCATTGAGTCGTCATGATCATTTTCTTCATCATCCAAATTCCCAGAATTAGCTCCATAACGATCACTCAACTTGTCACTACTACTCGAGGTGACTAGTCCTTGTCGATGATGACGTTTCAAATACGTTGATGAAGTCAATCGAGATGAAATCATTCTCAAAAAGTTAATTTCCTCATCGGTATGTACTGTTGTAATGACTCGACATTTCGCTAATAAAATTGCCAATTGCAATAAATAAGTTTGTTCCCATCGAGCTCCACTACTCACAAAGATGACATCTCCTTGTCGAATAGGAGAGGCGCATTTGAAAAATAATGTGTCATAGGCACGAATTCCACACATGATCGCACTTGATGCTTTGATAAATGACATGCCATTGGGAATTTTCACAAAAAAGTGAGCATCGGCTACACATTCAGTCGAACATCCACCATTCAGAGAGGAAGGCAATACTGGATTCGTCATCATCATGGAACTTGTTTCAAAATCTTGTGATTCCATGATCAGTTGGTGAGATAAATTATTTTCATTAGAATCTTCATTGGAATCTACAGATGATGTTTTGTATTGGATGATTGTTGTGAATTGAGACTACCTGAATACTCATTCAAATTCTGTACGGGTATAAATCCCATGACACAATCTCCAACCGAAAATACTTTTGAATTGACTTTTTTTCCAACTTGAGTCACTACTCCACTCACTTCATATCCAGGAATAATCCAACAGGAAGACAAAGATGGTGCTTCTGGATGCTCCGAATTTTCAATAATTTTTGATTCCAATGATGATGAAAATTGGGATTTCCATAACGGGAATGTTCCTCTTCGTACTTGTGAGTCTAATTTTGAGAGTCCACAACATTTGACTTGAATTTTAATTTGAAAAGGAGAAAGTGAGGTATTGATACAGTGTTCTCCTGTTTTTGTAATGATTTGAATTTGATCTTTGAATAAAGACGAGGAAGAAGATGATCCCGAAGGAGGAGAGGACGAATAGGGATTATAATTTTCGGAATGTAACGAAAGATAGGCTGGAATTCCGGTGGATGGAGAGGGATGAAGAATGGCAAATGTTTGTTGGTTCATTTTTTTTGATTTGATTTTTTCATTTTGGAATTAATGTTGCAAACAAGAAATTTCAATAATAAATTCGTTTACTTGTCAATTAAATTAATATCAGTATCAGAAGTGAGCAAATGCTTGCATCGTTGGGTTCCAACAATACGTTCCAATTTGAGAGCATCAAATGTGGTAAATAATGACAAGATTCGACACGATGGATATTGAGATCGAATGTTAATTCCTTTCTTTCCAAAAATTTCATAAATGAATGCATTTTCTGGAAGTGAATAAAACACTATTTGATTGATTTTGAAATCTGCCAATTTTGGTGCATGGTAATAAAAGTGTCGTTCTGTATACACTAAAAAGTTGGCACTGTCTTGTCTGAATTTTGTGAGAACATTTTTCGTTTTTTCAGTGTATTCTGAAATTCCAAAGAATGGAATGTTGCACATGTCAAAATAATTTCTCAATCGAACAAAATCCAAATAGGAAGATACAATGATGAGAAATCTGCCATCCATGCTGTTTTTGAATCGAGGAAACACAGCGTTCACAAAATAGTTGTATCGTTCATCGTCGACTGCTGTTGGATCGGTACAAGAGATTCTTTCGAAAATTTGAGGAATATTTCCTGCAAGAGGTGTTAACACTCCATCATAGAAGGATCTAGTTTTCACGAGTCCTCTCATATTCCTGCAGTATTTGGTCACGAGCCCATTTATATCAGGACTCATGTATGAGCTTAGGACAATGGTTTGCCTAAAGTACTTGGCGCTGTAGAAGTGTTAGAAATGAAAATGAGAATAAGGTGGTTGATTCAAGAAAGAATCAAACGTTAGAGCGATTAGAAATTTGACTTTCACACAAACTTACAATCCTTGAATATGATATTCCTTCAAAATGTCAAAATCAAGATCAAAAGTGAATTTTTGCTGTTCCTCAACATTGACAATATCCAAAGTCTTGGTGACATGTTCCCAATTTTGCATTAATAACTTGTCACATTGATCAATAATGCAAACTTCAATCGATGATAAAAATCTCTCGCTGAAGGTCGTAGTATTTGTAAGGCTTATTCATAACCATTCTCAAAAATATAAAACTTACTATCTGTCTGCAACATTTTCCAATTGTATTCCAATAGGTGTAGCTATGATAACATCAGACTCAGCAACAGGGGCCATAATCTCCAATTGTCCATGATGATCTTTCAATTTCAGACCTAAACTGAACTCTTCATTAGTATTTCCTTCGAAAATTTGTTGCCACCAAACTGGTTTTGTCTTTTTAATTTCTTCATCGTCCTCGTCAGCATCAAAGGTCAACTCGAAAGCTTCCCGTCTTCGAATAGAGAGAAGTTTTGGAATCAATTCAAGCATGAGTTCTACAATAAGGAAAGCAACAAAACGGTTTGGCACCAATACCAAAATTTTAGCAGTGTTGTAGCTGTCATCTCGAACGGTATATTGTTCTTTTGAATAGAATTCTCTTTTTGTGTCATTGTACCATTCATATCGTTTTGTTCTTTTCGGAATTATAGAGTGATTATTAATGAATGGTATGATAGTAATGTGTGAAATTGTTCTGATCCAGTTTAAAGTCAAATACTTACTTGAGCAAATGATTCACAATATGAAGAGTATACGTCTCTACACAAACTCTATGGTTATCGAGAGTGCAATTTGGGAAATATAAATCTCTATAATCATTCATAATGGCGAATAATCGACCTTGAAAATCATCTCGGAAGTGAGTAGGAGGTGTGATACTTTTTGGGTTACTGTAGGATGATCCTGTCTTAATTTTCAACCTTAGAGCAGCATGTGAGGATTGATTGGATTGTTGGGACTTGGCTGAAGATTTTTCGTCTTCCGTCACTTGATCAAGATATTCCTTCCATTTTCGAATAAGGTCATCTTCGACCAAAAGCTCGTTCAACGTGTAGGATTTGTCTCGTTTGATCTTATCCAAAATATTGGTAGATGAGTTGCTTCCAGCCAAGGGTGTATCTTCAATGCTGAATTCAAATTTGGATTTCTTCGTTTCTGTAATGAATACGTCCTCCAATTTCTCATTCTCGCTCAATTCAGTGGATAGTAATTTTTTCACACGCTCTTCCTTCGTGAAAGACTTGTAAATGGCATTCAATTCTTCTTCCTTCATGGTACCCACAAATTGAATCATGTCTCCCAAAACAAGTGCCTTATCTCCATCCACAGTTTCAGAATTGATAGTATCTATGACTGTCATTTCTCGGCTCTCCAATTTTTCAACAACATCCTTTAATTCATCACCCTGCCAAGGTCTATAAAAGTGATGATACCAAACATCTTTGACCTTCTTATCAAAATCAATACAGACACAAAGCTTCTGATAGGAATTGTCGCTCAGGTCATTGGTACGATATTCAATAAATATTGGATTTTGAGTGTTTTGAAAATGATATTTTGGAATATTCATCGTGTATTCGTCAATGTGGTGCTGTGCGGCAAAACTTTCTGGAATTTCCATCTTGGGGGATAACAAGGAAGCAAATGGATCCATATGAAATTTGTTGGTGAATCTCTTCATCCCTCCTTGTTCTGCTTTCATTGATGCATGTATAAATTTGTTTCTCAATTTATCCAAAATTGAAATACTTTCTCCATTCGTATTAGCGCTGAATTTAACCTTCTTTGATGATTTTTCATCGTCATTAGGATCGGAATGGTCATGATGATTTTGTTCAACATTCCTTCTCTTCTGCTGTTTGTTTGCAATCAATGATTTTATATTGAGTGAACCCGAGCTCGAAGATTTTGTTTTCATTGTACTTTCCGACGAAGAGCTGTTCTCCTTGTTGTCGCTCGGAGAAGCAGCAATTCTCACCTTCTTCTTCAAGGTCATTTTTTTTATTGAATTTTCCTTTTTTTATTATTCAACAGTTTGCAGCATAGATGAAGTTTTCAACAATTTGCATCACACGGTGGCTCATGATAAGGAAGCAGCTGTGGTCGATGATGGCTGGAGTGAAGCTTGCCTTCCCTCTCTTTCATCATCGTCTTGAATGGCAAGAGCTGATGTGTCATTTCGAGCTCGCAAAGCAGCAGGACACGATGACATACTAGTGGATGGTTGTTTCTTGTCTCTTCTCATCACGGAAGGTTGATGACAAAACGTAAACCTTAAAGGGTGTTGTGCTTGCTCCTGTGCATGACCTTCTTCTGGTTGATTCAAGGTGGCCACTTGCTGCTGTCCTTCATGTACTCCTTTCAACGGTTGTTGTTGTGCTTGATTTTCACTCGGAAGCATCTTGAAGTGTTTTAACACATCCTCCATCATGAATTTCGTTTGTTTGTCTCGTTCTCGCAACAAACTCGAAGCTCGATGCATGACGAATACGGTGGCCCATCCCACTCCGAGAAGCAACAAGGCAATGAGAGCCCATAACAATGGAACTAAAATCCAGATGTGTCTCGTCGATGTGGGTTTCACATTTGTGGCTGGTGAGAAGATGAAGGTGGTGAAGAGGGAGAGAGGAACGAGTGTGAAAACGAGAAGAAGGACGATGGCGTAAAGAATGTATTTGCGATCAATGGAGGGATGAATGATGGGGTGTTTCATGGGTGTATTGTAACGGTTCTCAATTGTTTTGGTGGTAGATAATCACGGAAGGAATGCATGCTCGTGTGCGAAGTCACAGGTAAAGCGAATAGCTTAGATTGTACTTGAAAAGGGAAATTGGCAGAAATGGATACTGAGTGAATGTGAATGGATTCATTGAACCACACATGATGGCATGATGATACCTTTGGCACCTCAAAACCTATATGTTAACATTGTCTTACAAAAAGTTCAAGTTATAATAATAACAATACTGTATTACAACTAATAATTAAAATAACAATACATTAATACATGTAAACGTAAATAAATTAAAAATTATGTCATTGTCAGAAAAGAGTATTATTTTCCAACTCAAAAATTGCAATGATAGAGTATTTTGGCAAAATTACTTGTGCTTTAATTGCTCAAGAGATTGTCTCACCTTTCCTAAAATACCATCTTGAGCAAGAGCTGAACGGTTTGAAACTGGGTCAATAATGTAAAAATTATAACAATGATTGGCCATAGATTCATACAGAGTTGGATTGATACAAGGTTGAAGCAATGTGAACCAATTGAAGCATGTAACGTAACGGTTCACAACTGTGTCTCCAACTCCATTATCGGCTTTGAAAGAAACTGGGATTTTAACAAAATCGGCTTGTTGTTCACTCTTTACATCATCATCAGAGTTTGGCAAATAGCCGGGCGTATTACATGGCAATTTAAAAGCAATGAGATCGGTCTGATTCAACAACACTTCCAATTTCTCAGCATTATGATCACCTTCCACAAGGCCGATCAAATAGGCACGACCATTATTTCCCGTTCCAGAGTTGGTTGTTAATAATCCCAATTGATTGATTCCTACCAAAGACTCAACCAATGGACATGTTTCGTTTTGTAAGCCATCGGTATATGGAGTCTCAATTTTTCCATTGATGAAATCAATATTCAGAGCAACTAATCCAGCAAAATTGGTAGCTTGTTGATAGAGAGCGAGTGATGTTGATGAGAGTGTTGTGGCCATTTTTTTGTTGTTTCTCAAAAGACCCATTTTTGGAGTGGTGAAGAAGCGAAATTTCTTGTCTTGTTATTAAGCATATTGATACGATATGAGCTGTCGTTTCTTATAATTGGTAAAACGAAAGAAGTGTCAACCTGTTGGTATTCCTGTCTTTGATGGGGACAGCCGATGAGATCCATAATTGCTGGTTGAAACTCATACAGTTGCTATCCGTAATTGTTACAATTAATGATGGACAACATGGAACGTCAAGCGAATCCGAATTCGTTACCAAACCACCTCATTCAACCAAGTGCTGAATAATCTGTCTAACGAATTTAAGAAAAGGAACCCGAACGTCCAATGTTTGGATTTGCACAATTTCCTTTTTTAAAACTTGTCTTAACTTCGAGTTTGTAGTTGAATGTCCAAGAAACAACATTAAAAAAAACAACACAACGTTAACCAATACCTTTAAAACAATAAAAATCTCACCAACAGAATGCCCTGCGAACATTGCTCCAAAGTTACACACAACGAAAAGTGTCCATGCGAACAAAGTGGACAATGCACTTGTGTCAATTGTGATTGTCCTCATTGCGGAAAGAAGCAGCAACAAGCTCATACACAACACAAATAGATCTGTTAATTTCAATCATGATTATTCTTTCTGTACCATACGTTGATTTTTAGGCGCCAGCCGAATGTTTTCCCGCCTTAATTTTACATTGCTACATTTTGAT
This sequence comes from Naegleria lovaniensis, assembly GCF_003324165.1. NCBI lineage: Eukaryota > Heterolobosea > Eutetramitea > Acrasida > Naegleriidae > Naegleria > Naegleria lovaniensis. The sequence goes on from NW_025407842.1 coordinate 129,130, forward strand.
AAAAATTAACGAAAATAAAAAATTGTACTTAGTTTTGATCATCACCGTATCATAATAGCACATCATCAGAGAATGCTGGAAGATAGAGATGAAACCACTACATCGACACAGTATCAACCTCAAGCTCTATCTTCGGGAAATGTATCGGAGAGAGTGGAAAGAGCCACCTCATGCTTTTCATCGCCGTCAGTCATGTAAGTTTCGTCGTTCATCCTTCTATCGGAAATGTTGATTTTGAATGATTATTTGTTTTTTCTGTTTTCTGTAGAAGAGGAGATTTAAATCATTTGCTTGAAATGATCCATGAAAAAGATTCACGAATTAAAGAATTGGAGAAGGATTTAAACGAGAGCAACAAATTGGCTTCGGAGGTTCAATTTCGTCTCCTTGAAACGAAACGAATCATTGAGGAGAGAGAAAGAAGCCTTAGTTCTACAGTTCCAGAAGAGCTCAAATCTGTGGTAATGAACTTGAACAAGAGAGTTGAGACGGAAGTTTTGGAGAAAGAAGTCCTCCACAAAGAAGCCAATCATTACAAATCCTCTTTGAAAATGTACAAAAAAGAAAATAAGGATTTAAAAGACATGATTCAAGACTTGACGAAAAAGAATGCCTCCTTAGCAGAGGAGCTTGTAAAAATTCAAAGAGAACATGATTCAAGAACGGAACAAATTGAAAACAAAAACAAGGTGGAAGAAGAGTCCAACACGTCACTCATTAAAAAATATGAACGTCTCAAGATGAAGAGCAGAGAGATGTCAACCTCTCTAGAGCAGTACAAGAAGCAATCAGAGCAAACCAACACTGAATTGGAACAAACAAAACAAAAGTGTACAGAACTTCAAAATCAAGTGGCATTCCTGCAAGGACAATTGTCACAAGAGCTCAAACGACGAGAGGATCATGTGGAAGAGAAGAAACGACTGCTTTCGGAAATTAATAATTTCAAGAAGATGGCTGATGAAAGCCAAAAAACGCTCAACAATTTAAAACAGGAGCAATTCAACACTCAACGATTATTGACACATACGGCCGAGCAACGAAAGAAGCTTGACACGTTGGAAAATGAAAATAGAAAATTACCAGAATACGAAGAAAAACTAAAGACATACAGAGCACAAATCGACAAGCTGCAACAGCAAAAATCCGAGCTCACGGATCAACTCACAGAAGCTAGGAACTATATCGATACTTTACAATCGGAGCGAGCCCAAACCAATGCTGCCACACAAAAAACCATCTCAACCAATGAAGAGGAGATTAATTATTTAAAAACACAACTCAAAAAGAGACAAGACGAAATTGAACATTTTCAAGAATTAACCAAAGAGTTAGAGGCAGACATGTCACGCCGAAAAGTTGAAAATAATGAACTAGTGTCCAAATATTTCACTTTGAAAGAGGAGCACGAAACAACGACGGCACAAATTAACGAGTATCACCAAGAAGTGGCTGCACTCAAAGTTCAACTCACACACTTTGCAAAGATACAAGCTCAATTTAATGCATTGAAAGAAGAAAATGAATCATTGCGCACAGTCAACTCCAAATATATGGAACGATTTGCAGAGACAGAATCCGAGTTGTTAGAAAAGAACGAACAAATAAGAACAGCCTCTAAGCAGTTGATGGAGAAGAAAAAAGAAAGTAAACGAGAGAAGCTGACCTATAACCAAGAATTACGTGAGGCTTTGGAGAGAAATAAGGAACTGCAAACAAAGCTCACCTCGGCCGAAAATGCAATTGAAGATTTTCGAGAAAAGCTGAAAACTTTTGTCAAACAATTGAACGACACACAGAAACTGAATAAGCAAGACAAGGATATGCTAAAAGAACAACTTGACAAGAATGCTCAACTAAATGAAGAAATTAAGAAATTGTAAGTAATGATACATGTATAATATATGGAGACTAATATTTTCATTTCACTCTGTGAAATTGTACTAAAAGGAACGTGACTGTGTCAAATCTCAAACGAAATTTAAAACAAAAGGAAGAAGAACTTTCTATCAAGAATAACGCATTGAATCATTGAGGCAAGAGAAAGAAGTTGAATCTAAAAAAGCGGCCGAATACATGTCAAAAGCGAAGGACACTGGAGATCTTGAAGATCGATATAAGCGATTAGCGCAATCCAATGCCCGCAAGGATCAACTCTGTAAAGAACAAAAGACCAAGCTGACTCTGACTGAGGAAGAAAACAAGAAAATGATTGCTGTTGTTTGTACATTGAAACAAAAAAGTAAGGAACTAATTCAAGAGATGCAACGAATAGAGACTGAAGGAAAAAACAGAATTGCAGAGCTGGAACAAACGATTCAAGATCTTCGAGCAGAGAATGAAAAGAAGGATGAGGATATTTCGCAACTGAGGAGGGAGTTAAAGGAGGTCACTAAAGGATCTCAAAACGAATTGACATCCAAAGACACTCTCATCAATAATTTGGAAAAGGAGATCACGTCGGTACGAGAACAAAAAGACCATGAAATTATGCTGCTGATCAAAAGAATTGAACAACAAAAACAAGCAATTATGGAATACATTGAAAAAGAAAAGTCAAGAGATGTCACGACCACCATCAATAACAATAGTAGCGTCGATACTGACAATAGTTGTGACCGATCGTGTCCACTTCCCTTCCTGTCTGCTTCAGAATACGAAGATATTATGAGTACCTTAAGGAAACCTTCTCTTCATTTGCTCAAACAACAAATTCTGTAACCCCATGAAAAATTGCCAACTATGCACAACGAATAACAATTTCGCATTCTTGTTACAATGTTTACTTGAACAAGTTTCGTTTTCATTAGGTGTTTTGACACGGACGTTCTTGCTTGTAACACGTTAATTACCAACAAGCGAACGTTTTCACCCGGGATCAAATTGCTTCCAGTTCAAATCCCAGATCAGAATTGGCAAAAAGGAATTAGAGAAGAACACAAGTTTGAACGAAAACATCCAAAAAATTGTCATGAACTCAACACCAAGCGACCACGTCCATCGTGACAACCTCCATGCTTGGAGACAATCCATGAAATGCAAGTGGCGTCTTGCACATTCCAAAGGCATGCAAATGACTCACCACAAACACTTAGGGATGGAACGTTTCACTTTTATCACACCAAGAATGATATCAATGTGTTTAAAACATCCACACAAGTTTCGGGAGAACCAAGTATTGTACGGGGAGAAGGAGTTTGTGAAAATTTGAAAGCTCACGATTTCATGAAAGTCTATTTGGGTGTGAATACAGAAATGGATCCAACAGTGAAACGGAATGATATTGTACATGAATGGTCCGACGACGAAGGACATTGGAAGTTGAATTATTTTGTCATGGGAATTGGACGTAAGTGAATGGATTGTGTTAATTCATGCATTTTCTCTTGACCATCTCCAATCTTGTTATGGAATTCAATACCTCAATGCATTTGGTTTGACCCTTGAACACACACAGCAATGGTTGCTGATCGGGATTTCATTCGAGTGTATCGTATCATTGAAAATCCTGAACAGAATGAACTCGTGTACACTTCAACTTCGGTCGATCAAGACTCTTGTCCTGAAACGAACATTCATTCATTCCTGCCAAGCAATTTTAAATTTCATTCGGGAGCTGTCAGAGGAAATGACATGTTCACCACACTCCGTCTTTCACAATGTGCAAATGGTGATTTAAGAATGTCCTATGCACATCAATCCAATCCCAATGGATGGGTTCCCTTAAGCATTGTGAATGCAGCCATTTTGACTGTGCCTCAAGCTCTTTGTAAAACTGCAAAAGCCCTAAGAGCAACACTGAAACATCTTCGAGTGGATGATGAGCTCTAGTGTAAACTGCCAATTCAATTCGATTTCGTCTTTAAGATGGATGAACATGGATGTTCACAACAGACACAGGAGAGAAAGCCTCAACTTGTGTGTTCGCTTCATTGGGCAAGCATTCGAGAACTAATTACAAAATTGCTAAATTTACATAAAAAATCGAGCACTCTGAAATTGCAACAACAAGGCTTTCAAAAAGACTGTCTTGATTTTCCGATTTGCACTCTGTGTTCATTTTCAACAACAAAGACGGGAACACACAAATTTTTCGTTATATATATTATTCGTGTACAGCAGTTATAACAGAAATCAACTTGTGCGAAATTGAGTGTATCAAATATCTGCTCTCGGAATAATCATCGATCATCATCAATTCAAAAAAATTATTTTAAATTTGTGCTAGACTCTCGAGAATGGAAGCTCATCATAATTACTCTTCATCCATGGATGCTCTCTACAAGATCAATCTTGATGAAGAGGAGAAGGATATGTTGTCCTTCTTCTTTGACTCTTCATTTGATCGTGAGCATTTGAAATCTCTTCCATCACCAAAAGAAGGTGCTGACTCTCAAGAATCACACGTTGAAACATTGTCGGAACATATTGACATCTCTGACGAGAACTTTGATGTTTTTGGATTTAGATTCCTTCATGTGAGTATTTCATATTGTTACTTGAACCGGGTGTTATAAATTTTCATTGTATGCCACTATAGTCTGATTCTCAAAAACCAGTCATTCAGAAGAGCGTACTTCAGTCTGATAATGGTACAGAGGTGAGTAATTTTACATGGATTTATATACCGAGTCGTGGTGGTTTATTAACACTTATGGTTACGATATAGTTCTTAAAAACCTTCACAATCCAAGTTATTGATCAGGAGAAATTTTTGAATGAAAACGATGCAGATCAATTTCCGATACTGGCCCAACGGTTGTGTACGTTTCTTCAAAGAATGGAGTGCTTTTCTTTGGTACAACACTCTCACGTACTATCACTCCTGAACATTTTTGTTAAATACTTATATGGCAGCAAGTTTGTTGATAAAGGTGAGTTGTTGGTTTGTGAACGAGACTAATTTCATGCTCTATATGTTGTCACAGTGCTCACTAAACATACCAAATGTTATTACAGCACGAAATATACAATATTTGTAATTATGAGATATTGCATATTTGTCCTTTCATATTGTAAAGCATTTTCCTCAACATCTCACCAACAATATTTGCTTAACGCTTTACAAGATGTTTGTAAAATATTGAACACACTTTTAATTGGAAAGAAGTTTTCAGAATCAGAAATTAAACTTGAGAAAAAAATTCCAGACAATGTTCTTGAATTTCCTTTCGATTTGAAAGAAACAGAGACGTCAGAAAGTGCAACGACTGTCACAGAACAAAAAGACACATTATCAAAAATATTAACTTCAATTTTTTCAACGGAACAAGGAGTAGAAGCCCATAATTGTGTTTCATCATTGATTGTAGGCAACAAGTGTCGCTCTTCAATGAGCTTTGAAAAACTAATCAAGCAAGTGAGAATGTACCTCATTGTATCGTTGAGAATTGGAGATTATATTTCAGCTTCTCTTTCCTCAATTTTAACCAGTTTTAAGGATATTGATATTCTCAATGTTTTATGTGGAGTACTACAGGTACTTGCCAAACCAATGGTAAGAACCGAACAAGTGCCAATACAGCAGCTTGTTTTAAGTTGTGTTCAGTCGCTACAGAAGCAACAAGATAAGACGTCGTATCCTGCAGATATGCTAAGAGATTTGGCCGTAGTGGTTCTCAAAACCTATCCAAGTATTGGTACTTGCAAACAGGTATTCTATTATTTATTACAACTTGTTTCTGTACAAATCATTACTCAAGACGTAGAAAAGCTATCAAAGAGCACAGAATTTCTTTCAAATTATGTGTACCTTCTAGATAATATTCAAATGCAAGATTCTCATGCATTTGCAGATTTGAGACAAGAAATATACACTTTTCATGCTCCCTCTAACATTGTGAGTGAAAAGATTGATCTACTCTTTCCACTTCCTTCCATTGTTGTAGATGAGAGAGAACGTGGTAAAAACGAAGCCTCTAAAGAAGTACTACAGTGTTCAAGCGCAGATGTATTTTCTCGCTCTACTATTTCAAGACTTATTACTATTGCAGAAACAGCAGGATCAAAAACACTCACAACACACGACCACTATTCCACATTTTTAGCCAACTTTTTCTTGCTTCTAAACCACTTACTACATAACGAAAACAGAATCATACGAGCCAATGTTGCCAATGAAATTTTGGATAATTCCAATTTTTCTATTTTCTGCAAACTGGGAGATGACAAACAATTCAGAGATCTTCGCTCACAGTGTTTATTCTCCATTGCCTCCCTTGATGAATGCGTACTTGAAGTTTTTGAGAAAATGAATATCATAGATATTGGTGAAGATGTATTCAAATTCTTTGTCACCCTTACTCTTCGCAATGCATCACGCAATAAGGCGGTATTTGAAAAGGTGTGGATGGGTTACATGTATCATCTGAGACATGCAGTACAGTCATCACTCTCGCAAGAGAAGATGCTATTTTTGGCCCTATGCTTCGATACCATGGATAGTACTTCAAAAGTTTTGATATTTAGCGAATATATTAAGCGAATCAAGACTGAATTGTCTACTTTGAAAAGTAAGATCTTGGCAGGCCATGTGCTAGCGTTATTTGAGTACTTGTGCAAAAATTTTGATTCCATGCCTACTAAACTCAGTTTACAACTATCAGATTTCTTTCAGAATACCGAACACAAGTTAAAGATTACTTATAACTCACTTTTAGACAAGTTGGGAGTTAGAAACGATACTTTCTTTGAAATTGATTATGAGCATAGTTCTGAACTTTCATTCACAGCTGTTTCAATTTTGAAGCAGAACGACGAATGTACAGAATTGATTCGTGCATTACTTGAAAACATTACACAACTGAGTGACTCTGACGACAAGGTCATATTGAATGCATTTGATTACACCGCCGACATTTCAATAAGACTGCTCAATGCCTTGCTAAAACTTGACTCTATCAAAAAGGTTGAAGCAACTAGTGTAACAACAGATCGACTGAGTTATTTGATTCAATATATTCACAACCATGACATGAATCAAAAAGAGCACTTATCAAAAATATTTGACATGATAATGATACAACATGATACAGATGCGGTCTCAAGTGGCAATAATTCCATTCTCAGTTTAGTTTACATTAAGGAATGTTTATCCATAATAGAAAAATATGCTTCTCAGCAAACGGATTGGACACCAGAAACCGTAGACCAATTACTTAAGCGGCTTTGTAATTTTTGTGGTCTTGCTGTTCAACATCTAGACTTGATCATTCAAAAAGATTTAATGCATTCGAACCAAATGAATGAAGAAGAGTCCTGTTGTGGTTTGTCATTGATACAAAGTGCCCTTAGTAAGGAAACTGTAATGACGTGTATTGGATTGCTTACTTCTTCTGGCACTGTAAAGACCTCTACCGCTAACATTTCTGAATGGTACGACTCCAAATTGAACACCCTCAAGAATATTGCAGACATTTCATCAGAAAAGAGCCTTTGGAAACTCTTTTTCTACCACATCATTGGCTCTGTTCATGTTTCGCATCGCAATTTACAAGCATTTTCATGTTACAGTACGATCAGATCAAATATTGACATGATCTCCAAAGTTACGACCATTGTTAAAGAGAAAGGGTACAATATATCAATCGTAATGCCAGATTTAGTAGCACTATTGTTGAAATTACGGGAACACTATGTGTATAGATCTTCTCTGTTGGTTGAACCGATCATGTTTAATCTGTTTAGCGAAGGATTCGTTAATGAGCTCAATATTTTTAGAACTTTTACTGTTGGAAAGGTACTCTCCTCATTACAAGAATCAGACTTAATTTCCAAAAAGCCTTCAAGCTCTCACAAAATTATTTCCACATGCTTTGAATATTTGGAGGATTTTATTTTGTCAAAAGGAAAAAGAATGCAAAGTATTCAATCACTCATGTTTGGAGAACCAGAAATTCCTAAATTTTGTACAGCCTTCAGATTTGATGCTGTAGTATTGATCAAGATCTAATGATCGCGGCTGAATCCGACATGGATTTATTTATGCTTGTTCTTTCTTTCTTGGATTTGATAATTTCAAAGTTTGAAGCTGGTGTACCTAGCTTGCTGCAATCACTTGCTTCATTAGAACACATTGATACCTTTTTGCAAGAATGTTTCAAAAAACATGAAACAAGAGCTCCGTTACAAAAGTTCCTTGTTTCCATCCATGATAAACCAGGTGTGCAACCTTTCATGCCTGTCTTCGTGGAGGCCATGCTGCAAGTTTTGAAACATTTTAGCAAGTCTTGTCCATCGGACTTTTCAATGTTTTTCACCTTGGTTCTTGGTGTCATTTGTAAGGTAACTAACTCGAAGTGTCACGAAAAGTTTACAAAGTGCTTGAATGAAATTGTGCAAGAACAATCAGAAGTGAAGGATATCAAAGTGCTATCTCCAATTTGTAGATTTATTTGTAAGCACCTAATGCAAAAAGTTGCCAATGAACAAAGAGAAAGAGCTCTAACACTCGTTAACCAGTTCAAGGCAAAGGCCAAATATGGTGAAAATATTAAGTTTAAGGGACCGATTGTGCAATCTTCGAATGAGATTCAAACAAAAATGGAAAATAACGAGTATGACACATATCACAGTCTATTGGTAGAGGACACATCCTCTAGTATTGACTTTGATGCCATTATGAGCTATTTCAAAGCCTCTGATGTTGATGCACAAAACGAGACACAATCTGCAAGTATTGTCATCACAGACGAGATGATAACTTACCTGCTACAGCTACTCGAAAAGTTGAAAATTTCATACGAGAGCAACACAAAAGAATTAGAGTCATCACTTTCGAAATGGGAACTCAAGGATGGAGTTGTTGAGAGTTCATCAAGAGCTCTACTCGAAGAGGCTTCATCATATCCCGCTTCTACTTTCAATACAAAGTTAACATTTGAGAGAAGACAAGAAGCCAACATTTTCAGATCAAAGCCAATGCCTCGACATTTAATGTCCTCAAATATGGCAAACGCAATTGTCATAGCAGAACAAAGTGATATCAATTTGCTCAAATCAACATCGAATTTCTCAGATTCCATTCCAAAAGAAAATACAGTGAATGATATCAAGATTATCAACACTCATGCAATGTCCTTCAAAGTGGTTCATGTAAAAATTAATCCAGAGAATGACAACTTTGTTGCTGTGGCTGGTATATATGAATGCCATGCTCTTGTTCTCGATAGCGAGTTAAATGTGATCCAACAGGTTCCATTATATCTTGCTTGTGAGGACATGCCATCAGAGACTTTTGTCATTGATATTCAATGGCTACCAGGCGAGCAATGTTTATTGGCGGTGACAACTAATCAATTTGTGAAGGTCTATGATTTGTCTGCAGACACTTTTTGTCCAACGTTCAACTTTAGCGCTCAAAACGATCAAATCGTTTCAAGTGTGTTTGCTCCCGATCCAAACGGAACGAAAGATCTCAAGACATGCTTTGCCCTGACAAAGACAGGAAAGTTATATTATCAGTCATACTTCAACAGTGGAGGAGAAGCCTTTTTCTCTGATTCCATTGATTTGAGCAGATATTCTCAATCTGCAGAAGGAAAAGGGATATTTTATTCTGAACTTATTAGAGTGTTATTTGCAAGTTTTGCTGATGGAACATCAGTAGCCATTACGCTGGATCATTTATCAGGAACCATTCAAAGCGTTGTAGAAATCTCGAAAAATCCTGAACTGAAAAGTCTTGGTTATTGGACACATATTTGCGAAGTTGTGGATATGTGTGGGGTTTTGGTTGTGGGTACCTCCAGCAACAAGTCCATAGTTCTCAATTTTGCATACGGCAAGGTGGAATATCAAATTTTGCCAAATCCTGATAGTCACACCTTAGAAGGATTGACATCTATTCCTCCGTTTGGAAAATATTCTTCAGTTTTGACGCTTTTTTCTAATGGTGAAGTGAAAAAGTATATGATCACTAGGGATGTCATCCCTTGTTGCTCGCTTCCACCCAAGAGCAGAATTAGTAGAGAGTTGAAAAAGAGGCAGTCTTCGTTGAAGCATATGAAACCAGCATTAGCCAGCTCAAATACGACGCAAGCAGAAGATAGCTCAAACCAGCCCATTATTCTACCCTCGGAAATGGTTACCTCACTCGATGCCCAACCTGCCGACATTTCTACAAGTGAAGACGTCACAAGTAAATGTTCATTCACAGGAGACGGAAATCGTACATCAGATGAAATCAAGAACATGAGCAGTGACACAAATACAACATCTCTGTGTGCAACACGAGTAGATGGTATGAAAATTTCTATTCACAAACCAGACAACGTTGTGATCATTGGAGTCAAGTTGTTGCTCGGTAAAAATAATAAGGCTTCCATTCCTGTAACCATTAAATCACTTGGACATACCGTCACCAGCGACAGGGACGTTGAGAAATGGTATACAATCAATTTCACGAACGAGGAAGTTTTGAACATGGCCAAAACATTTGATCTAGAGGTTTCTGCTGCCACAGATAATACTACCATGCCAACAATTGATGGACTAAAGATTCTTGGCCTTTCTTCCGGCCCATTCCGGTACAATTACGTCAAGAAGAAATTGGAACTGGAAGCAACTGCCTCAATTGAAAAATCTGCACAAACTCCGCTCGAAGAAAAGCATCATTTCTCAACCGATGAAGTGGCGATCATACACGATATTGCTAAAGTAGTGATCTCATACGAATTAGGAGGTATCCTGCAGGATTCACAAAAAGACTACATTACTTCGTTAATTTCTGATTGCCTTTTACTTCCATCATTGTCTGAGCTGAAAGATGTGTTCCTTTCTGTACTGATGACATCCTGTGATGATGTTGAAAGCTTTACAACCTTAAAGACTGCGTTGGAACTTGATAGACTTTCTAGAAGAAAGCTGACTGATTTGGATGAAGCTCATGCTAATTTGATTATTGAAAAATATGTGGACATTTTGTTCCATGATCCTGATCATTTTTATGATCGAGTGCTGTCAAATGATGAATGTTTTATTTCATCCATGTTTTCTCTTCTCCAGAAAAACCAGTCAGATGAGAAGCTACAAACTGACTACCTTGTGAAGCTATGTACAGGCATGGCATTACTTGAATTTTTGAAAAAGAACAAAGAAGAATCATTACAAAAGATATCTAAATTATTATTAGATGAGGATGATGAAGTTGTGCGGACCAGCGCATCTCAAGCTGTCGCAAGAATTTTAGGAGTTACGAAGACACTTCCTTCTACGTTAGAAAAATTAGTTGTAGAGCTTTGCTCCTTATTATCCAAATACTCTGATTCGTTAACAACTCTCAATATTTTACAGCTTATTTCTGTAGTAATTATTCGATTATGCTCAAGTCTTACTTTGGATGAAATGAGCACTATTGACCGAGTTTTGGCCACAATTTGTGACAAGCTGTCAGTAACCAGTTGTTTGAAAAATTTGACACCTCAGAATCCTGCCAGTGAGAAACGACTTTTAATTCTTGATATGCTCATCTCACTTTTGTCGTTAAGCGAGGAGACACAATGGTCAGACTATCTCAAGCAATCAATTTGCAAAACATTGAGCAGCATTCCTTCAATTCATGACGACGTTCTCTCAACATGTAATGATGCCTTAGTGTTGTTTGTTCCAACTGATCAGCAAGCTGAGTACGAAGACATTATGGGAGGCCTACTGAAGAGCCAGAAAGAAATACCAACGAGAGTATTTTCTCCAATTTTCAGCGACCTTTATGTTTCAGATAACAAGTCAAACATAATGTCAGAATATCCTAGGGTTGTAATTCAATCCTTACTCAAACTTACTAAATACTTGAACAAGCAGTCCCTGATACCTGAAGAAAATATTACACAGTGGTACAATTTCCTGGCAAATTTGGCAGTTGATGAAAACGAATATTTGGTGTCAATCAGCAAATATTATTTGCTTGAGCTAAGTGGCTCCATGGACAAGTTCAATAAGATCATGGATGAAAAATTATTCTCCACCAGATTATCTGATTTTATGAAACCAACCGAACTGGTATCCAATTGGTCACCCGAAAGAGCCAGAAGGATCGTGGTTAAGGTGAACGAAGTAATTGATCGTGTAGTGAGCAATCCTATGAATTGGATCGATTTCTGTGTAGCCCACGATACTGTGCTTCCTTCATTGCTGGAATTTGCCTTTTTACTTGATGAGAGTGTTACCATACCTCTGCAGTTGCTTAACAGCTCTTTTATCACTGATAACAAGCCTCATTTGGAAAAGATTACATCTTCGTACATGACACATACCACAAGAACTTTGAACAAGTTTTTAGACTTTGTGTTTAATGGTGAAACTAGCAATATTCGAGTAGAGTCAGCCAAATTTTTGTCAAAACTTTTTACTCATTCATCGATCAAGTCTAAAGAAATTCTGTTTAACATAATCATCAAACGTGTGGCCTCACTACCTTATTATGGGAAGAAAGGAAAGGAGTTTACCAAGTATTTATTGATTCCAGTATTTGACGTTTATGAAAAAAAGAGACAACAAATTTCTGACGAGCTTGTTAAATGCCTCGAAACTCAGAATCATCTCATTGGCAATCATCCCAATTCTTACATTTATGATAACCTTCAAAATTACTTCAGTTTAGACTCTAAAGGCTACTACTTGGAAACAGTTCCTTGTTTGATTTGTAGCTCTCCTGAGGTTCCAAGCCAAAAAATCATTCTGAAGGACATTACAAAGGCTAAAAAGTTTTCTCACTCTTCTGAATATGTGAAACTTAAAAATTCGTACATTATTGAATCTATGGAGATTAACATTTCGGACGCCAAAAAATCCAAGATGATAAGAACCATTGAGTTTTATTTCAACAATAATCAGGCTTTGGAGGTTCATGATTTGACAAAAACATCGACTGTTTGGCAAAAAGCTGGAAGCATGACTGTTCCTAAGAATGCTACTCAATGCAATATAACGTTCAGTGTACCCATCACATGTTGCAACTTGTTAATTGAGTTTTCCAGCTTTTATTACGACCTAGCCTCCATGGATGCTCTTTTCTGTAATAATTGTGGAATTCCTGTTTACGACAAGTATGGACTTTGTTTGACATGTGGTGAAAATGTTTTCTCCTGCCACAAATGTAAAGCAATCAACTACGATCATTTAGATGCTTTCATTTGTTCGACATGTGGTACTTGCAAATATGCTACCTTTGACTTTTCATTTGCCGGAAAACAAGTATTTATTGGAGACAAAATTAGAAATGAGGAAGATTGCAAAAAATCATTGCAAATCATTGACACTCAACTCAATTCTAGTGCAAATAAGCTCGTTGGTCTGAAGGAAAAGAGCTCAGAGATTAAGTCTTTACTAATCAGTTTAAAGACTGGTGACTACAAGGACAAATCTTTAACCGAACTAATAACTTTGCTGGAAGATTTGTACAATAATCAGACCAAAGCTTTGCATGAAGGACTATCCAACTGCCAGAAAATCATGCTAACTACGAGAAAACAGCTGAGAGAATATATCTCTTCCAATCGTAGAACCGATAAGAAATACTATCAGTCCGATCACTTTGACACCTCTGCCCTTCAACATAACAAATGTTTTGGATGTGCCAATAACCTCGTAAGCAATGTCATTGATTTCTATCAATCTATACATGATTGCAATGGGCTTATTATTTGTGATCAACTTCTAAACGAGCTCTTTATTAATGTAAGCAGACGAGGCATGAAAGAAAAGGCCTTACAAGTGCTGACAAAACTCTCCTTTATAGATGACGCTGTAAGCTCAAAAGTCAATACTTTGCTGCAACAGAAAATTATTAACTGTTCCAAGAAGACTCTCAAAGGATACGATGTTACTGCACAATTAATCGGACTTGTAGAGTTGTTGAAGCGACTTTGTTGTGACGAAAAAGATCCATTCTTCAACTCCAGAATGTTAATGCTATTTGGAATATTAACTGAAGCAACATTACAACCTGGTGCCTCCTCTTCAGTCATCATCTGTGAAGAGTTGATACAACCTTGCCTACAAATTATTCTCAAGTTTGTCACATATGCCAATCAAAAATGTAAGGCTGAACCAACACCAGCCAATGTTGAATCTCCAATTACACCAACCAGAGCTGTACAATTTGGGTATCATCAATGGCAAGAAGGAGAAATGTCATTCGAAATGTTTAAGGCAAGCCAAATTCCCAAGAGATTACCAAGAAATGACTTTGAAATCTTAGGCAAAGATGTACTATTTAAGCTTTTGCTCAACGATTGTTCCAGCTCAATCCGAGATACGACCACCAAGATTATCAAATGTTTATGTGGAAGTTCACAAAAAGAAATTGGCATTCTACAAGCATTAACCACTCTCTTACCAGATGCCATGGTGCGTGGTGAATATTCTTCGAATTTCTTCTCTCTCTTCAACACTTTGGTCGAAAAGGAAGAAAGAAAAGTTCTTCTTTCAAGTAAGGGCTTCCTTTCCTTTGTTTGTAAATTATTGAAGAAGGAAGTAGCTCACCTCCATCATTTAGAAACTACGTCATCCAATCAAAGCCAAGATCTCTCCACAGGATCAAGTTTATACTTTTTGGTGACTCTACTCTCCGACTTTTTGAACATTCCTGATATTTTGAACGAGTTTAAGACCAAAGAAGAGCATGTTAGCACAGTATTAAGCAGCTTTTTATCGCTCAAGTCGTTCGTTGTGCAAAAAACAAAGGCCACTACTGACAGCGAAAGCATTCTCCGACAATTAACGGACAAATTACAAGAGACTGAATCAGATAAGAAATTATTTATTATTGCATGCATTGACACTTTAAAGATGTACAGCGATAATAGAACTGCCTTATTCGTGTTCGAAAAATTGAATGGCATGATCCAACCAGTTAAGACTGAGCCTATTTACAAGTTGAAACTAACTCGTTCTGCTAGCCAAGAATTCTATTTCCAGGGAAGGCTTTCCAAACAGCAATGGACGACCAAAGAATTTAGCAAAGACGGGCAACCTGCTCTAATGTCTGACGTAAAAGACAAGATTTGTGAAGAAATGAATATTCATAGTGACATTCCTTTCGAATTGTTGGTCAACAATTGCATAATTGCTCTCAATTTACCTGTAGTGAAAGTTTATGAAAAAGTCTGGCTAACCAGAAACACAGAACCTAATAACAACACACCTAT
Organism: Naegleria lovaniensis; assembly: GCF_003324165.1. Lineage (NCBI taxonomy): Eukaryota > Heterolobosea > Eutetramitea > Acrasida > Naegleriidae > Naegleria > Naegleria lovaniensis. The sequence goes on from NW_025407842.1 coordinate 144,276, forward strand.
GGAAATTGTTTTTAGATTCCAGGGTATTGATGGAGAAGCAACAGAAGATAGAATTGAAACATTACCTAGCGATGATGAATCTATTGATATTGCACAAAAGAGCAAGATAACATCTGTCATATCAACCCATGGAGGTGTTGAAGTTATTGTTTCATATCTTAGATCGATCACTGATTTTGGTTCTGATAAGGAGCTCGCAAAGAATCTGTTGCAATTCATGCTCTACTGTACATACAGCAAGCTGAATAGACGTAGATTTTTAATGACCGACACTGTGGAATGCCTCCTTTCAAAATGCAAATATGTCTTTCAACACAGCGAAATGGCTGAAATTGCTGAGCTGCTCCTTTTATGTATCAAGCCACTTGTCAAAGAAGCTACCAAGATGAGCCACGAAACTGGAGTACCTTCGAGTCCTCTTACAAGTCCTTTAAGTCCAATTTCGTCTGATATTTTCTCTGTGGACTCTGCGAACGATCTTTCTCCAAGCGTATTAGGAAAATCAGAACAGTACAAGATTAGTCAAAAAGAAATTCTTGAACAATTGAAAATGTTTTTGGAGAGACTACCTGTGTGTAGCTCTAAAATTGTCTCGGCTGTACAATCACTCTTGCCATTCCTTACGTATGGTCTCGAAGAATCGATGGATTATCTCATTCAATACTTTGAGCCCTATTTGAATTTTGAATCGTTCAATAACACAACCAAAGAAAAGTTCTACTTGGACTCATTCGTAAACGTGGTGCTGAGTATCCCCAATGATTTTGCTGGAAATAATCTCAAGTCAATGATATTGAACAAAGGAATCACCAAGAATGCCATTGATTTTATTTTGAAGAATTTTGATCTCAAGAGCACCTCTTCATGGAAGTCAACACTTAGCTTGCCAATAATCCCATTCATTTTGAGTTTACTTCAAGGTTTAGTGTCGTATCACCATCCATCGTTGGCAGTCATGAATCATGTCGATTTGTTGACCATACTCCACAAGATTGAAGAAAATACGGACGAAAAAATTGTTGCCACCCTTGCTGAATCATTACTCAACACTATTGCTGAAGGATCTGCTCAGATTAAACCAACCATTGACAACCTCAGAAAGAGCACCAAAGAAAAGAAGAAAAAGAAGGCCCTTTCAAAGCGTGAAAAGACTCTCCAGGAATTGAAGAAACCTGCCATCTCTGTATTTAACTTTGATGAAATTGAAGAAGATAAGGGCATTGTTTGCTCCATTTGTGGTGATGGATATGCTTACAAGCCAGAGGAGGTCATTGGAACCTATGTATTTTGCAAGCATGTGTTCTTGACGGATAATTCTGGAGCCATCAGCTCGGTCACTCATTTCAATACCATCCACACCACATGTCACTCTCAAGCTGTTGTAGCAGATCAAAACAGAAATCCACCCAAGTCAGAATGGGAAGGTTCTTTGATTAGAAACTCATTTACCAAATGCAATGCTCTATTCCCATTCAAAGGTCCAAAGACAACAGCAAGTAATTATGCAACTGCTGTCAAAAAGTTCTGGTCTGACGTTAAAATTGTGAAAAATATTTCAAGAGACCAATTTGACATACTTTCTCATGATTTGATGATATTATTTAACAAGTTTGCCAAAGAAGAATCTTTTTCAAAAGACGCAGGTGGTGGTAGCGCAACACATCAAGTGAAATTAATACCATTCATGATTCAAATGGGTCTCTATTTGCTAGACACCCTTAATAAGAATAGGGAATCGTATGAAACAATTCTGACCAGCTTCTTAAACACAGATATTGAGACAAATCTTGATGTTGAGAATATCAGCTATAACACCATTCTTTCCCTCTATCTCTTGACATTGGAAGAATGGAATTACTACAAGAACGTTGTGTTAAAACGTTTCATTACAACCACCAGAAATTTGAAGCAAGACAACACTGAATGGTTCCAATTAGTAAGACCTGCTCTTATCTTTGTGTCTCTTGTTGACATTTATCAAAAAGCTCTGAAATCAAATTCCAAATTGTCATTCAAGACGGACACGGTTCAAATCCGTCATACCAGCTCTGAACAGTGGATACAAGATTTGTCACGAAAGATTGAAAACATTGACCAAGAGCAGCTTACAAAATTGGAAGGAATTGCCACACTCTATTCCAACAAGCTGTTGAAATTCACCACTTTGGAAGAATTTGAAAAACAAATGGCCTCAGATTTTACATTGTAACCACATGTGGTGTGTGAAATTTAATAAAACTACAAGTTTGTTGTTGTAATCTATGTACAAGCATTTGATCTCTCTGTATAGTTCGTGTGTTTCAGGATAAGACCTCCAAGGCGTAGACTGTCATTACATGACCAAACATCCACCTCCTCCATTATTATTCTTCTTTCATCCTTCTTTTCATTTTGCTTATTCGTATTTGCAGAATTCGAATTTGGAGATTTAATTCCCAACGATTCTGGATCTAATTTAATTTGAGCACACAATTGAAAGATTTCCTCAATTCCCTTATGTTGTTTTGCAGAACATTCTCTGTAACATACAGCACCAATTCGTTCTTGAACTTTTTTCGCTTGTTCGTCAGTAATGCATTCATGACCTTTTCGAGGATCATTTCGCAAGTCACATTTCAAAGCGACAAGAATGACAGGTGTAGTGGGACAATGATGACGAACTATTATCATGAGAATTGTAACATAACAAATGTATTCATGTGGATCATGAACATTTTCCATTCATATACAAGAATTTCCGAATCATCATCATTATCAATTGGTTTTCAAAATATTATATCAACCTACCTTCTTTTATCCATTTTGCTTCAATATTTTCCAAACTTGTCGAATTGCTCACATCAAATCCAATAATAAATACATGTCTATTTTGAATTTTTCCATATAAAATATCATTGATGATGATAATGAACGAAAAGAAGTTCATACAAGATTGTCATCCAAATATAATAATAATTTTAGTTTCCAAGTGTGAGTTGTTATGTTAATTCTTCAACTTACGTATCGGGATAGGAAAGAGGTCTCAACTCATCAAAGTCTTCTTGACCAGCTGTTCATTGTTTCCATCCATATACCAACATTGGATGTTTTCATTCAACACAACAACTGTCACTTGTCAAACCACACACTTACCGGTATCCCACAAAGTCAGTCCCACTGTTTTATCTTTATAGGTCGTTTCAGTTGAAAAGTTATCAACTACTGTTGGATTATAGTCTTCTGGAAATATATGATTGACTCCTCTAGAGAGAGAACGATAATTTCAAAGTTTTTTACAATTTTCAAAACATCCGATATGATGAGAATTCTGTTAATAACGTTCATTCAACACCATTGATTACCTACGAGAGAAGAAAGTTGGTCTTACCGACGGCACCGTCGCCTACTATCACTACTTTGATATCCATTTGTTGTTGTTGTTGTTGTGGAGTTTGTATTGGGTTATTTTTTGTAACTGATTAAATTGGGTGAAAAAGTGACAGGTGGTTGACGGGTTGAATTGCGATGAGGAGAACTGCTGACAGTCAGTGACCACATTTGGTGATCAGTTGACTAGTTGAGGTATTGTGGTGATGATCTGGAGAATATAAGGTTGATCATTGGATATACTAAAGACACTTTATAGAACTAACTGATTGGAAAGAATTGGTGATACAGCAATCCTGATTATTTGCATACAAATGTTATTGGTTCAAAGAGTGGGTTATTGAAGTAGCTTGTGCAACATCTCCCTTCTCTAATTCTCGAGATTTACCTGTCATGGTTCCACTTGAAATGATTTGACCTGCCAAAACGTCTCGTTTGAATTCATTGGTGATTCTGTTGACGCATTGAAGACAGGTATCGAGTGGTCCTTTGGTTTCATTGGCATCGTATTCACCATTGCACACAAATGAACCTTGTGCCTTTTTCTGACTGACATTATTGAACAATAATTCTACTTTTTCAAATGCTAATTTAGCAGACTCTTTCACATTGAAGGTTGATGGCTTTTCAGGAATAATCAAATTGATATGGCCTCCTAAATCGGCAATTCTTGTGAGAACACCTCCTTGATTTTCCACATTGTCAACTCTTGATCCAATCACTTCAAAAACACCAGTAACATATTCCAATGCATCAATTAATTCTTCTTTGGTGTAGGGAGTGTCACGAGCCTTCAAGTCTTTTGACAAGCAAAATGCAAATTCTACTTCAACCATTGGATTAAAGTTGGTCACGTCTTCCATGTTGTAAATTCGTGGATTTCTCAAAATTTGATGTTCAAATATTGGTCCCAAGAATGGCTCCTTAATATTTAATCGTGCAAGTGCTTTTGGTTGTGTTGCACCAATCTTCCATCCAGCAAGCTTCCATCCTCTCTCCTTTTCTAAAAGGTCAATCAATCTCAATTGAGCATATTGAGCTTCCTTCTCACTCTTTGGAATGATATTTGTTGGAAATGAGAGAATTGTTCTGTTTGCTAATTTTCTGCTTTTCAATGACTTGTAGGCGGCCATTGGAGTGACTTCATCTCTGTTAATCTTTGAAAGTGCTTCGTCGTTAAATTTTAATACTGGCTCCTCTTCTCCTGATTCTTCCAATTGTGCTTTAAACTCACTTCCGCTCAACTTCTTCTCTTTTTCCAGCATTTCTTGAATATGTTTGTCATCACACATTGCTCTTTCCTCCATTTGTTCCAATGCTGATTTTTGTTTTGGGTTCAACTCGAGAAATTCTTTATAACTTCTATATTGGAATTTCATAAGCAATCGAGCAATGTATTCAATTCTCTTATTTTCATCAGTGCTCCACTTATCTTGATTGAACCACAATTTCAAAGGTTCATCCAGCGGCTTGTTAATAATCTTGTTCACATATTTCTTTTTAGGACGTTGAGTAAACATGGGTTTTGCTTCTGAAATGTTGTTAGAATCCTCTCCTTGATGATTTGTTTCATTTCGGAAGAAACAAGAACGAGAGAAGGATCGGGTAGATGATAAACTCTGTTCCATCTTCATCATAATATTAGCTGATAATGCCGAACATAATCCACCCACTGAACATGAGGTTTTAATATTATGTTTACTGGACGAGCATTTAAGCAAGCCTTTCCGCAACTGATGATGAAGCATGATGATGAAAAATATTTTTTTTGATTCAAAAAAAATGCCCAAACCTAAAGACGAAGATCGAGTGTTGTTGAAAACATTAGTGGATGAGTTGGATCGGGCAAGCTCGGAAGAGGACAAAAAAGCATGTTCATCAACTTTATCCAAATATTTAAATGCGGCTCCAAAGTTTATAAAGAGTGGTGTTACTCAAATTGGAGTCGGGTGGAAACAACGAACAAAATCTCTTCGGAATCATTAAAGTCCGTGTATAAACCTCAATTTGTATATGAGGATGTTTCTTTGGCGAAGGAAGAGGAGAAGAAAAACAAGCAAGAGACTGATGAATTGTTATCGGATAAGAAGAGAAAAGCAAATATTGACGAATTTTTAGACGAATTGTCAAATCAAACAACACCAAAAAAGACAAAAAGAAATAGCGATACAACAGGTTATTTGAAAATTACTAATTTGAGTATTGGAATTTCAGAACCAAATTTAAAGAAAGAATTTTCAAAGTTTGGACGAATTAATAATTGTTATATTGAACCATCCAGTGGTGCCGATTCTGTCACTTGTTTTTTAGAATTTAGAAAGACCTACGATGCTGAATGCGCCATGCATGCTCTTCAGAAAAAGAAAATTTGTGGCCAGTCTCAGAATATTCAAATTCAATGGTGCTCAAACGAAGAAATTGATGATCTTCAAAAAAGATGTAAGTTGTTTCTCTGGTGTCACAACGTCCCAACTAACCACCAATGCAGTTCAAAAGCATTTCGACGAAAATACCAAGTCTGATTTTGTAAAAATGGTGTCTGATTTGGATACTAGACGCAATACCATAATGAACGTGATGGGATTTTGTTTGGACTATCAAAACAATGCAGAGGATATCACTGAACTATTTATGAAGAATATCTTCTCAACAGTGGCCAAAAAACCTCTTCTTTCTCCAAAAAGCTAGCTTGTCTTTATGTGTTCAATGACATTCTCTTCAATCAAAAGTACGGACCAAAATATCAGAATTTCCTCCAAGACCGTATGCTTGGGATTTTGCAGTCCACCTTAGACTCCTCCACTGACAAAGAACAACGAGAAAAGGTTGTGAAAATTTTGGAATTGTGGAAGGAAAAGAAATTCTTTTCAATTTCGAAAATTCAGGGCTGGATGGACATCATTTAAGATGTGTTGAACAAGAAGAAAGAGCTCCATCTTTCTTCATTCATCGTTAATCGCACAACATGCACGAGAGGATACAAAGATGGAACCAAAAGAATTGTCAAGATCGCATGTACTTATTGTAGCATAATACCATTTTTTGATTCTTTTCAAAATAATGAAGATTTGCCATGGCTATACAGTGAGACCACATAACAATATCAAACCACTTCGAAAAGCTTAGTCTCACTAAAAAAGTGGTCCAATACTTTTGGTTGTTGTTTGTTTGATTTGTTTCCGCTCACCACACTCAAACAATCAACATTTTTCACTTGTGACGCGCCAGTGCAAATACAGTTCACAGAGAAATGATTACTCGCTAACTTTCTACTTGTTCCACATGTTCGCACAGGTGTTGTAACCCTACTTAAAGCATTCTTTGAAGCTTTCATTTCGAAAAGAAATATTCAAAGAGCTGATAACTTTTGGGAATTGTCTCAACACGTAAAAAAAATGTCACAATTTGCCTTGTTGTTGGAGGATGAGGTGAATGAATCTGAGATCATTTCTTCAAGAAAGCATCAACGTTCAAAACAAAAATCTAAAAAGAAATCACTCTTTCGTGAAGAATTTTCAAGAATTGCCTACGATCCTGTGATTTGGTTTCATGTATTGACATTTATAGAGTTTAAATATTTATATCCGTTGTGTGCTCGAATCGACAAGTTGAGATGTGAAATGATTTATTCACGAGCCATGGGTCATCACGTATTGATGTATGAATTTAAAACCATTCTCAATGGAGAGGAAGAACATGACACACGAGTATGGTTTCAAAAGTTTGTTCGAAGGGAATCCATGATGGACTTGTTGCATCGAGAGGATCCTCAATGCCATTTTAAGGAATTAAGAGAATTTGTGAAAATCTATTCGGACGACAAACGTAGTGAACAACAGAAACACTCTTCTCAACAACAACTGTTACCTTCCAAGGAAAAAAATTACACTCCTGAACATGTGCATGAATTTACAATTTTCGTCAAGTTATTTCTCTCACTCTTGAAACGAAGAAATCAAATACAACTTTTCAACATGAAAATTCGAATGAGATACCAACAAGTAGCCACAAATGAAGGGAGTAGAGATTATAGCAAAAATTTTCACATGCTCAACGAGACCAAGCATGATGAAGATCGAAAAGAGGATATTCACAAAAGCCATGTCAATAATCTTGACCAAAATTTAAGAAAACAACTTCATTGCGATCATTTTGAGAATGTGGTTCGAATGGTTGGATCAAAAACAATGATTTCACAATGTAAGGCATGTGGCATTTCCATGGATATTTCTCATGTCACACCCAAAAATTTAAATTACAAATACAAGTATTAGGATTTGTAAATTCGAATCTTGAATGGTTAACGATGACGTAGTGTTAGATCTTGTTATTGTTGACGTCATGTTCCGACATGTTTGTTCGAGCTCCCGTACAGAATGTCACACTTAAAAAAAATGTCTCAAGTGAGGTTGACATTAATTTCTTCCCTTCTCACACCACATTGTAACATCATGAATGATGATGAAACAACATGTTCCCATTCAACCAACACACACATGGATGATTTAATGACAAGATTGAAAATGAAATTGTTGGAAACAAGGAGAGAGTGCACGGCAAAACCCTTCGTTCCTTTCAATTGTCATGCTGTTGATACTTTGAAAATTAATTCCGAAAAACACAGTTTTCAGAGCATACGTGACGTCAAGATTTCCTACTCGAATCGATACATTTTAGTGAGCGATTTATGTTTTTTGGGTTCCAATTTTTCAATGATCAAAGTGTTTGATTTAACCACAAGTCTCTTTCTCAAAGCCATAGGTCCCTATCACAATGGTCCTCAATTTTTATGTGTGGAAGATCGACCATTTCTTGAACATTCTTATCATGTCAGCGACGCTTTGATTTTTTCACATTCCTTTCTAGAGGGAAATTCACACCAACAACAACTCTCAAAATTCCATTTGAAACAACTGGTCGAGAACGAGCAAGGAACATATCAGAGTGTTTGGACAGTGGATGTTGGCGATACATCGTTGGAAGTATGCTCGCGTTTGATTCTCATCTCTATGTCGTGCGTGATCAGTCCATGATTCAAATTTTCAATTCTAAAACTGGAGAGTACTTGACCAACATTCTGGAGACATTTCACATCATCCTTCGCTGTTTCTCTGTTCTCATAAGATACAACTGTATGAACTTGCCTAAATGTCCACACTCGTGAAATCATTGCATGTGCCAATTATGGACAAGTAGTGTTCTTTCAACGCAAGTTCGAAGGATCCCCTTGCGACTATGAACAAGATACTCGAAAAATCTACCTCTCACCCAATTCTTCCTATTACGCAAGGAGATGTTGTTACGATCGTGTCTCAATGAATAACATTCTTGTTGCTGGATTTTACAACAGTTACTATGATGGATTAGCCGTTCATGTCATACACGACAAGTCGTTGCAAATAGTTTCGTTTTTTGAAGGAGGAAGCTCACGAGAGCATGTGGCAGGTATGTGTGTGAATGAACTCACAGGAGAGTTGTTGGTATGTGAGAGAAATGTAGCGCGTGTGTTTGTTGGCTTTGAACATGCTGCAGAACCAATTGAGGAAACGTCAACAACCACTTCATCCTCGGATCGTCATTGGTGTTCCATTATCTAATGATGAAGTATGAATAAAGGTCCATTAATTTTTTTCAAAACCAATTGGGTCTTTTCTGAATTTAGGAAAAATTAAAGATTCCTTAAGAGGTAATGTCGAAATTCTTTAGAATAATTCTGAGACACATCCTGAGTGTTAGGCAAGCTGAATGGGTGTATGAGAGAGAGTTCTAACGCTTGACGTTTGAACATTGGTATTGGTCAAATATTTGCTATGTTTCAATGCATCTTCACCTCTATCTGAAAAATCATTATGAGATAAATGCAGTTCCAAAAGATTTGATAAATATTGACTTGAGGCAATACTTATTGCACCTTCATCAGTTATTTGATTGAACTCGAGATCTAATTTGGTAAGATTTTTCAAATATTCACTGTTGGCAATTCTTGTTGCTCCTGAATCACCAACATTGTTGCTATATAGCTTCAATTCTTGCAATTTCGATAAATAGCTACTTGAGGCTAGTATTGAGGCAAAGTCTCCTCCAAGAGAGTTATTTCTCAAGGATAGAAAGGTCAAACGGCTCATATTTGGACTTGACACAATGCAAATAGCTCCTCGTTCTTGAATATTAGTGTGATCCAAACTTAAATATGTCAAATTCTTCATGTTGAGGCAATAAGCATTGCAGAAGATGATCCAAGATTGTTTCCAGAAAGATTTAAAAAGGTCAATTTTGTCAAAATTCACTTCCAGCCAATGCCAACGCTCCAGCATTTTCAATAGAATTGGCATCCAAATTCAAAATTGTCAAGTTACACATCTGAGGACTTTGAGCAATCGCCATTGCGCCTCTGTCTTCAATATGTCCAAACAATAAGTGTAATTCTGTGAATTTTGCATTTCCCTGCGCAAGATATTCTGCACCCTTTGGCCCAATCCATGAGTGGCTAAGATCCAACACTTGTAAATTGCTCATCGACTTGCTTGTTGAAAGAGACCTCACGCCATATTCGCTGATTTGATTTCCCATTAAACGTAATTCTCTGAGTTTTGAAAGGGTTGCACTCTGACTCAATGCAATAACTCCACTATCTGTAATATTACAACCATTGGCACTTAAAATTTCTAAATTCTGTAATGCAGTCGATTTGGCAATCCGTTGAAAAGCCTCATCGCCCACCTTCCTGTAGTTGTCGTTTAAATTTAATTCTTTCAATCGTGATGCGTATTCACTCCGTACAATGTTCTGAAGTGCTCTAGTGCTGGATGTTCCTATGAATTGTTGCGATAAATCCAATGAGGTAATATTCATACAATGACATTTAGACATTAATTTCAATCGTCGTTCCAAATTGCCCAATCTTTTCAAATTCGGAGATATAGGAATCTCTCGTGCAATCCAACTCCATTGTTTGGAAACTAAAAAACAATGATGTATGGTATCCAATTCCAGAAAGGACATGATCTGAAGACAAACCTCATCGGGAAAGCAACTTGGAGCATATGACGCCAACGATTCATCCAAACTGTGATCTGTTGCAGATGCTTGTTGTCCCATTTTTTTCATTCGAGTTCATTGTTCCTGAAATGATTCAGGTTGTTTACTTGTGTAAGGCATGACCTTCTTTTTTGATATGTGTGAAAAGAGCATTTCTTGTTGGAAATGATTCTCCACAAACATTACAACTCAATGAGGGTTCCTTCTCTTTCTTTTTGTCCTTATTTCGTCGTTTCTTTTTCTTATTTTCAGTGGTATCTGTTGTGGTTGATGATGAAGCTTCTCCTGTCGGTGTTGTGTCGTTCGGCGAACGCTGCTTCTTCCTCAATTTCATTCTCCTCTGAGGCTAGCTTGGTATTCTTAGTATCAACATCAACGCTATCAGAGGATTCAGTGCTTGATTGAGGAAGAGTTTGGGGTGATGACGAGGATGTAGTTTGCTGAGACGCTAGCGAGGATGAAACACCCTGTTGTTTCTGTTGTTTGGATTTTGATGTGGCATTGTTTGTTGGCTGTATATTTTCAATGATTGGTTGCTTCTTGGTACCTTTTTGTTTGATTGGTTTTTCTTCTTCCTCTTCTTCGTCGTCAATATTCTTTTTCTTACTTTTTGATTTTTTGCTTTTTGAGGATGTTTTGGCTTGTTCCATGCTTTCTCGAAGCATTTCTATTTGCTCACGATCTAAATAAACAACGCCTTTCTGGAGCTTCTTCTTTTTCTTCTCCTTCTTTTTTTTCTTTGCATTTTCTTCTTCTTCGTCCTCTGGTTGTTGTTGTGAAGTATCCTCTGCAGAATATTCCGTTTTCTTTTCTTCAACTTCAGGAAGATTTTCGTTTTCTTGTGTCGTCTCTGTCACAACTGGCTCTTGCTCGTCCTCATCATGAATATTAGCACCTTTCATTTTCTTTCCTGCTTTTTTGCTGCTGCTAGTGGCATAAAAGTTGTCAAAGACATCCTCTGCTTCATCGAGTGCATCATGTATTTGATTGAATTCTTCCTCATCAGAAAATTCTTCATTAAGCACGTCGTCATCAGAAATTTCGCCACTCAATAATTGTTGACGTAATCGTTCCTTCTCTTGCAGATATTCTTTTTTCAATTGTTCCTGAAGCAATTTAGATTCTTCCTTCTTTTTATCAAGTTCATCCTGAATCTTTTTCCTTCTCTTCATTTCCTCTTTTACTCGAGGGTCATCTGCCTTAACCTTCTTGAGCAAGTGTTTAACAAGGTCGTTATACTCTTTTCGTGCCTTGTTTCTTTCCGTTTCATTCTCTTTTTCCATTTGTCTCTTCACAAATCTATTCTCAGCTTCTGATAATCTTTTGTGTGACATCAGATAATAATATTATTTAATAGTTAAAAATAATAATTATTGGAAAATTATTAATAAATTATTATAATACAAAAAGAACAAAGAGAAAATATTTAGAAAATTAATAAAGTGACAATAAATGTTGAAAATTTCATGAAATATGACACCCACCTCCATTTGTCTTTCCAAGCAAACGATCGTTTTGAATTATACGTTGACCAAAATGTATAAAACTTGGCCACTTGTTCGTATGGTGTATTTTCATCTCCGAATGAAGGACTCTTCAAATTAGATGCTGAAGGAGCTTTAGCTGATTTATATTCCTCATCTTCTTTCAAAATGGTATCAAATACTCGTTGATAAATCTCGAAAAAGTTGTTCTTATCTTTGCTCTTAAAAGTAGTATAGCTTGATGATGATAGAAAACTCCACAAATTTTGTTGTTCGGGTTCCTTCATTTCATCATCGCCTCCATATCGAGCTGCAGCCATTCCGCGACTCAGAATAATATGTTTATTCTCATCATACCACGCACGTTCCTGATCATCAAATAAAATTTCATAGGCGTCTTGAATTTCTTTGAAGCGATGAGTAGCCTCCTCCACATTATCAATATTTCTATCGGGATGCCATATTAATGCTTGTTTTCGGTAGGCTTTTCGGATTTCTTCTTTCGTGGCTTCTTTGGTAAGTCCCAAAACTTCGTAATAGTCGCGTTGTTTGTGAGCAGCAGTCGAAGATGTACTCATTTTTTGCTTCAAGTTCCCAAGCAAATGTGAATTCAATTTTGAGCTTAAACTTCTATAAACATCATTGATAAAAGCAAGCATAACAAAATTTTATGACCATTTGACCAGTGTCAAAACGTGGACAGATGAGTGTGTGAAATACGTTAGTTCATTCGAAGCAAGATATCTATTTAAAATTTGGAGTAGATCTCGGTGATTTCTAACTGGAAGGGTTAAAAATTGAGGTTTACTTGTTTGAAGTGGATCTACTCTGCATAGTTTTTCGAACAATGTTGAACATTGCCAACACAAATTTAAAATCTGTCGCGCCTCCTCCGACAATCAACACTGTTACTGGAAAGCCGTCAAATTTCATTTTCAAACTCTAGAAAGCGGAATTTTGATCACTAGTGCACATAGTAGAACCGTTTAGTTCGACTTGATTTCAATAGCTGTGCTAACAGTGGTCAATTCGCTAACGAGGGAGATATTTAAATTTCAATACAAAACAATAACAAGAAGCATGTCTTTCAACGTAGCAAATGACTCTAATACCACCTCTTCAGCACACTCAAATCTGGTGGCAATGTTGGAAAATGCTGCCCTTTCATGTGGTGATAATCTTCTGTATCGCTTCTTGGACTTCTCACAAGGAAAGGACTTGATTCCAAGCCGCATTCATGAAATCTCGTACAAACAATTTCACATTCATGTCAAATCACTCGCTGCTCTCATTCAAACACAATCAAACGTAGGAGATCGAGCCCTTTTAATCTATGAACCAGGATTAGGGTTTATCACATCTTTCATGGCATGCATTTACGCTGGAGTGCTGGCGGTTCCTGTCTATCCCCCCAAACGAATGGAGGAATTTGGAAAACTGGAGAAGATCCTTTCAGATTCGCAACCGAATCTTTTTCTTTTATCAAAGCAAGTGCATGATCATTTCGAACAACAAGGTATCAACAAGTACTTTAAAAAGTCTTCATCATCGTCCACATCGACATCACAAAACTCGAGTTGTCCGACCAAAAAGGAAATGGACATGGCGCTTCAGCAACAGTTAGAAATTTGTCATGAAGCCTTTGAAGGTTTCAACGTATTGGTGACCGATGCCTTAAAGTTCTCAGAAAGCAACAACCTCATGGCTTTCTGGAAGCAACCAGAAAATCTTTCAACAGAGAGTTTGGCTTTTCTTCAATACACGTCTGGTTCGACAAGCGACCCCAAAGGCGTCATGCTTACTCATGGCAATCTTCTTCATAATTCGCATGTTATTGAAAAATCTTTTGGACACACCAACAAGAGTCATGGAATGATATGGCTCCCTCCTTACCACGACATGGGCCTCATTGGTGGTTTACTGCAAGTCATTTACGCTCAATTTTCTTGTACATTGATGTCACCATTTGCGTTCATTGAATGTCCTTTGCGTTGGTTATTGGCAGTCAGTCAATATAGCGCAACAACATGCGGAGGACCAAACTTTGCATATCAACTCTGTGTAAAATATTTCCTTGAAAACAAGGATCACCTATTAATGGATGAGAATAGTCGACAGTTGTTGGCTTCTGTAAATTTGAGTAGTTGGGATGTAGCTTTTGTAGGTGCAGAACCTATTCGTGAGGAAACTCTCGAACGATTTTATCAAGTCTTCAGAGAGTACGGATTCAAGAAGGAATCGTTTTATCCATGTTATGGTTTGGCTGAGAGCACTCTGTTTGTTTCAGGAGTGGAAAAAGGAAAAGGGTTCGATTGTGTGACACGTCAACAGATGGCAACAACTCTTTCGAAAAGTCAACAACACTCTTCATCGTCTGATGATGAAAGGAAAAAGCTTTCACAAAAATTTGTAAATTGTGGCAAGAGTGATGGTACTGCTTTTGGACAAATTCTGAAAATTGTCGACCCTGAAAGTGGCACTGAATTAACCAGTGATGACCAAGAAGGTGAAATTTGGTTAAAAAGCCCAAGTGTTGCAAAGGGTTATTGGAAAAAACCAGAGATTACCCAAGAGATCTTTCATGCTCGTCTCAATGGAATTGATATTACTGAAAATTCATTTCTGAAAACTGGAGATTTAGGATTTGTAAAGAATGGACAGCTGTTCATTACTGGTCGCCGAAAGGATTTGATCATTATTAATGGTCTCAACTATTATCCGCAAGATATTGAATTTGTAGTGTCAGAGAGTCATGAAAAAGTACGACGTGGATGTGTGGTGAGTTTCTCAATAGAAGTGAACGGAAACGAGAACTTTGTCGTTGTGGCAGAAACCAAAGCAACAGAGTCAACAGAGTTTGATAACATCATTCATGCAATGAGGAAAGCCATTGTTGAGAATTTGGGTGTTTCCTTATATTGCGCTCTCGCTTGCATCATTCTCATGAAACCACACGGTTTGCAAAAAACAACAAGTGGAAAAGTCAGACGTCAACCAACAAAAGGTGCTTTCCTCAATAACAAACTGAACACAAAACATATTGTTCATCGTTGGGATAGGCAATCGGAGACAGAAGAGGACACGGCCGCTCAATTACCTCACACACCAACAGAAATACAACTTGCCAAAGTCTGGAAGGATGTCCTAAATACAGGAACGGAGCCTTACTTGAATAGTCATTTCCTGCTCCAAGGAGGCAGTTCTATTCAGCTCATCCAACTTCAAACTCGAATTCAGCAACAATTTCACGTGAATTTGAGCTTATCAAAATTGCTGACATCACCCACCTTGCAAGCCATGGCAAAAGTAATTGAACAAGAAGAGAAGGAGAGCATAGAAACCTCCTCAATCATTGCTATGGCCAAGGAAAGACCAATTACTATTCCACTCTCCTATTCTCAACAGAGATTTTGGTTTTTACATCACTTGATTGCCGATGCTGCCATTCATAATGTGTTTTCTGCAGTTCGTATGAAAGGAAAGCTCGACATGCAAGCACTCACTCGCTCTTTGATGACCATCATGGACCGCCACGAAAGTTTACGTTCTTGTTTTCCAGAGTATGATTCCTCACCTTATCAATTCGTTCACGAAAAGAGTAATTTCACATTGAGAGAATATAATCTTCAGCATTTTATGGAAGAGACAAGTCGAGAAGAAGAAGCGAATCGAATCTTGTTAGCAGAGGTGAAGAAGCCATTCACCTTACAAGAAGCACCTTTGGTTCGTGGATGCTTGATCCAAATGTCTAAAGAGGAACACATTCTTGCATTGACATTCCATCATATTATCATCGATGGATGGTCCATGTCTCTACTTATCGAAGATTTCACGCGTTGCTACAATGCATACAAGCATCATCAACAGCAACCTCTTTTGGCAGATCGTATACTGCAATATCCAGAATATACCATTTGGCAACACGAAAATTTACAACGAGAAGACAAGCTGGAGAAACAGTTAGCTTACTGGGAACATCAACTCAAAGATTTACCAAACACCCTTAAATTACCAGCAGAGCAGGCCAATGTGTTGTCGGGTGGATGTTTTGAAGGTGCACATTATCGATTCAAAATTGATGCTCCCATGTTGACAGAATTGAAAATTCTGACACAATCGCAACATGCCACTCTCTTCATGGGGTTATTGGCTCTCTTCAATGTCCTTCTATTCCGCTACTGTGACGAGACCGACCTTGTCGTGGGTTCTCCAGTAGTGAATCGACAACAACATGTCGAGCTAGAATCCATGGTTGGTTTAATGGTGAACACACTCGTGTTGAGAAATCAAGTAGACCCCAATGCTGGTTTTATCGGTTTGCTGGCACGAGCAAAGCAAACAGTTCTTTCTGCTTTTGAGAATCAAGAGGTTCCATTCCAACAAGTGGTGGACCGCCTTAAAGTTCCACGTGACTCGAATGAAAATCCTCTATTCCAAGTAATGTTGGCTATGCATAGTCCTCTCAGAGAAGTTCGTTTGGATGAGCTGTGTATGGAACCAGTGTTCATCGATAATGGAACTTCCATGTTTCATTTAACACTTGAAGTGCAAGAAATGATGGATGGTGCTCTGGCTTGTTCTTTCGAATATCGTACCGATCTGTTCAATGCAAGTACCATCGAACGAATGGCCACCAATTTTGTGGTGTTGTTGCAGTCGGCCATTAAGGAACCACAACGCCCTATTAAAGAATTGCCACTGGTTGGTGAAGCAGAACGTCATCAGCTCTTGGAGGTTTGGAATGAAAGAATAAGTCCTCCTAACAAATTGTTGCATCAATTAGTAGAAGAGCAAGCGCGAAAAACTCCCAATAACATTGCCCTCCTTTTTGGAGATCAAACGTGCACGTATGAGGTTCTTAATGCAAAGGCCAATCAATTGGCTTTGAGATTGCGAGAAATCTCCTTAAGTAACAACGGCGGCAATAATCCATTCATTGCCATCAGTATGGAAAGGAGCTTCGAGCTTCTTGTTGGTCTTTTAGCCATCCTTAAATCAGGACATGCTTACTTACCTCTGGATCCTACGTATCCAGAAGAACGTTTACAATACATGCTTATGGATTCTCAAGCAGGCATCTTGCTTACTCATTCATGCTTGAATGAAAAGTTTAGTTCCTACCAAGGAAATAGGGTATTTGTTGACAAGTTGAGTGACGATCTTTCTTTGGAAAATGTCGAGTCCAATGTGAACCCAGATGATCTTGCTTACCTTATTTACACCTCTGGTTCCACTGGTAAGCCAAAGGGTGCCATGCTCACTCATCGCAATGTCGTCAATACGTTGACAGGTCTCGTACAACTCTATGAAATGCAGTCAACTGATAAGTTCATTCACTACAGTTCTTATAGTTTTGATGTCTCTTTGGAAGAACTGTTTCTTCCTTTGGTAACAGGAGCAACAGTGGTGATTGCAAAGCCCAATATTCAGTATCAACTGGAAGATTTAGTGGATTTGATCTATTCCTCAAAAGCCACTCTTTTCGGAATTACACCAAGTTTGTGGCATGGGCTGTCATGCTATGTGGACAAGAAACCTCACTCGATGGATTCTCTGAGAATTATCACGATTGGAAATGAACCAGTTGATCCACGTTCTGTACAAGAAATTCAAAACAAGTGCCCTAATGCCACAGTATTGAACGTGTGTGGAGGAACAGAAACATGCATTGATTGGTCCCTGTTTAAAATCCCTCGAAACTTCAAAGGAAAGGTTGTACCCATTGGTCGTGCATTACCTGGAGTGCAGTTGTACGTTCTCGATTCGAGCATGCAACCTGTTCCCATTGGTGTACCAGGAGAGCTCTATGTTGGTGGTCATGGTGTGGGACGAGGTTATTGGAGAAATACTGAACTCACAGCGAAAAGTTTCATTGAGAATCCATTCGCTACTGAAGAGGAGAGGATGAATGGCATGAATTTAAAGCTCTTCAAGACTGGTGATTTGGTTCGTTTCTTACCTGATGGAAATCTTGTGTACTTGTCTCGAATGGATCATCAAATCAAAATTCGAGGTTTCCGAGTCGAATTAGGAGAAATTGAGAATGTCATGAGACAAAGTGGAATGATTCATGAAGCCGTAGTGATCTTGAATGAGGATCCGAACTTTAGTCAAAATAAGCAATTATTAGGTTATATTCTTTGTAAGGAAGGCGAGCAACGAGATCGTTCCACAGTGATACGCGATTTGCTTGAATATTTGGAAAAGCATTTGCCTTACTACATGATACCATCTAAAATCAAGTGCATTCAATACATTCCCATCACAAGTAATGGAAAACTCGATCGGAAAGGACTTCCAATCATTGATGATGACAACAATATTGACTCTCTGACCAAGTTTGAACCACCAGAAACTCAAGCTGAAATCAAGTTGAGAGAAATTTGGGCAAAAGTATTGAAGACCAAAGCAGAAACTATTAGTGCCCATGATAACTTTTTTGCTATCGGAGGAAATTCCATCTTGATGGCTCAAGTCAGGAGTCTCATTAGTGATGAATTTGGAGTATTGTTGGACCTGGCAACCTTTTTCAAAAAACGAACATTGCATTCTCTGGCAAACTTGATTCAATCCTCTTGTCCTGTTCAACAATAATCATCATTTTGTGCTGATTTATATCGCAGTATTTACAACACAGGCTCCGATAGAAATTTTAAACGACATGGTTCGAAAATTGTTGTTATATTTTTTTAAGGTGATACAAAGAAGGACAATTCAAATTCAAGGTAAAATCCAAACCAATAATTTCAAAGATAATTTAGTTGAAATGCCACAATCATTATATTAGCTCATATCGTGGTATGGTATTAAAGCACAATTTCATGCAGAACTATAATTCAAATTCCTTAATTTGTTTCGCTGTTGGTCGATCCTGTGGATTCTTTCTCAACATTTGACAAATAAATTCAATCAACCTCGAATCATAAAACATTTCATATTGTTGACTACTCGTAATCATTTTGTTTTTCACTTCCTCCAACACCTTGTCTTCAGATTCACTCAATAATTTGATTGAAATTCTCGTTTCTAATGGATCTCGTGTCATAATTTGATACAAGGAAACACCTAACGAGAAAATATCTGATGGAAAACCATACTTTTCATGAGCAATGACTTCAGGTGACATGTAACTCAATGTTCCACGAATTGAATTATTTGTTGTTGACAATAACTCTTTAGCTTCTCCCAAATCTCCAACCACTACTGAAATTAAATCATGAAGAGGATCAAAAACCTCCACAAACACATTTCTTGGTTTGATATCTCTATGAACTAATTGTTTCACAGAATGTAAATAATCTAAACCTTCTCCCAATTGTTTCATTAACTGTAAAAACATTTTCTCTGAGAGTGGTTGTTGATACTTGTACAAGGTCTTTTCCAAATCTCCTTCATAGAATTTCATAACCATACAAAATGATTGTAATTCTTTGGAAATGAATAATTCATGAACTTGAACCAATCGTTCGTGTTGAATAGTGGCTGTTCTTGAACATTCGGAAATAATCTTTTCCGTGTCGCTTCCTGCAAATTTAATGGACTTGATAGCCACTTTTGAATCTTGTTTTTTCGTATCATGACATAGATAACAATCTCCAAAAGCTCCATTTCCAATCTTTTCAACAACTTTGTATCGTTCTTTTAAGAGTCCAGAATTGGAGTAACTCATTTCTGAGATTGTTGTGATCCTCCTCCTCCGCTTAATAAACCGATTGTGTTTTGGTTGTTGGTTGAGTACAAGTTTGAAGTGGAACTGGACATGGTTCGATAGGTTTCAATGAGGGATTGAACTGACATGTTGGATTCAGTGTTGGTTTGATGAGAGAGTGTGGAGGACGAAGTTTGATGAGTGACAGAATTTAAGAGAGGACTGTAAGTGTGAGAACACTCGTCCTTACCATCGACAATAATTTGAATAGGGTTAGAATCCATGGCTTTCATCTCTGCTTCGTTTTTTTGTAACTTGGCTTTTTTAGCTGCTTTTCGTTTCTTGATGCAACAAGCGACCACACTCAAAGTGACAACTGACGTGACTATAAGACTTACACCTACTGTGATACCAATGGAACCTCCTACAATCGCGGAATGTCAGTTTCACTCTTCCCACTGTTACTACTCAAAGAAAATGCCAAATTACAAACAGTTCCTGATGGATTCAGACATTTGACAGACATATACAATGCCAAACCAGATGACGGTGCTCGATCCAGAGCATACTGTGGAATGGTAAACGTTTTCAAAGTAGTTACCTTCTCACTACTCAACTCAATCTCTTCATTTTGAACAAAATTCGAATCTGACAACTCGTCATTAAACGAATATCGAAACTGAATCTTCATGGGATAATACACAACAGAGGAATTCGAACTTCCACTCGGACCAATGCTCACATAAAATTCCTTTGATTTCACATTCGCGCATTTGCCATCACCATTCGAACAGTGCAATCGTTCGATACTCTGCGATGGCATAAATAATGGCAACGTTCGTTCATACGACTGAAACACGACATCGGAAAATCGATAGATGACAGTTTTCACATCTTCATTGTACACATTATTCAAGACAATTCGAAATCGGTCATTGGGTGATTTTGCTAATGGAGTGATTCGAAAAGTTCCATCAAAGCTCGTTTGAGCATATTGAGAGACTTTTCCCAATTGGTCGGATGACAAGGCCTGTGTGATTCATGAGCCAATAATAATTGAGAGGTTGGTCTGAAGTATAGGAAAGATTAAAGAGTCCATAATTGTACAGTGTTGTAGAGAGAATATGCACTTTGTTTTGGAACAAGGACTGTTGTTGGTTGTTGTGCATGGACATGTGAAAATGATGATGAACGAAGAAAATCATTGGAAGAGAAGAACATGATCAAAAGAAGAAGAAATTTTAGGATGAGAATATGAAGCTGAGGATACATTTGTTTGTTGTTGAGAACAGTTGAACTTGGCATTTCAGTTGGCAATGGTTGAGATGGAATGCGGTGGTACGCGGATTACCATCGAAATCTTTTTTTTTTCTCGTGTCAATTTTCAATTTGGGTGCAGCTCAATTAAATTGTAACAATAACAACAACCAATGTTTATCTTTCAGAATGGAACACGGACGGAATTTCAACTTGTACAACTTCCTTTCTCATAACCCAATTTGAAATGAACATACTCTTGATCAACGAGAGGATGCCTTACTTATGACACATTTCCGAGTCGATTCCTTTCTTTTAGCATCCATTTGATCCTTCCAATTCACTGAAAACACTTTCGCATCCAATAAGGGTTCATAACGATAGCCACCACAGTGCACCAACTTGGTACTCACTTTGTTTTTACCTTGAGTATACATGGATAAATTCACCAAACAACTTGAATCTGCTCCAAAACTTTCTCCAACTCGCTCCCAAACCCATGTCACAGTATTTAATTGATAAATACTTGAGGAAACATCCCACATCATACCTCCTCCAATAATATACCAATGAACTCCAATTAATTGTGGAGAAAAGGCAGGGAATGTTCCAGCATTGGGAGCTTCTCCACGTGTCTCAATTTTTGTCCATTTCAAATGATGTAAATCCAAAACGAAAAGATCAGTATAGGATTCTCTCCAGTACTTGTCTTGAGGAGAATTTTGAACCCAATAACCTCCTCCAAAACATAGGATGGAATGAGAGTTGAGAGGAGTGGCCGCAAATCCTAAACGTGGTGTAAAGAGATTGGCATTTTCAATGAGAGGAGTAAGGTTCTTCCAATTTCGAGTGACAACGTCATAGGCCCAAACTTCATTCGTAGGTGTCATGTTATTTCCAACACCTCCTCCGAGGACAATCATGGTTCGATCATTGAGCATGACTGCACAGTGATTGGTTCGAGGGGATGGCCACTCCATTCCATTGGGTTTGACAATTTTTTGCCATTGGAACAGAACGTCACTTGTGTTGAGATTCATGGGTACGCTTCGAGAAGGTGATAAAAAGCGACGGAAGGAACCTTGAGAAGTATCTCTTTTTGTGTTGGCAGTGGTACAAAATCTGGATGAAAAGTAAGCATCAGTGAGTTGGACGTGATACAAGTCGCTGGTCACTGAGTCTTCATAGGAACCTCCAAAGACAATGACAGAACGTACAGATGGAGCATACACGGCAGAATGCTTTCCAAACATTTGAGGTAAATCGACATGAATAGGTTCAGAATCATTCATCGATGAATTTGGATATGATTTCACACAAGTAACTTCATGATCTCGAGGCACATCAAATGCCCATTGATTAGGAACAAACAAGGCATTCATGGTGTAAATTCCTTGCTGGTGTGGATTTTCAGCATGTAACTGACGAGGTGTCAAAATACCTCCAATAATCATGACATTTGGCGTGGCACTGTTGGAAGGAATGCATGTCATGGTATGTCGATATCTTGGGAAAATTCGATGAATCATGGAATTGTCAGCCCCTCCAAAGGCATTCATGGCCACTTCTCCAAATAAATACTCACTAATCGAAGCAGCAATATCCGACTGGGTATCTCCCAAAATCATTCCATTCAAGGATTGAGTCAATTTCACATCTTCAGAAATAATGTGTGGATATTTCTTTGCAACAATGATTGGAGCGTTTGAAGATGGAATTGGAGTCGATGAAATGCTCGTCGAGGTTAACTTTTCTTCCATAAAGTAATGAATACAATCTAAGGTTGTGTATTCCATTGAGGTCAATTGAGGTGCAGCAAAATCTCCAACTTTGGAGGAGTGATTAGAGGGAGAGGTGGATGTCTTGCTGTCCATATTTTCATGTTTGTAAATATGAGCTGGATTGGCATCACAACCTGTAGAGACTTTGAAAATGTGTTGAATTCTCTTCTTGAGGGAACTCGAATACATGATGGTATTGGATGGTTCATGATGAGAATGATGATCATGGTGATCATTATAAACCTCACAACATTGACATTTGCTTGATGTCATGAGAGAGCTGTCATTGGCTCGATCATCGAATGGTTCCTCAATAGCAAAGCCTCGTTTTTGATGCACATAATGTGGATTTCTCACAAAAGTATGATGCCACCACAACTCTCTATTCAATGCCAATCGCTTGAAGGTTGAGTTGACAAGTTGGATTTTACACAGTAATTCTTCTCGTGTGAAAAAGTACAAGATGTATTGCAAAATTTCTTCTGGGAGATGAGTCACATGATTTGTAGAATCCAATGTATTATTCGTGATGCTTGGCGAGCAGTGTGGTTTTTGGAGTGATGAGGATTGAGGAGTCGTCATGCTTGATCGTTTCTTGACTGCACTTCCGAGTAAATTAAATAATGACCATGATAATCCTGATGTGGATGACAAGGATCGATCTGTTGTGGCTGAGGCCATTTCATCCAACAAGACATTTGGGCATGAGAAGGATTTAGGCAATGAAGAAGGTGAAGTCAATGTGGTTAAAGGTTCTTCAAAAATTGGAGAATGAATGGATTGAGAAGTGTGTGCTACTGTGCGGAAGGAAGACATGTTCATTAAAAACTCTGAGGATGGTGTTGTGTTGGTTTTTGTTGATGTGAAAATAATTGTGTGCTTGGGGTGAGTGGTTTTAAACTCATTCTTGGTATTAAGATAATACCTTCTATGGCGTTAAGGTAATACCTAATTGCCTAAAAAAGAAGCCAGACAATGCAAAGCTTACTCTGTGCACAGGATTGAGCAGTGCAGAAAGAGAAGGATAATATGATCAACGAAATGAATGGGTAGTGCTGAGAATGATACATTTTCAATATTTCACGAAAATCGTTCCTGTGTGTTGTTCGCCCAAGTTCCAACTTCCTCAGTTGTTTTAAAAAAAATGTTCAAATACATCTCGTCACGAAGAAATTCATCATTATTGAACAAAATCATTAGAAATCATTTTGAAATCTCTCATGTGAGATGGTATTCCAATTCGGTAAAATGTACTGAACTTGATCCAGGAAATATATGGATCATTGATGGAGATCTATTTGCTCCGCAAGAATGTCAAAATTTGATTGAACGAAGTGAACAGAAAGGCTATAAGGAAGCTCCAGTGACAGTTGCAAAAAATAGTTTTAAAATGTTAAAGAACGTTCGGAATAATCAACGAGTAATGTTTGATGACTTGGAATTAACAAATCAATTGTATGAAAAATTGAAACCATACTTACCTGAAAAACGTCAGCTTTGAGCAAAATTTCACAACAATTCACAGATGGGTATTCATTATGTGGACTCAATGAAAAATTAAGATTTTACAAATATGGTCCAAACGAATACTTTGCACCTCATTATGATGGTCATTATCAGCGAGAGGAGTACCAAGCTCAAACACTTGACGTAACATCCAGTCTTGACCCATTGGTTTGCATGGAAAAATCATTTATCACTGTCTTGATCTATCTCAATGACGTGAAAGGTCAGGGAGGGGAGACCAATTTCTTGAAATCAAAACAAAGTGGGGAGGTGCTGTTTAGTGTGAAACCAAAACAAGGACGAGTTCTCATGTTCATGCATGGTAATTTACATGAAGCCAAGGCTTTGGAAAGTAATGATCAAAGCCCTCTTCAGGAATATAAGTATGTACTTAGAACGGATGTCATGTATCGAAAAATAGCAACTCATATAAATTCACAAGAATGATGAGTAGTAAGTATTGAGATCTCACCTCCAGAACCAAGGCCTATCCGAATAATAGAACGTATTGTCATAAATGAACTGAATTATTTCCTTGTTCAAATGAGAATTATTCTTAAAGAACATTAATTTTCCAAACTGCTCCTCAATTGCTTCAGTGTACACGGGTATTTTCTGAAATTGATCAGTTGTCTTGTCTGAAAACTCGTTCAGTAACTTGATGGTATCGAAAAACCGATTGTATTCTTCGGTGGATGATATGAAATCATTTGGAAATGGTTGAACTTTTGTAATGTAATTGCAAAACTGTGATAAATATGGATATCTGTACAAAGATTCAAGCCTTTTCAAGAGTGGTCTATATTCTTCTGGGTTTGTAATGTATTTCCAGTATTTGCAAAATAATAGAAATGGGAATGACTCGTGTTTCACTTGATACAAATCAATTGGCATCCAAAAATTATGAGAGTGAAAAATTGTGAGAGTACTTTCCAGACATTTTGCAGTTTCATTCATGGCCTCAGCGAGGATCATAATTTTTAGGAAGAAGAAGTTCTTTCGAATGTGTCGCTTGTCCAAGTTTTTGGTATTGTTGAGCTTGTGATCATATTTAAGAAATAGGGTTTTAGCCTCGTCCATCAATTTGTCAAAAAAATTGACTCGTACGATACATTCATAACCTGTAAGTAATGTATACATTTGTAACATGACACGATACATTCGAAGATACTCAAATATGAGGTCATCATTATTCTTACTCTTTCCAGAAGATGGTGTAAAATTGTTGAGCTTGTGAAAATATTGGAACATGATGACAAAACGCCTATGATAAGGATTCCATTCAAAACGCTCATGATCCTCCTCATTTGGATCTTTCGTTTCATACATTGTTATTCTCTTTTTTAACAATTGATAATGGTATTTCAAATAGTCTCTGCTTGACTCATAGACAGAGACTGGCAATGTAGAACGCGTAATGACCATACCAACATCATTTTGAATTATCATTTCAACGAATTTTGCCATCATCCATTCACGAGATATTTCGAAATGTTCATGAATTTTGCTCAGCCGAGGCATTGATTTAATCATGGCATATGTAGAAAAGAAATCAATATAATTGAATATTTCCAAAATGATTTCACGAGGAAGAGTTGCTAGTGCACCCAAATTCTCTCTGGTCATGATGATGGAAGATGGAAATTGCACTCCAATAAATCGAGCGAATTTTTTTGAATAACAACTTGATCAACCCCGAACACGAGGTTAAAAATTGAGCCTCAAGTGTTCCAAGTTTTTACCTGGTACATTGTAACGACGGATGGCTGTATTCCATTCTCATTCCAATACGAATCCTTCCCATATTCTCTGGAAATTAGTATTTTTTGCCTCATGATGAGATTTGACAAATCTGCTTCCCTTCGCCCATTTTTCAAAATCAAAGAATCAAAAGAAAAAACGAAATTCTGAATACCGAAGAAAATCAATGATTTCAACTCCTTCGGATGAGGGCAACGGCGTTCTCTATCGTGTTGAAGAAGGTAGGGGCAACACCGTCATGATGAGCAACGAAGAGGACCAATTCAATCCCTTTGCTTCTTCCAACACCATGACGAAGGCTTCCGCGTCCTCTTCGTTCATCTCTCTCAATACTCCAAGAACACCTCCTCCTCGTACAGAAGACCGCATGCCCGCCATCATGATGAATTCATCATCATCATCGTCCTCGCTCGTTCTTATCAAACGCAGTTGGCACGATTACTGCAATCCTGCGGCATGGCTCTCTTTCATGGTGGTTTTCATTGTTTTTGTGGCCATCTCGGGCGCATGTTTGATGTATCCCTTTTTCTATGTGCGAGATTTCTCTCAGAATACCATTGTCGAGAATAGGAGTATTACTTTGAAACCCTACTATCCAAGCTTTTGGTATTTTATCAAGAACTATTCGCCTCCGTTCGTTCAAGCCACGAGAAAATTCAAATTCCAGCCAACGCTAGCTTCATGTTGTACTCGTTTACGGCGAATGTGAGTATTGAAACCATGATCTTTAGAAATTCGAAAGAGTATTATGAATCACTCATGAAAGCGACAGATCTGAATATATGGGAAGGAAATCGTAACGAGACAAATTTCCTCATTGAGTATCCGTTGGAGAGAAGCTTCTTTGCAATTTCTGAGAGTAGTTTTGGATCGAGACTATTTGCCACAAAAATTATGAATGATACAACAGGAGGTTTGATTGGCCAGCCTCGAATGCGACTACTATGGATTTATATTTTGTTTGGAGGACTGCCAATGTCAAGACACAAAATGTTGTTGTGAATTATTGGTATCGATTGGAATATGAGGACCACAGAGAAGTGAGAAGTTTCACCTTTGCTTTGCTCTGTGTTGGGGTTTTCATTATTTCAGCGAGCACGGTTGTGCTGTACCGATCGACACTTACAACCATCTTTTCTCTGGTGTTTAGATCAGTGAAAGACTTGTTGCTGCTTCCGTTAACAGAAAACAGGCAGCGATACACAAGGACGAGCAATGATGGAACTGAGATTGAGGTGAATCCAAACAAGGGAGCTGACATTGTTTTTGAGAATTTATCGTATGTTTCGTTCAATCAGAAAACTATTCTTCATCCAATAAGGTAGGTTGTTGAAAGACATTCATTTTCTTCTGATTGGCATGTGATTCTTCTTTTGAAACATTCTGTATTGAAATCATTTTTTACAAGTGGCATATTGAAAGCTGGACGATTCACTGCTCTTATGGGTCAATCAGGATCTGGAAAAAGCACATTCGTAAACACCCTTGCCAATAGAGCCTTCCACGGAATACAAAGTGGTCGTGTGCTCATCAATGGAGTCGAAGTGACCGGCACTACCAACAATTTGGTTGGCTTTGTCACTCAGGATGATGTCATGGCACCACACATGACAGTTCGTGAAACTTTGGAATTTTCATTAAGATTTAGAAAGGGAATGCAACGGAATGCTCGTGAAAAGATTGACAGTGTTTTGAAGCGATTGAATCTAACACGAGTTCAACATTCCAACACAGCTGTCATTAGTGGTGGAGAGAAACGAAGAACCTCTATTGGTATTGAACTCGTTGCTGACATGCCCATTTACATATTGGACGAACCAACTTCAGGTCTCGATAGTGAATCTGCCCTCACCCTTTGCGAAATATTGCGTACTCTCGCCGAAGAAAACAACTCGAACATTTTGTGTGTCATTCACCAACCTTCATGTGAAATTTTGGAACAGTTTCATGATATCATGCTGTTCAGTGATGGTCAATTGCTGTTCCATAGCCCTGTTTCGCACGTACTCGAAGCGTTGAGAGAACACATTCCTGCCAAGCAAATGAGATGTAATCCATCGGATGAAATTCTTCGAACTCTGATCACACCTCAGGGAAAACCTATTGTAGAGGCAATTGTGAAAAAACAAGATCCTGCCTCCATGGAGCTCAACAGAAATCTTACCTTAAATTGGAAAGATATGAAAACTGCACCATTTTTCATTCACTTTATCGTTTGTTTGGTAAGAGCTCTCAAGCAATTCTGTAGAGATTGGAAGAATTTAGTGTTTGAAGTGTTGGTGTCCTTTGTAGTTGGTCTCTTAATTGGTATTTTATTCCATGGGCTCGAGTTCATTGGTCCTCGACCCAAACATGATTACAAGAACTGCCCACCTTCATTGAGGGCCATTTGCATGTCACCTCAGAGCGATACTGTCGTTGCGTATGCCTCTTTCTTGGTGTTAGCTGTATCGTTGATTGCAATTATGAGAGGTCTTCGAGTATTTGGTTTTGAAATTGAAAATTTCAAGAGAGAATCGTTCGCAGGTCTCAACTCGTGGATGTATTTCTTAGCGAAAGATTTGGTCTCGTTTATTGTGATTGTGATTATTTCATTCAGTACAGCTGTGGGACTTGTAACTGCATTGCCACGCATGAATTTTGTCGTGTTCTATGGAATTGTGTTTCTGACCATCATGGCAGGTTTTCCACTTGGATACACTTTGTCTTCTTTTTTGAACCAGCCATTGCACAACTTGCAGCTGCATTAGTGGTCGTTGTGTTTTACAGCTTAGCTGGAAATAACCCGACATTACCAGAAATTGAGAAGCTTGCCTTTCCTCTATCCTATTCTCATATTTTCACATAGTAAGTTTTCATGTTAAACGGGATATTCACATTTTACGCCAATTTTGTTAACACATGGTTATATGATTGAAAACAACCTACTACAGCTTTAGATATATTAAGGGTTTAGTGTACATGCACGAATTGGATACAAGACGAAAGGAGCAAAGTATTTCTGAGGCCCTAAAGATGAATGGCTATGAATACGAATCCTTGTTCTTCTACTATTATGCATTGCTCTTTTGGCTTGTCGCTTTCAGATACATTGCAATTTATTGTATGTGGGCTTGGAAACCAAGATCATTATTCAGCAAGATGAGCTTTCAGTTCAAGAAGTGGTCTGGTAAGATTGGTGTCTTTTTGGATCAACGAGTCATCACGCCCATCCGCCTCAAAATTTCAAGGAGAAGTCTACAAGACAAGCACAACGTGCCATCATTACTCCCAAATACTTCTACCATCGTTTAAATCCCTTTTGTCAAAATAATTATTTAGTAAAACGTTAATTTCCAACGATTCGAAAAAAAAAACGCCTTAATTTCATTTGAGACGTATTTTTTCCAGTAACGACTGCCATCATTAAGCTCATCAACATGCTCATTCATTCAATAAGAACGAATTTTCTCGTCGTTCTCATCATTGTCATGCTCATATCTAGTTGTTGTGTTTTTTCCAATGTAGAAGGAACCCTCATACCGATTCGTTCTGGTGTGCCGTTTTGCTTCCATGAAACATTTTCTCCGCAAACAGATGTTGTGGTCCGAGTGATGGTACCCAGTGATGATGATCGTGAGATTAATCATAAAACCCAAGAACAATCCTCTCGGAAATTGTCAAGTAGAATTTCCCAGTTATATCCTTTGAGGGTTGATCTGAAAAGTAGTTACGGGTTCCTTATAGCCTCAAAGCATATTGATACTGAGGATGAAGATAATTACATTACATTCTCTACTTCAATGAGTACTACTGGTGATCACTATTGTAAGTAATTTGATTGCAATATTCAAACTTTGGCTCACACGAGATATTCATGGAATATTCTATCCCGAACCCCGATCTTGATATTCTAGGCTTGTGCCTGAGTTGGGAACAATCATCTTCTGCATCCAAAGGTCAAGAGGATTCCATTCTAATGGCTGATTTAAGAATTATTGAAGGCAAGTTGAAGCCTAAACCTGAGAAGGTTGATGTTTTGGGCAAAATTGAAGACTTGTTGGCAACAATCAAGACCAAGCTCGATCATATTAAGGAAGAACAGAGCTACTTTTTGAGAAGAGAAGAACGATTTAGATATACATCGGAGAGTACTTTGGAAAGGTCGTTCTATCTGTGTGTCGGAAAGGGAATTGCTTTGCTAATATGTTGTAAGTGAGATGTTTTGTAATGCTTGAATGCAAAATCCTCGTTATTTTTGCTAATCGCGATTTGAAAACATGATAGTTGTATGGCAAATGCGAAGTCTACATAATTATTGGAAATTGAAGAAAGTCATTTAGCTCTTTTTTGGTAAACGGGAGGGTAATGCTAAATAATAATAGCGTTGTTACGTCGGAACAGTAATTGGTGATGAAAATAATTGATGGATCCCAGAGATGGCTGTTTTCCTAATCACGCTATTAAATACAGAGAGAGACCAATAATTGTTGTTACAGCAGCCTAAACTGAATTGCCTTCACAAGGTGCAAAACCTCCTTTGTTCATGAATGAATAATGCATTTTTTCTGCTAAATTCTCCTGAGTCGCATTTGCTCTTACATGTCACGACGAGATGCCTGCATGATCACTTCCATTTGGAAGAGTTGACTGGAAAACCACTTCCACAAAAGGATTTGCTTCTCACTCCTTTCGAGTCGCGTCTTGATTCGTTACGCATGATAAGCATTACAACAATAAGAAAATTGTGTGACAAGTTTTTATCACGAGTTGTTGTGCCTCTCCTCATCTCTCAAACGATACAACTGCACACAAAACGCATTCATTCACAACTCCTCATGGCATCCATCGACTATTACAACATTCTTCCAGAGACAAGTTCGGACCGTCAAGTGGGATACTTGTTCGGGTGGATCTGTTTGGTGAACAGTGCCTGCGTCATGATCTTCCTGATGATGGTTGCCGTAGCCATTTACACAGTGAAAGGTTTTCGTTTTCACACCAAAGTATCGACGACATCAGGGCCTCGACTGAAATCTCAATATTTGAAGAAACGAGTGTTCAATAGGTTAGTGTTTTTCCGTTCACTTTTTCATCACACCGAGTTTATATATGGATAATTGCATCATCCACGTGAACCGAAAACATTTTGATTCAAAATGAACTCGGCAATGATGATACTCCAATTATATCAATTTCAAACCAATTGTTTGTGTTGGACGGGACAAACGGATTTATACTAACGTTCGTGATGATACATGATGATACTTCTTGAATCATTTTCGTGATATGGTTGACAACTCAAAATATTAATTTGATTTTGCAAAACAACAATGTTTCATCACCTCCAATTTTCAACAACAACAGGCTGAGGGATCCTTCTCAATTCATCTTTGAATCCTATGGCTTCAAATTCCCTGTCACAGTCGGTCTCTACATTTACCGAGTAGGTGTTGCAATTGCTGCCATTGTGAGCTTGGTTACGAAACGAGTGTTAGAACCACAAGATACATTTGTGTTCTTGTCCTTTCTCACCAATTGCTCGGTCATTATCTTGACTGTCTATTATACGATTCATGCTGTGCTGGGATTGTTTTATTTCGTATTCTTCAACAAGTTTTATCACAAGACAGTGGGAATTCCAAAATTGAAAAAAACTCACTCGAGAATTGTGACCATTATGAGAGGAATTTCGAATGCAATTTGGTTGATGGGAGAACTTTCCATTTCATCAACTGTGTTAATTTGTATTGGCTATTGGATTTTGACTTCCTTTGAATCGACTGAACCAATCAGTACACGTTATTTGTAAGTCATGAATTTGTAATGTTCTAAACTCTAAATATTCAATGATGTAATGATTCCATTTACCATGGGCATCAAATTGTCAACATGGATATCAAATTTATATAATTCATTGGACATGATAATACTCGCAGCAATCTTTACTTTCATGGTATCACTGGAATTTTAAGCTTGATTGACTTTATCTTTTCGAATATGGTGTTTCGATTTTGGCACTTGTTTATTGCCATTCTATTTCCTGCCTTTTACATTTTCTGGCTCTTGTTAATTGTTGAAATGCGATGGCTCACCGTATGGCCTTACAGTCCAGTGAATTATTTCATGATGCCTTGGTTAGCGTCAGCCACTTATCTATTTTTTACTTATTTGGCTATGTCGCAATTTTCGCGTTTTTTGTGTTGGTATCAAAAATCAGAACGAGAATTCTCATTCGATGGATTTTAAAGGATGTAGAGATTGAGGAAGCAGAGTTACCAAAACAAGCTCAAGATCAAGAATTAGCTATTACGAATGGATCTCCCACAAACAATGAAATTTCACCTCGATCATTGAATTCATCCTCTCGAAGAAGTAGAAGATCTATTGGATCTTTATCATCACTAGCAACACCCACCAGCAGTGATATATCACCAGCACTTGCGTTTGATCGTCCTAACATTTTCTCTAAGCTTACAAACGCAGATTTAACACCCGAAGAATATGGTGGAGCAAGTGTTGAGTTTTCTGATACAAGTTCAACAAATTCTTCAGGACAGCAACATAACACTTCAACACCAACTCCTGTGACTATTTCTGCATTCACAGCACCCGTTCGAGTGCAACCAAGCGAAGAACGTTCGAACAGCTCAACACTCCTCAAGTCAGTATTAACCAAAAATCACCCGAACAACCTGTCTGGAAATCTTATTTAAGTCATACATTAAGAATTACGGAGTTGGACGATCAATTTACGAGTCAAGAGATGAACCAATGGACATCAACAAGCCACAATCTTTTTCATATTTAGTGGCACTTTCAAGCAATTTGAAATTTGGAGTTAGAATGTGACACGAAGCAAGTATGATTTAATACATTCTCACAATTCACTCAACGAATTTCCACTCATTATCTTCTCCTACTAGTGGAGTACTGGTTGGAGTAACTTTGGTCTCTACTTTGAGATTTAGGGCCGCTGCTTGTTGTAGCGCTGGAATTATTTCTTCGCCCTCCATGATACCCCTTCTCAGCAGACAATACCACACAATCCTTCAAGAAGGTTCCAATTTTATCGACACTTCTCATATCCTCTTTCATTCCAACATATTCAAAATATTCCATCAAAGAATTTACCTTTTGAATGTTAAATAGTTCCTGCTGAAGCTTTTCTTCGAGGTTGTCTTCCAAACAACATCCATAATTCATGTCATACAGACGTCCAATTTCATCCAATGATCGTTGACCATGCTTTTCAACCACATTCTTCAAAAAGAAGACATGAAACATGATCAGTTTGCATGAAACTTGATTCGCTTGCCATGTTTTTTCAATTCGCTCAGTATTGGAAATTCCGTTCAATTTCGAGAGCTCAGGAAATTGCTTGAGAACCCACAGTACATTTCTTGTTGCAGTTTCTTGTACAATGGCATCTCTAATGTAATCCCAGGTCAATCCAGAAGGACCTAGAACGGATAATTTGGTCAAGAACTCACCCAAGTTTGGACATTCATCTTTGTGACGATACTTGTCGACTTTGACGAAATTCTCAACTTGCTGTTCTAAGGTTTGGAGGCATGATGGATAATGCTGGACTAAATAGAGCATCCACCGATGGAAATAACAATATCCTTGAAGCGCCTTAATAGAAGCATGCACATTGCCTTTCATAATCTCCACAATCATGGCATTCATTAATTTACTCATCATATCGAGCGCTCTCCTTTGAAATTGAGTAGGAGTTTTAGGAGAGAGATTTGGATAGGTCTGGTAAATGCTTTCCATGGCCATTTGCAACGCTGCCAAATTACCATGTTGCTTATTCAGATAGACTGGTATCCAATGAGTGATCGGTTGTCCCCAAACCGATTTTTTCACCCTCTCGTTGAAAAATGAATGTTTTGAAATCAAATCCAATGGCGTGGAAATGGACATGAAACTTTGATCATTGTCTTTCACCTCAATTTTCACACCAATTCCCAACGTATCTTCTGTGAAAGTTGTTTTGGCATGAAAACATATCAACTCTGGAGCGACAAGTAATGCTTTCGATAGACACAATTTTTGGAAAAGTCGATTCACAGCACCCACACGTTTCAAATCCTTTCGTTCCAAGTACGACAGAATTTGCAAATGATTCTCTGCAGGAAGTAATTCCAAAAGACTATACTTTTTTGGAATTTCTTCTTCATCTCTTCGTCAGCAGATTGTTGAGCAGCACAACGTTTCAAACGATTCATCTTCTTTCTCTTCTTTTTACTCGTCGATGTTGATGCAGTCTTGTTCAGCACTGGTGCATTCTTCTTTCATGATCATCCAATGAAATCAGAGTCGCAGCAGATGTATGGTTTTTAGTTCCACTGCTGAGATTGGAAGGTTTTACACTCACAACAGAATTCAACGATGTAGCACTTCTCCCAATATTGGATGGTTGAGGCTTCACTACAGGTTTGGAATTGAGAATTTCCTTCACATTCCAATGAGGAGCACATGGCCATATCAAACCCTTACTCGGATCATGAGTGTGCTGAGAGGATAAGCGTTCCAATTGATTGGAATACTTTCGGGTGAGCCCAATATCTCCTTGAATATAGTCTCGTTGTTCATACTCTTCTTCCAATAAGAAACTTTGTAATTGCAAGAGAAGGGACATGACCGAGTAACTCGAAGACCAACCCGAATACGGATCGGAATTGTAGTGAGTTTTCAACATGTCCAAACAAATCCATTCTTGAAACACATGGGAATGGTGCAATCGGGTTAAGGGTTTGATGGTTGGAGGGTCATGAGGATAGTTCGATGGAAAGTCCATTCTCAAGTGAAGAATAATACCATGATAAGCAGAGGTTTTTGGAGCCAACACAGTGGCATACCATCGATGGAGATTATCCTCAACAGGTTGAGCATAGACAGTTTCGAGAGGATGGAGCTCAATTTCCTTCAAATCTCGCAATAAACGTTTCGTAGATGTGGATGGAGCAATGTTGCTTTTCGTTGTGTGCTTGTTGGAACCAATCATGACTGTGAGCTTGCTCGTGTTTTTGTTTGAGAAAGAATGAGATGCTGAAGACTAGTATGTGTGGATCAAACAATAGTCTCGTGATGTGAACTCGGTATTTCGAATTGATAATGAAGTCATTCATTCATCAAAAGCAATAATTGAACCTGAATGTTTCTCACTGTACTCGATAAAACGAATAATAATAATTACAATTTATTAAGGCATGTATTGATCCATTTCTTCTTTACGAAAATTCTGAATTCTCCCTCTTACTCGTGCAATACTCTTGAATTTTCATAAATCCACTTGATCCAATCCTCTCGATCCTCCACATTATCCACTCGTAAACTCAATAAACGTCCCATGGTCTTGATATGGAACACATAGAGTCCCTTCGAGCCAACTTCTTCTTCACGTTCAATTTCACATTCCTCAATACGAAGGAATCCTTTCAATTTACCATTCTCCTTTGCAAAATAAAAGAGATAATTCTGAAGCAAGACAAAGAATCGTTTCTTCCAATTCTTCTTCAAACGACCCTTCTTTTCCAAATATCCAGTCAACGTTGGTTTATGCTCAGACATTAAACGGTCGCAAGTGAGTGGAGAACCAAATCTAAATTCTGCTAATTTTGTCTCTGCATCGATACCACTCAATGTCATACCATAATTGAGATCTTTTCTTGTTTGAACGAGTGCTTCTTTGAGAACCTTGACACGTTTCACCAATTCTTCGATTTTTTGACTTGTCTTTTTTCTAATCTCTTCAGCAGTGATGTCTTCAGAGTCATCGAGAAAATCTTCTCCGCCGAGTTTTTTCAAATCTTCTTTCGAGAATGGTTTGCTTTTTGAAGCTCTTCTTCGAGTTCTTGGATTCGAGAGGCTTGTTGTGCATTCTTGTCTTCCAAATCTTTAATGGTCACTTTTTGGTCGGCGACAATTTTTTCCAATTCTTCAATTCTACGTTTGTATTGTTCAGATTGATTGAAGAGAACATAGTGTTGCTTTTTCAACTTTCGAACTTCCATCTTGTACTCTTGTACACGTTGTTCTACAATCTTTTCTTCAATTTCCTTAATATTGACATCTGACAGTTTCTTCACCAATTCCAAAAAGACTTTCATTTCTGGCTTTTTAATTTCTGGCATGTCGTCTTTCATCATTTCCAAAAAGTTATCCAGAATTTCTCTTCTCAATTGAGTCATCTTTTCAGGATCTTCAGTCAACTCACTTTGTAAACCATTCAAGTTCGTAGCGTTGAACATGCTACCGACCAATGTCATGATCAATGTGTTGACACCTGTCGCAATATCTTCTCCTTCAATGTGAACATGATTAGGATTTAATCCCAATTCATTAATGGCTTGAATAATTCGTTTGGCTCTTTCTTCATGATTTTCAATGGAGAGAATTTCTTGAATTTGTTCTTCTGTGAATTCTTTTTGATTGTTGGCGAATTGGAATCCTCTTCATCAGAATCACCATTTCCATTTTTGGAAACTTTCGTAGAAGAAAATCGATTATTGATATCCACAATATTCTTAATAAGGTAACAAAATGCTTCACCATCTTTCCAATCTTCTGAAAAGTTAGCAACAATTTTCTTTGTTTTTGTTGCCTTGAGATTGTAATTCACAAAACGTAACAACAATTGTTGAGGTGGAAGTTTCATAAAATCAACGACACTTTCAGATTCTTCTTTGAGAGCAATTAATCGAAGAGAATGCATCACGTTGAGACGTTTGGTGACATCTTGTCGAATGAGTTGCCACAACAATGCCAACAGTGGTTGTTGAGATCCATCAGCAAGCTCACTCGCACCAATGCCAACAATTTGACATCCGACGGATGGGGCAACTTCGAGAACAAAGTTTTGATTTTCAACTTTTTGGAATTTGGAAAGTTCTTCGAGAGGTGTCAGAATGTTTCTCTTATTGATTTTAGTCCAATCCACGAGTCCATTCTGAATCTTGTCCAACAAGTGGCTATATATTCCAATTCGATCACATTCGACAGTTGTGTGTGTGTGAAACAGAGAGAGTCGTCACAGTATGACATTGAGATCATTTCCATATTTGTACAAATGACAAGTTCATGAATTTTTTCACGTTTTCATCCAATGAGATCCTACTTACCAAAACACCACTCCATCTTGTAATCTCTCAAACAACTCGACATTACTCTCCAATTCCTCAATTCCCACCACTTCCATTGGTTTCCAATAATCAATCACTGCCAAATCTCCCAAATGCAACAAGACATTTCGTGGTCGACGATTATTACCTCTTGGTGAAGTTAATTCTCCATTGCTGGTAATATTGGCACTGTCTCCTTCTGTAGTACTTGTTGTTGATAAAGTATTCATAATGAAATTCCAAGAACCATTTTCTTGCATTTTCGTTTTTTCTTCGATGGCTTTTTGAATGGCATTGTTCATGATTGTGTTCACGTAACGAATGAAACAACGTTTTTCGGAACGAGTGATGGTCATGGTAGAGCCATGAGCTGTTTTGGATTTGATGATGCTTTGACGAGGTCTGTGTCCACCGTTGATTAATAAATTGGCATTGGTGAGAGGTGGAGGAGTTGAAGTTGACATTTTTGTTGTTGTTGTTGTTGGTTTTGTGGATATGAGTTGGTAATAATTATTATGATGATTGTTAGCTGATGATGATGAAAATGACGATGGAATAACTCACAGAAACCTATAAAAGGAAAATGTGAAAAAGTTGTTGTTTGACAATTTGAAAATGTATGACTGTGGTGTGAACAGAAATACGAGAATTTCAATAATGTGATGATTCGACAATGACGGGTGGTGTGGTTGTGAATCGTAGAATTGTCCAACAAGAATTTTGATTTTTTTTTCTAGTTGGATTTTGACATTTGAAGGTGACTCTCCGTAATGGCTTTGAAAAAACAATCATCGAGTCAAAACGTTGGGTCTTTTGCGGTGTTGCATTTTCTTGTTCAAAATCCGTCAATTTCTTTCTCGGTTAAAATCAACAAGTGTGTGAAGCGTTGGAGAGCTGTAAAGCAACTGCCGTTTGGATGCCTTAAAAGCTCATGAACGATTAAAAAAACCTCATTTCAATGATAACAAGAAGAGATTTTATGAAAATGATGGAAAATGTCGTTCATATTTGTTTGAAGGAATTGTTTGAATGGTGTGTGAACTGGAAGGACAAGAGTGAAGAGAAATTTTCAGAAGTTCCAATGTACCTATTGTTGATATCATCACTTCAAAGTAACACTGTAAATTTATACAATGGCATTTAAAACACTCTTATGTAATATTACTCTTCCTTGATAATTATTTGTACAATTTAAATAATAATTGTATAATATCATTCATTAAAAATGCATTTACATTCCGAAGCACAAAGTTCGAATTCATCTTCAAGCAACAATAAGACTCGGAATCATCAAGATTCGGATCAACTCCTACAAGATGAATCAAAACCGAAACTACAGGATTGGTTTTCAACGTGTTTGGCCCAGAGAAGATTTAATTATGAATTTTCAAACCGTTCCGAAGGAAATGATAGCAATAATAATTCAAGTACGAGAGATGATAATATTTCTTTGAATTATATTTTGAATCAAGTACTATTTCAAAACGATCATAGAAAACCAGGTCATCATGAAAAATATTATTTGAATTTGTTCTTTGATTTCATTGAGCATTCAGGGAAAAAGAATAATAATTCAATATTTTGTGAAGGGGTAGTCATTGTTGGTGGAATGAAAAGTTGGAGATCTTCTTCAGAATTTTATAATCCAAAATCATCTAGGAATAATTCTGATCGATCACAATGTAATTTTCATATCGAGGAAGTGTTTTGGCTCTCTCCGAGTGATTCTAAATTAGCACCTTGTCCTCTTTTCAATCGTCTCAATCTTGAAAGAGTTAATGCCAAAATTATTGATGAGTACAAGGTTGATACAACTAAGAGGCATAATAAGGAAGAATATTATAATGATGTCTTGTTTGCCATCGTAGTCGACAGTGACAGAAATTCTGAAACCATCACACTAAGCAGACAATTTGAAGAGAAATTGGCAGATTTTGTCACATTTCCTATTCATACTCTGCTCTCTACTCAACCACCTTGCTACAATTCTCGTAGGGAGCGAGAAGAGGTTTTGAACAATCATTTTAACAGCTTGGTGGAAACGAAGAGTTGGTTTATTGACCCACTGGAATCTCATATTCTATTAGAACGAATTTTTAAGGAGCCACCACAGGTTGCGACACCCACTGAAGATGGTGAGAATAACCAGCAAACATCTATCAAAAAGCAAATCGTGCCAATGAATTAATTCAACAGATGCAATCTTCGTGGCTCGATGAAAACTTGAAAAACACTACTGAAAATTATCAAACACTTAGAAAACAACAAGACTCTCGATACAGCGTTCATTGTGTTTTGAAAGGAGTCGAACATGCCAAACAAAAGAACTTTGAAAAAGCTCTCGATTGTTACCATGATGCCTTACACTATGATGAAAAGAATATAGATGCCATACTAGGAATTGGTAGTGCTCTCTATAATCAAAAACAGTACAATAGAGCTCTCGACCAATTTACCAATGCACTTCACATTGATCCAAATCATGAAATTGCTCGACAATATCTCGAAAAAACAAGAGCAAAATTAGAGAGTCTTGTGAAGGAACGAGAACAACAGAATCGAAAGAGAAAATTACAACACGAACCCGACCACACGACTATTATCACCAACCTCAAAGAATGCATCATCAACACTACTCAAGCAGATCCTATGACCAGAATGATCATCACTCTCAGACGACCAACTCTTATGCTCAATCTTCAACTACACGACCTCAACATCCTGATCGTACGATGAGTCGAGCATCCAATTTTCATCCTCCATCCACGCCTTCTCAACAATTGCCACAACCATCAGAGAAATTGAGTGTCTCCACTCCTCCTTCCTCAAGGGGTGTACGTGCACTCGAGTCAACTCTCAAGAAAATTCTAAACTCTCCAGAAAAGAAGACCAAACGATAAGCATTTGCCACTTACTCTAATAATGCTGTATAACATTTTCTTGTAACAATTTGAAAGTTGGCGTCAAAGAGCTTTCAGGTAACACCCAAAAAAATGCCTCTAAAAGATGTCACTCCGATTCCACAATTTGTTCGTGATGAAATATTTGGAGGTGCTGATGATGAAAGCAGTGAATCGGAAGCAAGTTGTTCATCCGATCAAGAGTCTTGGAATGGTGAAACTATTTTAGCAATTTTACGAAGAGATTTTCCACATATTATGCAACCCGATGGTGCTCTGATTGCTCAATTAAATTTACCTGTCGAAAAGGTTTTGGAATGGAATTGTGTTGTGTCTTGTGATGAATTAACGGGAGGTGTGGAAAATGATAGTGTCAAAGTTGCCATTGCTTTTTCAGCGAAAGATAACGACCAGATCATTGAACTTCCAACACAATATTATGTTTTCCGAATTTACAATGATCTTGACAAAACAAAGGAATATATCAAATTCGAGCTTTGTACATTGTTCTTTTTAGGACAAAACCGATTTCCAGTGCCTTTTGTCATACTTCCAACAGAAGAGCTAATGTCATTCGTTCAAAGCAATTATTCAAAAATTCCAGATATGGAAAAAGCTGTTCTCGAATATGTGGATGGAAGACTATGTGCTCTATTTTCATATGTGCATGGATTTCATGTGGACAAGGGAAAAAAGACTGTGAATCAAGTCACGCAGGTAGCCACGTTTCTAGGCTCTCTGCACAAACTCACACAATTTACTGGCTATTCCATGCTTGATATGAAGGTCACCATTCCAGAAATGGTTCAAATGAGATCGGAGTAACCAAACTCACTTTTTCTTACATCACAGAGGCTATGAAAAGTGTGTTGGAAGAGATTCAAACGTTAAAGTCACAAGTGATTCCTCTCACCCATGAGAATTTTCCAAACAACGATTATTCGCAAGAGGAAATTGATCACGCTAATCGATACAACAACAAGTTTATCACTTTTGGATAATCTACAGAATATTTTAGAAGGCAATGTAAAAGACTTGAACATTGAGGATTTGGCCGAAAAAGAATTGTCACTTCCCCATTCTATTGTGCATGCTGATATTCATGAGAACAATGTATTATTTACCAAATCTCAAGATAATCAGGACATGATCAGTGGAGTAGTCGATTGGGATGACAGCCAATATGGCCCTCAAATTCTAGATTTCATTAAGGGCTTTATTTTTTGGTGTATTTCAAAAATTGTCACACCCGACGTGGACTATAACGAATTTGATTTATTTGATGACGATCTCATTCGCATCTATAAATCTACGTACGAACATTATAGAGGCTTTCCAATCTCTGAAGAAGAAAAGAATCTCATGGTTCCATATTCACATTTAATCATTTGCGCTCAAGTGGACTTTTTTATGCATGCACTAACTGCAGAAGAGCTGTTTGTTTTACCGAATCATAACTTGCAAGAATGGGAAGAGAGAAATTTTGAACCTTTTTGTGCCTTGACATGGTTTAATAGAATTTGTCGAGAATTGGTGAAGAAGATTGAATTATTCCTAAAGTAAGATTTACGTAATTTGAAGAACGTGGATATGGTAAAGAGGAATTTTCTCTTTGTAAACTTCCATCATTTACACACTTTGGAAAATGTTAAAATCTACCAACTCTTTGGCAAGAGGTCTCTTTTCTGGATCTCTTGCGAGCATTCTCATCACCAAGTTGACAATCTCTGGATTTACCTGCTTTCCATTCACCTTGTTTTCAATTTCTTCATACGCTTTTTCGCCAACATCGAGCAAGCGTTGTGTAATTGACACATGTTCACAATTCATTTCACCAGTAATAACAGCATATAACATGACACCCAATGAGAATATATCTGTAGCAAATGTACATGCTTTTCCAAGATATATCTCAGGAGAAACATAATAGAAGGTTCCTGCATAGGTATGAGCTGCATTTGCTTGCTTGGAAACTCCAAAATCACCAATGACCACTTGAATGGAATGATTGAACTCATCAAACTCATCGACCATAATATTCTTTGGTTTGATATCTCTGTGAATGACTCGTTGAACGTCATGAAGATATTGCAACCCTTCTCCTATTTGATTGATTAGTGAAATGAGGATGGCATCAGAAGGAGGTGAAGCGTTCATGACATTTTTGACCACATGTTCCAAATCTCCATATCTGTAATACTTCATGGCCAAGCAAATCGAATTTCTATCGACACCTGCCAAATATTCAATGGATTTCACAAGACGAGGATGTTGAAATGCAAGACATTTCGAAAATTCACTGCAAATGGAAGCATAATTATCATCCGTTGCTTGTACAACTTTGACTGTCCATTTCATTATTCAACAAACATGTGGCCACATGATTGAATTTAAAAAAACATGACATGTTACTTACCTGCAATTTGCTCCAACGTTTGAATATTTTCACACAAATAACAACTACCAAATCCTCCCTTACCAAGCAACTTCACCACTCGATAGGTATGATCTTTAGAGGTGAATTTATCATATCCTTGATTACTGGCCATTACTGTTAACGAATGGCCAGTAGTGATCGAATGTTGTTGTTGAGAATCGGTATTACCGACTTCACTTGGTACATACAACGAGTAAGATTCAATGGTTGTCGAAGGAGTGTACGATCCAGATTGCAATGGTAAATATGAAGAGGTTGTTGTGGTGGGTGGTGAGGAATTTGGAGTCATTCCAGATGGAGTCGAATGGAAAGTCACCACGACATGATTGGCCTCAATGTCTTGGTCATTAGTTTTCACATTAGTGCCAAGAATGAGTTGTGGAGGATCTTCATCGGCGATTGATGGTTTTCGTTCCATATGTTCATTACGTTCCTCATGTCCAAACCTACGACGACCACGACGGTTTCGACTCTTCTTAATTCTACAAATAACGCACAAGGAAATGGCACAAATACAGGTCGCGACCAAGCAAACAATGACACCAACGACCACTGCTATAATAATGGCATTCCATGTAGAAGATGGAGAAGAAGTAGTGGTAGATACTTTTTCACAATTATTTCCGAATATCCTTCCCAACAGGAACAAGTATTGAAAGAAGTACAACGTCCTCGACGATTACAAACAGTGGCATTATCTGGAGCAATTCCTGAACATTGATAGTTATAGGCACATGTTTGACCAAACCATCCTGAATAGCATGAGCATGAATCTTGACCAGTGCAGAATCCTTTCGAGGAACATGCAGTTCCACTCTCGGCTAGAATTCCAAAACATGTCTTATTCTCTACACACGACAGTAAATCGGACGACAAGATATAACCTGAATCGCAATAGGGGACGAGTCGACGAATGATGTGATTGTTGGACTCTGAAACGTAAATGCCACTGTTTTTTGAAAAGGTCAAACTTGTTGGCAAATTAAGGAATCCAGTCATACCATCGAAAATGTCATCTCCATTGTATCCAGCATTTCCACAGACACCTGCAATGATTTTCATCACACCATCGGTTGAAATTTTTCGAATACAATGATTACCTGTATTTTGTTGGGAACAACAAGACATGTGGAAACAAGAATTGTCGTCAAAGAAATGGTGTTGAACATCGATAACACAAACGAAATTTCATCCAACTTACCCGTATCTGCCACGAGAATTTCATTGTTATCGAGCATGAGGACACCTTCTGGACTGTTTAAATTGGTATTTGTCGCCAACAAACCATTGCCATTATAGGATGGAGAGCCAGTTCCTATTTTTAACACGAAATGATTTTTAACCATTATTAAGGAAAGATATACAAAATCCCCAATCATGAGCAAGTGAACAACTGTTTAGAAAACCTTATTCAACATACCTGCAATTGTGACCATCTTGGCATCCGTTGTAATTTTTCGAATTCTATGATTCAAACGATCGGCGAATAATACTTCTCCATTCGAAGTTACAAAAATTCCATGAGGAGCATTGACTAGTGCCGAAGTTGCAGGTATATCATCTCCATTGTATCCATTCGTTCCATTTCCAGCAAGTGTCAAAACATAGGCACTGTTACTACTTGCTGTGCTCAATCCATTGACAATTTTTCTAATTCTTCCATTTTCGGAATAATAGACATCATTGCCATGAATATGAACACTGACAGGATATTCCGTTTGAGTATTGGAAGGAACTGTCCACTCTCCATTATATCCTTAATCAATGAAAAGAATTTTTAAGACCGCAAATGATGATCGAAATACAATTGACAACCATTGGCAGGAACCATATATGGTAAAATCAAAAATATACAACCACCCACCTTTCACTCCCGTTCCAACCAATGTACTTATCGCTCCAACATTATTGACCACTCTAATTCGATGATTATTCGTATCTGCAATGTACAACCATCCATTACTCCAAAACAACCCAATGGAATGATTAATTTTAGATTTTGTGGCCATTGAATTCTCTCCAACAAATCCTGGAGTTCCATCTCCGACGACACTTGTCATGATTCCAGTATTTAAGTTGACTTTTCGAATTCGATAATTGGCACTATCTGAAATGTAGAGTTCTTCAGAAGAG
Source organism: Naegleria lovaniensis (assembly GCF_003324165.1). Taxonomy (NCBI): domain Eukaryota; phylum Heterolobosea; class Eutetramitea; order Acrasida; family Naegleriidae; genus Naegleria; species Naegleria lovaniensis. Next base: position 188,698 of record NW_025407842.1, read on the forward strand.
GAATCAATGACAACGCCATGAGGGTAGAAAGTTTGGAATTGGTTGCTATCATGTCATCACCAGTGTAACCTTGAGATTGAGCAATTCCAGCTACAGTTTTTAAATGAAATCTGACAGATGCTGATGAAGAGGCATGGACTTGAGAAAAGAATAATGATAGAAGGTACAATATGAGATTTGAATAGAGGAGAAGAATAAAGAGGTGATGGCCATGTCGTCCTTGAGGATAGGAAGATCGAAGTGACATTTTTATTCATGAATTTCATCTCTTAGAGGTTGTACAGCAGTTGTTGAGAGATGATCAAATTGTCCACCTCCTTCATTTCCCTTCTTCTCTGCTACGGCGCCAAATCGAGAGATGGATGTTCTTATTGAGGCCAACAACTTGTACCTCATTCATTCAAGGTCTATTACCTCAATACTTGCTAAATGACATTTGGCAGATGGGGTGATGTTGCCACCTTGGCGCACAATTCATCCACTCATGACCACCTAACACTCCGCCGATATTATTATATTTCTGAGTCGACTCAAAATTTATCCAAAATGAGACATATTCAATCAATATTGAACAACCGATCTTTAAGAATCAACCACAAAGAATCCTTAGTATTTCAACTTTTTGAGGATAATGGCGAATAATCCGAGCGTTCTTAAAAAACCATCTCTCCGCCTGTCAATTGGTCAAGTCAAAAAAAATATTACAACGAACACACAAGATCACACAATTCATCAAACACGCATACAACCATAAAATCATCATGCGCAGTACAATAACAACACTTGGTCATTCAAAGAATGTTTCTCCTCTCCTCTACTTCAACTTGAAATCCATCATGACGTTGAATCCAAATACTTTGGTCATGATGAAACAACCAACTCAACAACACAAGTTGTATCATTTCAATACCATTCAGTCCAATCCATCCTCTACTTCCTCTTCTTCTTCCACCACAACTCTCTCTGAAATGCCAACTGTCAACTCGACCACCATTCCCTCAACAACAACAACCCATGAAAAACCTCTCTTCACCAAAGAAATGGTTCTCCATCACTATGAACATCATCACGTTCCACTTGCTCATTCCAAATTCCACTCCTACGGTACTGAACCCTACACTCAAGTCGCTCCTCTCGATTCCTATCAAGTCAAACGTTCGTATGAACCTCAAGATCTCACCGACAAGTTTGCTCTTTCCATGATGAAATCTCTTCGTGTGTTGGTTCATGCCTTTTTTGGAGATCGTTATTTACATCATTCAGTTGTCTTGGAAACTGTAGCTTCCGTTCCAGGAATGGTTGCAGCTGGTTTGAGACATTTTTCATCATTACGTAACATGAGACGAGATCATGGAAATATCGGAGTGTTATTAGAAGAAGCTGAAAATGAAAGAATGCATTTATTGACTTGGATGTGTTTGACACGTCCTACTTTTTTGGAACGATTATTGGTCATGGGTGCTCAAATTGGATTTACTTCGTTTTATACATTGGCCTATGTCATTCATCCAAGATTTTGTCATCGTCTTGTTGGATATTTAGAAGAAGAAGCAGTGAATGCTTATACTGAATTTTTAGAAGCGATTGATAAGGGACAAATTCCAAATACACCTGCTCCTGAAATTGCATTGAAATATTGGAATTTACCTCCTGGATCGACCATGAGAGATGTCGTGTTGGTCATTCGTGGCGATGAATGCATGCATAGAGACTATAATCATGATATGAGTGACAAGCATCGAGTTGGATTATTGATTTAATGTGCCAACAGAAGAAGAAGAATTGAGTTTTGGAATTTTATTGAGATGATTCATCAACAAGAATTTAGGGAGATTTTTATATATTGTTGTTGTTGTTGTTGGTTAATTATTATGACAATGTTTAAAGTGAGAATTTGAAACATTTTTGTAAATATTAAAAATTTGTTATTTTTATTATTATCAAATCCAATTGGAAGAACAATGTGCATTTCAAGGAGAAAATTGAACACCATCAAAGTGAGGTCCGGAAGCGTCTACGAAACGATGTGAAAGGAGGAATATTGATAAAACATCTTTATTGAGGAATCCATGAAACATGTTCAGCTACAAATGCATAAATCAATGCAGCAATCACTCCTGGCAAATATCCACAAAGTGTCAAAATGAAAATGGCAATGGTCCATCGAGTGGAATTCTTTCCCCATATACTGCACACGGTGATATCTTTATTATTCGCATGATTGTTATAGAAGGAGGTCACGAACATTTCCCATACAACAATCATGAAGGGCAAAGTAAAGGAAATGATGAACGACATGATAGCGCAGAAGAAATGAAACACTTTCCATGCTGGCGACATTTTTTTTTGATGTGGTTCAGGATTTGATGGACATGCTCAGTTTTGAACTTTTGGTGACAGCCCCTAGGAGAAAAAGGGCGATGGACACGAAGTAGTTGTGGAAAGGTATTTGAACTGCAAGATACAACCTCTGTGGGATTAGCTCATGTATGGAATTCAAACAATGTGAACATTGTATTGAAGATTGAACGATGCTACAAGTCACTCAATTGAGACTAATTTAAACCCTTACTTATAGGTAAGTGAGTACACGAACGAACCTTAAAGACCTCCTCATTACAACACATGCGCACATTTCCACCAAATATTAAAAAATCAATCCGGAAAATTGCAAAGAATCAATTTAAAAAGCACTTTAAAAAAAATGTCCCTCTTACCACACAGCGATCACCAGCCAACCGCGCCAGAAAGCAATAATAAACAATTTTATTTCGACGAGAAAGTTGACGAGGAGGAAGAGCACGCAGAAGAAGTGCAACTATCCACAGATGCTTCATCTTCTTCTAACTTTGAATTGAAAAAAGAAAAAGTTCTCATTCCCTCACGAGGGGATTTATTTCCCTTGATTGGTTATGTGTTCAAGAATTCAAAACAACCCTATTGGTGCAAGACAATGATCAACAACACAACAAAAAAGTGGTCTATGTGATTATTAGTGCTGCCACTGGTGTCCATCAAGATTATCACTTTCATTTTGCAGAATATGTGGTTCGTTATGGACATGCATCCAATCAGACAGTCATTGCTGTCACTTATGACTATAGAGGTTTGTATAGTTGCATGTTTACCTTAATTTGAATATATGATCTGTCAATTCAAATTGATTCAATGTGTGACACACATTGGATTTTTGATGCTCATTGCAATCAGGAATGGGTGAATCAAGAGATGTTGATAAACCAACTATCAAATGCTCCTTTTACGACTGGGGAAAGGACTTTTGGGGCGTGATGGACTTTTGTGTCAAGTACCATCAGGAAACTTTTTCACAACAAGGTGTTGAGATGGAAATTGTTGCAGCTGGTAACAGCATTGGTGCATACTTGATGATGACCATTCCAAGTGATCTAGCTCCGTATTTCAAACGAGGTGTACAGTTCACACCTATCTTTTTCAAATATAATGATCATCGACTTATAATCAGCATTCAATGGCTACTTTGGCTACTTTGAACCATTCAAAAGCAAGAAGTACATGATACATTATTTGAGAACAAAATTATTTTTCGCAAGTGTTCCATTATTGACTACCATGTATGGATTTTTTCCATCTGGAACTGTGTTTCATTCCATGGAGGATATTCCAACTGGTGTTGCCTATACATGGAGACAGTTTCAATATAACCCTCATTACATGACAGAACCTGGAAATCCCAACAAGCCAATCTTACCTAGCAATATGGAGCACGTGACCTTTTTGAATTGGGCATTCGAAGATGATGTTTTTACCAATAAGGTACGTTTGAATTCAGTGACAGACTGGTCGTAATAGTCTGATCTATGTCATTAATGTATCACAAACTTGTAATACCATACTATGATAGAATTCTGTGGCCAAATATAATGAGAAATTCTTTGGTAGATGCAAGGAATATTTCTTTGAGGTCATTAAGAGACCTGTCATGAAAACTTCTACACCAGCATCAAATCCACAACAACCTCCAAAGAGGCTTCCCATTGGTCATGTTGGATTCTTCAAGAAATATGTTCGTGATCGAAGTGATCTTTGGAAAGATGCTTGTGAGTTTATCATCTTTGGTAAGATCACTAGAACTGGTAGCACCGAGATTTTATACTCACATTCTTCAAAAGATGTTCCAAATCCTCGTCCACAACAACGAATTTCCAAATTGTAAATAATTGTAAATTGTGTAAAGTTTGATGTGCTAATCATCTTTATCATTGGACAAGAATAATTCAAAAACGTTCTTCTCCGAGCTCATATCTGTAGATGCCGTTGTTGAAGAATAACTTTGTGCTCTCACTGAGTAATTAAGTTCCACTAATTCTTCATCTTCTTCACTAGAGTCCACAACAGTCACTGCTAGTTGATGTTGTTTGACCTTCTTGTTGGCTGGCTCCAAATCTTCATCGCTACTCAGATCATAGAAAAATAAATTTTTCAACGATTTTGAAGAAGCAAGCGTAGTTTGGGTGGGCTGTGACAGAGGTTGCGAGGATGGTTGAGGATGCTCTGTTGATGAGCTTGAGGCATTGGATGATTGAGAAGAGCTAAGCCCTTGTGAAAGGTCTGATTTTTGTGAGGAACTTGGTGTTTTCCTTATAAACTTGTCGACAAATGAGCTCTTTCTCTTTTTTAGTGATGAATCTGAAGAAGATGGTGGAAGAGGTTGACTGAGAGGAAGCTTTTTTGTAAGGAGATTTGAGGTGCTCGTTTGTTGTTGCTGTTGCTTCCTTTGATGATACACTGTTTCTTCTGCAGCATCATACGACAATGAACGAGACGGTGTTTTAAATAATGTAGGAGAAGGAGGTTCTTCATAAGAAAAGTCTTCAGCATTAACTTCTTCGACATAACCTTCCTTATTCTTTTTTGATTGAGCATATTGTCTCTGCAGCTTTTCAGTCTTCAATATGGCTGTTGTGAGGTTGTCATTGTAATTATTAATGCAAAATGCAGAAGAAGAACTCTGAGCAAGAAGGTCACAATTAAGTGCTTCTTGAGAGGATTCTTGTGAAAAGAGTGTCGAAAAAAGCGACTTTTTTCGAGAGCTCACTTCACAAGAGGAAGAATTGGATGCGCTCGGTAATGGCTGAGAACTTGACAATGGTTGGCTATTACCCCCACCACTGCTTGTTGCCTCTTTCGGTGTGAAAAATTTGCTTGTGACTGCCTTTCTGACTGTGCTCGCTGAGCTTGGAGTTGAAGGATTGGTGCTTGGTCGTGTTGGAGTTGCAGCATAGGATGAGCCCTGTGAAAATTGTTTGGTGTCAGGAACCAAATTGTAAAATGAAACTTACTGCTGGTATTTCTTGAGACAGCACCTTAAGAGGTGGTTTAAAAACCGATTTAGGCAAGGAATGGGAAGGTTGTGCTTTAGGTGTTGATGCTGTAAATATTAGAATGACATAATCGTTCATCATAAGATACTTACAAAAATAAGATTGAATTTTGTTGGTGTTGAGAGGGGTAAGGGCAAGAGTCGTTTTGGAACCGGCCACTATGAAAGGTTTGTGCGACATGGGATCAATGAGGCCATTACAGATCTGAACAATAATATCAGGATCCTTGACTGGCCCACAAAATAAAATATCGTCTTCTGTAAGGCATGAAGGTGGCTCGGTTAAACAACAAAGTTTCTGGGTGGGAATGTCAAAAACTCGCTGATGTCTGAAAGTTAATTCTGCCCGTATGAAGAGCTCCCTATATTCTTCTTCTGTTAGAGTTAATTCTTGACTTAAAGATGAATTAGATGATGAACCAGCAGAAAGTGATAATGAGGGTGAATTTTGCGATTCCTCTTGTGTTGATTCTTGTTTCTTGAATTTTCCCATCCTCCTCAGGCACTCCATAATTTTTGGTACTGTTTTGTTTTCTTTGATGATTTTGTGTGCTGTTTTCGGTCCCACACCGGGCAGCGAATCCAAATAATCACACCCTGACAAAATACACATTCTCAACAGCATGTCATGTGTAAACTTTGTGAAATCTAAACCACTCTTACTTGGTGGTGTTATCGTAATGTCACCAAGACACAATTGTTTCCCGTGGCCATATTTGTCCATCTTGTAGAAAATTCTTGGAGCTCCAAACGGAATTAAATCCGAATCTTCAGTAACAACACAAGCAACATAGCCAGTACGAGCCATATGAGCCATCTGGGCATCTGCTTCATAGGGTGCCACAACAAACTCTACATTGTCTTTTTTCAATTGCAACATTAACTGATGAGCCATGGAGGGCTTAATATCTACAGCTTTTCTAAAGCATTCGTTCGCTTGTTCATATCTGTGGTTTTGAAGGTGAATCTGAGCTTGCTCGAGAGCTTCTTTTCTTTTCGTTCTTCGCTCACTCTCTGTTTCAGCTTTTGAGGGTAATCTGGCTCCATCGAACACAAGGACAGGAATAACCTTGTGGTGTTTCAACAGATTCACCATGTGCATGCAATAAGTTATAAATTTATCGGTGGGCTTGTTTTGACAAAGTTCTGCACTGCAACTGTATGCTCCTCTACAAGCAGTAATAATTCGCCAAGTAAATGAAATTGGCAAATGAGGCAATGGATAATAACACGATGAAGAGATTATTTGATCATTCGTATCAGATAAAAGTCTTACCTATGAAGCCATACATATGCATCAACAGCTACTTTTTTATCTTTATACTCGGAAATATGTCCCTTCTTCGTAACGTGCTTGAAGCACGGAAGAAGTCCTTGTATTCCCATAAAATTGTAGAATTAAATAATTTAACGAAATGTTGTTTCGAATATATGACTCCGAGTATACAAAATTGATGAGCACTTTCAATACTTTCTTGGATTGATGAATTTCGAATTTCCTTTAGAATTATCTACAATGACGTTATTTCCAACAATATTGGGATAAACGGTACAAAAAGAAAAAAAATTAATTATTGCTGTTGTTGTTGTTAAATAATAATATTCAAAATTCATATGCTCATCATCGTGGTAATCTGAACTCGGATGAGTGCACGGATTGAATTTGAAGCGGGCTGTTTAAAAAATTTTTTACAAACTTTCCAATCACCACAAGAAAATATTTTCAAGCTTATTTTTCATTCAAAAACATTGTGCGAACATGATTTCTAACCCCTCTGGCACTCCTCAAGAAGAACCGCCTCCAACAATAAGAACTTCCTTGAAAATGAATTTAATCAACGGTATCATCCAGTTAACGATTCCAAACTTCGGGATTGGAATTTGATTCCTCTTCAAGGGTCCGATGTATGTAGTTAAATAAAAGATTGGCTTTTATTATTTCAATTTAACAAACATTGCCATCAAATACTATTCTGAAGATTCTATCGTTTGGGAGATTGATCGTGAGTAGAATATCACAAACAATTTTAAAGAGGTAGAAATTTTGTAAAGCATGGTTCGTGTTTGGAATGGAGGACTACGCATTAAATGCAAGCCTCATCTATCAGTACATGGCTACGTTCGTACTGGAAAAACAATCCTTGCTCAAAAGATTCTTCCTTATTTCCTTTCTTTAGAATTTCTTCGAACATGTAATTTCTACAAAACATTTAATATGATATACATAGACATGTTGGAAAAACCATCCAATCTATCGTTTTCGCTTTTCTTCGCGAGAACTGTCTTTCCAAATCTCGAGCTGACTGAAAAAGATGTGTTTTCCGCTACCTGTATTGAGCGACTTATTTATTCCAACCTTTCTCAAGCAAATCAGTCTTTACTTTCTTAGTTTGTGATGAAATCCAGTCGTTGAATCCAGATGAACTAAACTTGCTAAAAAGGTTCACCAAGTCTAGAAATTTAGCAACGAGCAACGTCATGAGCATTTGGACTGGTTTCACTCAATCTCAGCTTCTCAAAGTTATGGCCCAAGTGCCGTCGAACGGCTTTTCCTGCTATGACGACAATTTGATGTACACTATTCCAACAACTCTAAAAGATACTTCCGTTAAGGACACCATAATTCGTTAACTATTGCCAACATAATTTGGTTTTGCAAGAAAAGAGAATTGTAACTTAATCTATGCTTCTTTGGGGGTGTTGCACTTCAGTTATGTACTTCAAATTGGTTACTTAATGGGAATCTGTAAACTTGATATACAGAAAGCCTTAACCACCTGATGTACAGTATTTACGAGATATATAACAGAGACCTTAAAGAACCCTGACAAATGCTCTCATGAAAATCTATTAAGCCTTCTATTATGTTCATCACAAATTCAAACAATAGAACAATATTTGAAAGGCAGTGCATTGGCATCATCATTTTTCACAAGAAACGAAACTACAATGACCTTAAGAGACATTTTGATAAAAAAGTATGTTTTTGATTTGAATGAAACGAACTCACAATGACGACGGCTTTAGTATGTGTATTCCTATCTTCATGGGAAAGAAGGAAACTTATTGTTTGAGAAAAACTGGCCCTTTGATTATCAACTGATGCTGCCATATATTATTCTTGGCGAAAATATCCAAAGCCATCAAAATAACGACGATGCTGTTTACTATTTGAAAAGGTGGTCGCAAATCATAAGGTTTTGGCAAAAGATTTGTCCAAGAATTTTCCAAAAGCGCTAAAGTTTTTGGATGGAGTAGATCCTTTTACCTACGTCCAGAAAGCTCTTAAAGCAATTAGAAACATTTTGAGTCATGGGCATGACAAAGCCGGGTTTGTTAAAGAGCTTGTTATTCAACATTGGTTCAAACAGGATGTTGTATTGTTTTTGAAAACAGTTGGTGACTTACTTTCAAATAACTTCTAAATGGGTATCAAATCATCACCATTTCAACGCTTACCATAGATCACAAAATGCGCCAACCAAGCATGTTTAATCAAGAAGAGATTCTACAAGGAAATGGGTTCGGTATGTTTCAATAAATATTTCAAAGCAAGATCGTTATTTTGTAAGAGTGGAGCAAGGGCTTCACGAACCAAACCATTGTAGTTATTGATCCATTCAATTTCGTCTCTTGCCAGAAGATTAGTGTCAACAAGATTTGGTTGGATGGGACAACGAGTTACCGACTCGAAACCGAGATATTTCTTGTCGTTGAAATTGGACATGGTGTCAACTCCTTTGGTTAACAAAATATTTTCAATTCTAATACCAAATTTACCAGGCTCGTAATAACCTGGCTCGTTAGTCACAATGCAATTCTCTTTCATACCAAATTCATTTAAAATCAAAGATCTGTATCCAATGCCATGTGGTCCTTCATGTACACACAATGCATGACCAACTCCGTGACCAGTTCCATGGTTGTAATCTAAACCATCCTTCCACAAAGGAGCTCTTGCAATGAATCTAAACGATAGCCTGAAGTACCTTCTGGAAACACGAGACGATCCAGAGCAATGTGTCCCTGTAACACTCGAGTGAAACATCTCTTTTGATAGTCACTTGGTGTTCCAAAATGCACGGTTCTTGTGGTATCGGTAGTTCCATCTTTGTAATGGGCACCACTATCCAACAAGTATAAATTATCAGTAGAAATCTCCTCACTATTTGTCTCGGGTGGTGAATAGTGAACGACAGAGGCGCTCTTGCCATATGCACTAATGGTAGAAAAGCTCAATCTGAGAAAATCTGTATTCTCTTTTCTGAATTTCTCTAAAGCCAATGCACCGTCATATTCGTTGACTTTTCTGCCATTCTCCAACTCATTTTCGAGCCATGCCAGATATTTAACAATAGCTGCACCATCACGAATGTGACAAGATTTGAAACCTTCTCTTTCTACTGCATTCTTAATGGCCTTTTCTGCAGTGATAATACTATGAATCTTTTTAACTTTGCAACGAATGGCCTCGAATGTGGCAAAATTGCATGTTCTTGGATCAATAAGGCAACTGTTCTCATTTTGAACCTTTTCAGTAATAGTTTTCAAATCTTCCATATACTGTAAGTATGGCTTAACGTGAATATTGTTTTCAGAAAGTTCATTTTTGATATTTGGAGATTCAAACTTGCTTTCATCCACATAGAGATATGCATCTTGCGAGGTAACAATCATGTAGCTGATGAATACAGTATTGTAGTCAATGTCAGATCCTCGTAAATTGAGAATCCAAGCAATTTCATCCAAAGCTGTCAAAACGTAGCATGCTCCACCAAGTTCTTCCATCTTTGTTCTCACAAATTTGAGCTTGTCAGCAACAGATCGTCCCGTGTACTTTTCTTCCAACTTGTAAATAGATCCATTGGGTGGTTTTGGCTTCTCATCACCCAAATTTCATCTACCAAATTTTCGAGAATTGGCTTAATTTCAACTTGGCCTTTTTCACTTTCTGATGCAGCTTTCCTTAGCTCCAAAAACTCGTCTGGGGACATTTAAAACAAATGAAACAGGCATTCAAATGTTAACCCATTGAAATCACTTGTACTAATGCAATACTTACTGACAGAAAATAAGAATGGGTCAACTCCGAATGTGGTGGTTCTCTTTATATCCTATAAATAATTGATCAATTCGGTCAATCAACATTGTATGTGTTCAATAAACATTACAGTTTGCAAATGAATGTAATGGATATTTTAAATCATTATTTTTCAATAATAGTTCAATATTGTGATCAAACATCAAATAAATTAAAAACACAACATACAGCAAAGGATGTAATATACTTGCTCAATGGAGGATCAATTCCAAGTTTCATCAATTTCCAAATCGCAGGATCCAACTGTTGTTGTGCCTGTAACCAGTATCTGCCGTCCGTAAAGAGAGAAGCCTCTTCCATAGTTACAACTGCAGTACCAGCCGATCCATCAAAACCCGAGATGAATTCTCTTCTCTTATCGGCATCGGAAATGTACTCACTCAAATGGGCATCACCCGATGGAACAATGTATCCATGAATGGAGTACTTTTGCATCAATTCTCGCAATTTATGAACCTTGTTGGAAGAAATCATGTTTGGAGACATTTTTTTGTTTAAAAGGATCAGACGGAAAGAATCCTGTGGACGTTCTTTCCAAATGAATGAAGCAAAACGTATTTTCTGTTCATTGATTGTTGTTATTGATATTAAAAAACAAGAATCACAGAAAAACAAAAAATGAATCGTTCATCTTTGGTGCTTTCCAAATTGTTCAAATCCTCACCACGATCATCCTTCTTGATGAGAGCAGCTTTGAGTACACCTACTCGGGTGAGAGCTTTCCATCAAACATCAATGAGAAGAGACGAGGAAGAATTACAAAAAACTCCAGAGGTTAAAGTGAAACCAGCATGGCAAGGATGGGGTATGTTTTGTGCAAGAAAATTTTCATCATCATCATTGTGTTGTTTGACTTTCTATTTAATCCTAACAATAATATTCTTTGATAATGAATTTATTGATTATTATTGTGTTATTTAAATAATTTATCTTCGTACACGATTTATAAATACGCTCGAATTTATTGCGAATGACGATGATCTTTGGAAATTATTGAATAATAATCACTATCATGATTTTACAGTCAAGGATGTACTGAACTTCTTCTACTATCCAATGCGATGGACTCTTTTATTTGCAGTTTTGGCTGTGCTTTTGAAGAGCTCACAGTTAGCCAAACAGAAAGAAAGCCAACAATAAGAACAATTATTTGAATTGAAAATGATGATGCCAGACTAGTAATACGTTACATATCGATAGATGAATCGGATTGACAATAATTCAACTTGTTCGTTATCTTTATTTATACTCACATGTGGCGCTAGGGAATAAACCACCACGCTTAAGAAAACAATAGACTAATTACAACATTCCATTGTTGTACCATTTAGCCAAATCACTTCGGAACAGATCCATATTTACGGTGATATTTTCGTAACGAATATCGTTCTTCTCATCTCTTTGGAAAGGACCATCGAGTTGAAAATCCTTTCTGAGTTGTTTGATGTTGTCAAGTTGGGATTGGAAGTATTCCGTGAAAAAACAACATCTTCTTTTTGGAGCCCACCCTCCTCGTCACTACTGCTATCATCATGCATTGTTAAATCACCATTGTTATGGCCCATTACTGCTTCATCGATGTCTTCATCATTTTCGCCCAGAAGAAAGTCAACAATGTCTTGAGCATGATTACCGTCCTTAGTTTTGGTTTCAGATGTTGTGCCATCCTTTTGCAGATCTCCATCATGTTCTTCTCCCTCCTCCACTACTTCATCACTGTCACTCTCATGATCCACTTCCCCATCGTCGTTGTTTTGTGAGTAGTGTACAGATTGCTGAGAGAATGAAGAGACATCTTTTGGGGTCTTGCTTGTCTTCTTCTTGAGAAGGTCAGCTGCTTCCTTTTCATGGTCGCTAGCTTCTTCTTGTCCAGCAAAAAGAATATCCAGAATATTTTGAGAGGCCTCTTGTCTTGATTGTTTCGAGCGAGTGATTTCTCCCTTAATTCGTTTTTCCTCTTCGTCTGTTAAGGCAAAATAAATATCGGAATAGATCTCAGGATCGTCTCCAATTTTCCATCGATGAAAACATTTGGAGCTTGTCAAAATAGTGTCCAACGTTTTGAGTGACAAGCTGAATGAAAAAAAGTGTTCTTCCACCAATTCTTGGTGAACATTGATGAGTGGAAAAACGAGAAATTGGTGACAATTTTTGTACTTGTTTCTAAGGTTATTCACAATGAAATTGATTTCCTCTGGTGTTGGTATTTTCTCTGCACCGAATCCATTGGAAATATTGTGTGATTGTGTCGTGTCAGTGGTCATGATTTTCACAAGCTTGGTTGCGTCCACAGTGATCACGCTATCAGATTCTACAGACGTTGATGCGATGGAACGGCCCTCTCCATTTTCCCCACTAGTTTGCCTGTCACTGCTCACTTGATCCTCTCCCGTAGGTCTATTAAAGGCCAATAATGAATACAAATCACAATAGGCGTTGCTTTCAAAAACAGAAGGATGCCCTTTTCGATTCCACTTGTACAACTTTTCAAAAGCAGTTGCAGCCTTAACAAGAGCGGTACTTTTTCGATCGTAATTTCTTGAACCTTTGAAGGTCACTTGAGTGGTATTCACATAGACACATTGACAAAAAACATCTCCTCCATCACTCGTATGAAACACTTTAAGGAATGGATATGGATCGGAGGGTGGAATTACGGTGCAACCAACTAAAAAGTGAGGAGTGCTTTCTAATAGTTTCAAGTTTGGGGAAATTAGAAGCGTTGCATCATGGAACGTGTCAAGTGGCGTTGGTATTCCAGAACCTCTGCATTTAGTGGAAAATATTTTCTCCAAATCGTCCCATGGCAACTCTGCTTTGAGGGGTTTGTCTTTTTGTGACATTAAAATGGCAGAAGGTTCGATTGGAAAGCAAACAATCCCTCGTTGATACTTGTATCCAATTAGTAAAAGCTCGCTATCCGAGTGACTGTAAAAAAACATTTCAGAAAGTCCGTCATGCTCAGGAGATAGATTGAAACATATGAGCTCTTGGGATCCCATTCTTTCATCATAAATGAGTACTCTCTTTTGAGTACTGATCGCGTACATGTATGGATGATCATAATTTCTTGCAAATGCTGTAATTCCAGCCATTTCCAAAAGTAATTTTGATTTTCGCTCTCGAATATCATAAATATAAATTCCAGTATTTCCAATAATATAGAGCTCCATAGGATTAGATGAGAATTCGCAAATTGTGCTGTGAAATATGCCTCCTAGAGGAAGAGTGGGTATTTTTACATCAAGAGCATGAGTTATATCCAAAAGGCCTTTCTTAGAATTCCAAAATTTCAAAGTATTGTCACTAAAAAGAATGGCAAGCTGAAAAATATCCCATTTGGTAGCATGTTGCCATGAAATATGTACAATATTTGCAGGTTGAGAAGGGAAGTGTATAACCTCGACAAGCTTAATTCCTAGTCCGTTTCGTAATGAGGAAGAAAATTCAAAAATTCGTATGCTATTATCTGAATATCTACATGCTATAAACTGTGAGGTGTTGGTATTTGTAGAAGTTGATGCAGGAGACCTCGAACATCTACAGCTCAGTTGAAGAATGGTTGGAAGAGATGAAACCCCATTATTTTCCTGTTCAGGAGAATAGTGAAATTGTGACCCCATCTCTACAAGCTTCTTCTTATAGCTAGAGTTCACGTCAATCTCAATGCATGTCACACTAAGAATATGCATTTTTGGGCCAGTGACATGAACTAGCCATGAAATATCAGCATATTTGAAAGAATCTAGCAGGTGGTGGTAGCACAAAGGTTTGTCTTGGTATAGAGAGCGAAGGGAGTGATGTGCTGGTAATGTTGAAATAGTGGAGGCAGTTAGAGGAAAAGAAGTAGCTCTGAATTGGTTTGTTCTATGATGATACAGGACTTGTTAATATCAAGAGCTCGTTTCACACCTGTGAGATGAGTGATTGAAGTAAATTTCAAAGTGTTTGTCTTGTCGTGATAGCTTTTTTCTAGAGGATGTGAAGAAGTTGGTAATTGCTGTTCCATAATAAAATCATTGACAGGAAATACCTCATGGCACGCAGTAGGTAGTAAATGTAAGGTATTTCTTGTAGACCTAAAGTTTTTAGAGGCTGATATTGATTGTAAATTGTTTTTCTTTTTTTCTCTAGAAATCTGTTCTTTTTTCTGATGCTCAGAGCTCTTCTCGACATGGTGATTTTCTGTCACGGCAATATCGTCACTTCTAAGATATGGATTTTGAGTAATTCCATTTTGATGCTCCTCGTCATGCAACCTTCTGGCATGGTGCAAAGCGTCACGTAAATTTTGGGTGATGTTTTTTTCTTGTTGTTGATGGAATTCGTCGTTTTGTACCGCATTAATTTCGATTGACTGAGTACTTTCTCTCACTTCTCTATTTTTCAATGAGATTGATGCTCTTGCTGTAGAATTTAAATTTCTGTTGATAGTTTTTGCACAAAATTTCCAATTATTTCATCTTCTTCACTTTCCGATGATTCTTCTTCACTCTCCGAAATGTCATCTTTTGAAAATAATAATTTAGGTCCGTCTTGTTGTTGTGAAGTATGATTAATCTTTTTCATTGGTACATTTCTAGTTTTAATTCCATTATCTACATTACTAGAGGTAACCAACTCCGATAACGAACCCTTTTTTAAATTTCTTGAATTTCCATTTTGTAATGATGGTCTAGAACCATCCTCTTCCGAAGCGGTTAACTTCTTTTTACTACTTTCCGTTTGATTGGATATCAAGCTTGTACCAATTGGTTCCGACCTCGCTGATGATACTAATTGATGCTGAGGTTTGCCTTCTTGCTGAGGTGTGGTTGTTGTTACTGGTGTTGCTGTTGTGGCAGCATCCAACTCATCACTTCCCCAAAACAAATCCAACACATCCGACATTTTTTTATCAGAGAAATAATTGTTCATTAATCATTAATTGTTGAACAGATGTTGCTGTTGATAATACTGTGCAGATAGAGAAGAATCGTCTCCATTCCCATTGAAAGCAATAACTGGAGGGTTGTGGACATGACTGCTTGAAAACAATTCCACCAAGTACACTGGTCTCAACACTCTTCTTCTCCCAACGACAATTGGAACTTTCTGAAAAGAACCCATCAGTTCAAAGCCACAGGATCTCAACTTTTCATTTTCTCGTTCAACATCAATTGAAGTGCAGGTTTCACTTCAGTTTTAAATTTTTCTCTAAAATTCGAATGAACATGCGCTCGATACATGTACACAACACAAATGAAAATCAAACCCAATCCACCAGTGAGTACAAACAACACAACGAATGCCAACCATATCACTCGAAACCAAAAGTTGGCCTCTTCCCATTGTGTATAGTACCTATCTAATACTTGATTCATTTCTTCGAATACAGATGGAAGGTTGGAGAAGAGAGGCGTTCTCAACTGAATATGAGGCAACACATCACCATTTAATTTGCTTCCATGTACTTTGGAATAGGTGGTCGAGAAGATCTTTTGAACCATTGGAGTCAGAGAACGAACAACATTCACATGAGGAGGCTTTGCTATAGTATGTGGAGGAGCAGAAGCAACTTGGTTTGGATCAATTGTATGGACAATGGTGGCATGCGTTATGGAATAAAGTAAAGGTTCGTTTTCACAGGTTTTCATTCTCAGATATGAATGTTTTTTTCAAAGATAAACACAACTGCCAAGGTGTTTTTCAAGTTTCCTGCCTCAACACTATTGAACTTGTTTCTGAAAAAGAACCTTATTGGAAGACAACAAATTGAGTGAAAATTACAAGTTCACGTGAACATGCGTTAGTTGTGTATGAAATTTCAAGATCTTGACCACAATTTATTGTTGGTAATAGGGCATTGCACTGGCTGGATGATTACTGTTTCCTCTTGATACATGATTATTTTGACACCTGAAAGCAAAAAGCTCCACCTGAAAACTATCTTCCAACACCATTCTTCTTCCTTTACGAATAGGTTCTTTCTTATGATGACCCACTAATTCCAAACCATGATTTTGCAATTTTACATTTTCTCTTTCAATCACCTGTTGGAGTTCGGACTTTACACGTATTTCCAATTGTTGCATCATTTTGTTATTTCGTTTTCTGAAGCAACAGAAATACCAACACATGAAGGCAAGCATACTCGTTCCAAAAGTAATGATTGCTAATAAACCACTTGCGTAATACAATCTCATGGTACGAGCATGGATTGCAGTAACTTGTTCATAATACGCATCGACGAGAGAATTCAATTCATCCAAAATGGAAGGTAACATGGAGTAAGGACTCGAGCTTCACATGCGTTGAGGTAATGAATCGCAGGAAAATCTGTTTTTCAAAGCATTGGAGTAGGAAGTTGTGAAAATTTTCTGAAAACAAGTGCTGGGAAGGCTCTTTGATGACGAAGGAATGTCGATCACTGCCGTACCTTCTGGATAGCACTGCTGTTGATGAAGAGGACCATGTTGATTTGTGGTGAGCAATGGAGCATGTTCAGATGTAGTAATAGTAGTCATGGTAGTGTCAAGATTTTCTTTTTGGAAATTCACATGAATGCGTATGGCGAGAACAAGCGCACTAGGAGTCGACCAAAACTCCTTTTTGCCTCATTTTCAATTGGTCGACAATGCGCTGCTCTCGAGAGTAGATGCACGAGTTCGAAGGATCATGAAACGATTCGTGCATGTCGGTATTTGTGTGAAATTTAAACCCTAATTTACTCGGCATTAAGCTCCCTTTCTGGATTTGACCAAAAACTTGAGAGACAAGTAGGCAATAATTCTCATTCCTACCGAGATTCCCAATACAATGGCAATATTGATCCACATGCTTAAGAGGTCGTTATTCATACCATAATACTCTAAAATGAAATCAATGTTTGGAAATCGACAAATTTCGTTTGGATTTGATGGACAATCGATGGTTCGTCCTTGAAATTCATTAATGATCAGTGCCTTAAATCCATAGTTGAAAGGAGAAAAGTAAGTGAACCAAGATAACCACACTGGAATTTGTTCAATATTTCTGTAAAATCCGGAAAATACGTGAAAGGTTGTGGAAATTGGAGGCAGCAACATGGTGGCAACGTCCGAACGCGGCACTAATATCGCTAGAACTGTTCCAAAAGCATGGGCTGTTTGTGACAAGATTAAAACAATGAAAATGAATACAAGATATCGCTCAATGGTAAGAGTCAATCCTGCAAGTAAGTAAACGATGGTTCCAAAGAACACGGGATGCGGAACAATCAATACCAAGTCTGCCAGTAATCTTCCAAAATAATAGCTGCTTATAGAAAAGCATTTCGCTCCTCGTTCTCGCATAAAATAAAGCCGTTCTCCTCGAAATATCGAAATAGGTGTTCCAAAGGAGTTGGACCATTGATTTGTTACCACAAAGAAGAGTCTACAATGAATTTTGACAAGATTGCGAAATTCAGTTGTCAGAAATCAAATGACACGCTGTCAACACTCAACGATACTTACAATCCCAACTTGTTCTGAACAGAGTTCTGATCATTCTTTGTCTGAAAATAAATAAATCCGACTAAAATTGCATAAATTATTTGCTGTAAAATACGAATTTTGGTATACTTGAAATCTCTCCACTGGTTGAGAAAGCCACGAACAAGCATGACAAAAAATTGAGTCATCCAACTTGATCGTTCCACCTTAGGTAAGGAGCATTCCTTGAGTTCAAACGTGTCGTGCAGCGAAGGAATAATATTGTTTTTCTTCTCCTCAAACTTTTGGACAATTTTTGAAATTCTTTCTTGCTCACTTTGAAGGGTTTTTTCTTGAGCAAAAATGGCTTGAGTATCCTCGGTGATCAAGTCCATCACAAAGTCGGCTGGATTATAATTTTCATTCATTGTAAAGCCAATCTTTTTAAAATATTTACAGACTTTTGAAGTTGATCCAAAATAGGCCACCCTTCCATTTGTTAAAAGAAGCAAATTTTCAAGTTTCTCAAAAATGTCAGATCGAGGTTGATGAATGGTCATAATGACAGTAATGTTGTGACGTTTTGCAACATGTGAAATTGTGTCAACAACATCAAGAGCAGTTTTAGCATCCAAGGAAGTTGTTGGCTCATCCAAAATTAAGATAGGAGGATTTGTGAGAAGTGCAATGGCAATACCAAGTCGTTTTCTTTCACCTCCACTAATACCTTTTGTGAGACCAGGTTCTCCAACCAACGTATCGGCACAAACGTCCAATTTCAATAATTGTAAAATTTGATCCACTTTGGCCATCTTTTCAGCATAACTTGTTGAAGCTGGTAATCGTAATAAGGCAGCATATCTTAAAGTTTCCCGTACTGTTAAATTTCCCATTAACATATCATCTTGATAGACGTAACCAACTAGAGATTTTAAACGTTGTTTCACTACCAATCCGTTAATAATCACTTGTCCACTTGTTGGCTTCACTTGTCCAGCTAGAATGTTAAGTAGCGACTGTTGTTAAATGTTCGTTAGGATATGAACGTTTATATTTAAAATAGAAAGAATAAATCAATTACATACGCTTTTTCCAGCGCCACTCGAGCCCTAAATTTTTAGAGTACAAAAATATTATTTGACAAGTTAATTGGTTCCCATAAATAGTAAAAAAAACAACGAAAAAAATTTGAATAAATTTGAAATAAATCCTCAAAACTCAACACATTAACACATTCACATACCATCACTGCCAATATTGATCCTGGATAGGCAATTCCATCAATTCCATTCAATATTGTAATATAATCTCCTTTTTTCTGAGCTTGTGGCGTTGTTTCTTCTCTTTGTTTTCTCAAACCTTTAGAAATCATTTCATTCATCCAACTCTTTTCTCTTCGAACTTTAAAAGTCACATCTCTCCATGACACAATGACACCACTATGTTGCTCAGCTCTCCAATTATAAAATTGTTCCATATAAATTTCAGCATACGACGCTTCACTCTTTCTCGGCACACTGCTTTCACTTTTTCTCATTGAAAAACGCGGAGAAACAAATTTCCTAAAAGACTCCATCGGGCTCTTGATGGAAAAACGACTACTATTATTACTACTACTCTTATTGGGACTCGTACAACTTGCTTGCTTCTTATTGGTGGAGGTGGGAGAGGCTACCATGACTCCAAAGACATCTTCCGAGTCGCCTTGTTGAACTGGTGGTTGATGAGCTTGTTGATGATGATGGGTCATGGATGAATAAACTCGACTCATATCGAGTGAGATGGACCAATCATCATCGTCATCATCTTCAATAGTCGTGAGTTCCGTAGTAGGAGCATAACGAGGCTTGTGTTGATTCGAGGCACTCGTGATGGTCGTCGTCGTGGAAATGGCTGGTCGGGGAGGAATGGAAGTGATAGGAGGGGTTGTAATTGCAGCATCATCATTGCCAGTAGCAGTGTGAGGATGCACATGATACGATTGAGAGGTACTTTTTGCAAATTCCTCCCTCGATAAGGCAAGACTCGTAATGGGTTGTGCTGTGAGGCCAACAAGCTTGTTGTGGTCTGTTGTTGTATTGTTGGAATTGTTGGGATTGGGAGCGATGGTCGTATTGGTAGAGGAAGAGGTGGTTGTTGCTGTTTGTAAGGAAGAATGGAGGAGGTTTGATGATGATGATTCTGATGATGATGATACTGCTCTGTACTACTAGTGTTGGGTATTTCAATAACCACGACAGGCGAGTCATCATTACTACTATCATTTATACTACAATGATGACTCGTACTACTCTTTGAAGTATTCACGAGTCGATGATGACTTTGACTCGATGGAGGGACGACATGTTCTTCTTCTGCTCCGGCTCCACCTCCTCCCGAGAGAAGTGCTTGCATACTATTCGTCGAAGAAGAGGCTTGAGAGAGGTCATCATCCGAACTCGTTGCAGAAACAAGATTTTGGATGTGGGAATAATGAGGAGCGAGAAGGTGAGATGTACCACTCGTAGCAGCAACAGCACCCGACACGCTTTTGCCACTGTTGTTGTTGTTACTACTCGGAGGACATTCGAATTGTTGTTGTTGATGGTGTTGCGACATTTTGTTGCTGAGCAATTGACAATGTTTGTTTGTGGTCTTTTGCGAACAGTGACGCGCAATGTTGGATGGACCTAGATAGAAAGTCGTTTTTTAACTGATACGATCCAGAAAGTTTGGGAGTGTCATCTGTCATTGGGATTTTTGGGTGCCGCTCGGCTAAGGATGCTCCAATTTACATTATTGGTCGAAATGGTTACTTCATGCTTTCACGCAGACCCCAAAAGTTGTTGATACAAATATGTTGTATTACAAATTGTTTAATATTAAACTTCTTTGCTGCCATTGGCCAAATTATTCCCAACCAGCGGAAGAATATCGTCCATCTCTGGTTCGTTCTGACTCAAAAACACTTGCTGCACCAGAGTTTTAAATCTTCCGTTTGGAACCTTACTCAGGATAAATTCAATCACAAAGACAGAATACCTTGTAATCATGTTAAATCCTGTAAATAGGGTGGCAGAAACAGCAATCACAATCAAATAGACGATGGTTTCTTGGAAGGCGTGATCCATGGTAATGTAGCAAAGCATGAGATTTACAAAGACGTGAGCGTTCAAAACCATCAGAGTAAAAGTATTGAGAATGACATCAGTGACATAATATCTGTCAGCATCCTTGCTTTCTTGTTCGGATTTTGTGAAATGAGTGTCATCTTTTTCACGATGCAGTACAGACCAAAAGTATAATGTGCAAATTAATGCCATATGCCATCGTTCGTAACCCATTTGGAATGCATTAAAGTTTGGATGTTGTTGATGAGATTTCATTCCAACTGCACCAGCCATAGGGTGAGCATCCACATCCAATCGTTCTTCTTTACCCACGTGGAATCCATACATAAAGTGGTTTAAAAAGAAAACGGACATGACAAGTTGGAGAAGATCGAAAAAGTGATGTTTCGTTTCCTCTTCTTCAAAATGTGG
Source organism: Naegleria lovaniensis (assembly GCF_003324165.1). Lineage (NCBI taxonomy): Eukaryota > Heterolobosea > Eutetramitea > Acrasida > Naegleriidae > Naegleria > Naegleria lovaniensis. The sequence continues at coordinate 210,115 of NW_025407842.1, forward strand.
AGAATTGGCATTCGATGAATATCCCTTATCTTCCTTTTTCACTTTACAGCAATACTTATTGGCAATAATATAAGCAGGAACTAGGAAGTAACAATATTGAATGTTTTGAAGCAATGTCACCACTCTACCATATGGAGTGTCTCTCATTAAGGCAAAGGCATATAAAATTGCAGGTACAAGAAGTCGATCTAGGCGTTTTGGATTGAATAGCAGCACGAAACATGTGTACACAATCGCCATGATAAGGAATGCCAAGTAGTAAATGTGGAATCCAGCAATGGTGTAATAGTGCACATAGAGGGCTTTTTGCTCTTGAGGTGCTGTTTCTCTCACACTCGTGTATTCAAACAAGAATAACAGCATCATCATAGCAAAGCAGTAAAAGAAATGAAACCATGAATTCTTGCTAGCTGACTTCTTTGTTGGAACAGGTGTCGATCGTCGTATTTTTCGTATAACGTAAAGAGCACTCGATGTAATTAATCCAAAGACGCTGTATCCACAGAAGTCACAAACAAAATGGATTAAGGCAAAGTATTGGAGAGGTAAAATATACTCCATTCCCCATTTCCATTGTCTTCTAAATAAATTATAAAGAGCAAAGAAAGTCATGTCAATAATACAGAAAATAAACATTTTCCATCCAATCAGTGAAAAATTTTCTGAAGGTTTCTCCTTGTCACTCTTTGTGTTGCTTCTCAGTAAATGAATAGCGCATTGATACAGAACAAAGAACAATACTACTGTTAAAAATCCTTGCCAAACGAAAAATGGAGAGCCGCTACGAACAACATTCTTCCATGTGTCCCAACAGAACAAAATATTGACATAGGAGCCAAAATAGAGTGGTACTAAAATTCCTAATAAATATAGTGACTTGGAAAAGAATTTCTCTGCCATCAAATGGATTGCATGGAAATTGAATCGGTATAGACCGATAACAACCATCGCTAAGGCAAAGAAACCATAGAAAAATACCCAAAAAACAGGCTTGTCAAGCAGCTGGTAGAGCTTTCTTTTCATTCCGACTGCCAATTTTGAAAGTTCGTCATTAAACTCGTTGATATTCTTAAACTTTTCATTAAACGCTAAATCTTCAAGTTCCATTTTCAATAAATTCAAAATGGACGAAGCTGATCTCAACAAATCTGTTCCTCTTCTAGTTGTGGTATCAGTCAACTGTACCAAGCTTTCTTTGAGAACATATGACCTATATTTGAGTGATTCGTCGTCACCACCAAAGTACGCTCTTGATACTCCAATATTGTCAGCAGGAATGTCAACATCTTTCAAGAATTTTGCAACAGTTGGACAAACGTCCACAATATCGAGTCTTTCCTCATATGGCTTCAATCTTGGATTGTACAACATGACATATCCTTCATTACCATCTCTAGAGTAGCCATGAAGAACATATCCGTTTGAAACATCGTCAGTACCATGGTCAGATGAGAGAATGAGCAAATAATCTGGATTAGCGTCAATCCAATCTTTCAAAGGATTAATATCAGATGCAATTCTATCGGACAAGTAATTCAAATAATCCAAATTAGTTGGGTCGTGTCTGAAAATACCATGGTTGATATGGTCAAAAATTGCAGAGTGTGTAAATAATGAACCACCTTCAGCCTTAATTGTATCCAAAGTTTCATGATAGAATTTTCTAGCATCCTCATTCGAGAAGAAGAATCGATATCCTTGGTCATGCGGCTGATCTAAAGGTTCTTCCTTAATAACAATCCGTTTAAATAATTTATCGTAATTCTTTGAGCCATGAATGGCCAAGAAACTCCATTCTGGTCCAATATATGTCAAAGGACCCATACTCGGACTTCTTTGCATGGATTTTACCAAACTATCTCCTTCAATTGCATGACCTTGATAATTCGTTGGCAGCTGACCTGTCATGTAACTTGTATAAATAGCGTGTGAATATTTTGGTCCAGGAACATCAATCGTGTATAATACCATATGATCTCTGAAATGGTCAAATGTCTTTTTGCTGTACTTGACAGGTAATCCATCAGTAAAGAACCAAATGACCTTTGAAAATTGCAATCCTGGTGGATATTCACACAAATGATGATTTTCTTTCAATTCCATAAAATCCTTGTCATTGAACACGTTTAATCCCTTTCGTGTGATGAGAACATCCGTCTCGGAAGATTTGTGTCCTGTATTGACAAGCTTATCCCGAACTGATTCTGGTGTTGCCCTCGAACAGAATGTATTTGTGGCTCCAGATTTAAATTGACTTCGGTTGAGAAGTGTAAAGAAGCCTGACCGAATGCCATGAGCAAACAATATAAAAAGTAAAAAGTATTGAATGAAATAGAACCACTTCTTTCGCCTTGGAATGGCTTTGCTTGAGCCCTCTTGTTGGGATGAATCGTTTCCAATCATTGGAAATAGATTGGGTAATGATGGATTTCAAAAGATGTCTTTTGGATGCTGAATATACAATAAATAAATAATTTAGTTGCCCACAGTTGTTCTATGAGCACTAATGCTGTTCGGAAAAAGGACTGCTACTAGATCCGATGAAGACTGAGTTGCGCACTGTGGAGAATACGTAGTGACGTATGTGGATGTATTTTTTTGAGTCGAACTGGCTGTAAAATGTCATTGTTGCGTTGAACACGTCAAACTGCTTTTGGGAACTCGAATGCAAAAGGATAACACTTGGAAAAGGCAGCCGTGCAGCTGCTTTTTTCATAAAGTTTGTAATATTTCAAATATTGGCTTCATATTAACAGAATATTTAATATTAACTTTCGAATATCAGTTGTCTCATTACAACACCAAAGAACCTCATCAACAACAAATTTCAAAATCTTAAAAAGTGAAATAAATCAGCTTAGCATACAGTAAAAGATTTGATATCAGCATCACACTCCATGGTTTCTTTACGTGAAGTATCACTCCTTCTTGTTGTCGTATTTGATTTTGCTCTAGTGAAATTTGTGAAAGAAAAAGCTTATTTTTACTTTCAGCTCAAACATTGCATTTCCAACGTTGAAGCAATATCACCATGTGGAACACAAAGGTTGTGTTTAGGACTAACAATGGGTGTAGTAGGCTTGGTGCTGTTTTTGCTGTCAAAATATATCGATAACCAAAGTCATTCTGCAGTAACTGCAAACTTATGCGATTTTTGCACTGTTTCAATAACGATTCATTTCAAATTTCGGTGAAACTCATTTGTGTGTAATTAACCATAAATGTAATAGATTCCAACGATCAACAAGATCATTCCTCATTATTGATGCCAAGTGGTGTTGTTGAAACGAGGACTTGGACTGAGATAATAATGAATCCATTGAAACGATGTGTTTCTACATTGTAAACAACAAGAGTTTGGTAATAATTTAAACTAACGGTTGGAAACTCGCCAAACATCCATCCTTTGAAAAGGATTGGTGTTTGAGGATTTTCTGCATATTTTGTCATTAGACTTTATTGAGCAAAAGGAAATTACATGACGTGTTTTTGTTTTAGTTGAAGCATAAACTCCAGTTTGATCAGGTGGTTAACATTACCCATTTTTTTGTCGAGTATGAAATCTTAATACTCGAAGCCCGGAAGTTTGTTTCGCTGACAGTTTTGCTATGATGAGTAATATTGAGTTTGTTGTGAGAGAAATGTTTACACGTCCAAACGTGAGAGAACAACTTGTCGATCGAGTGTTTCAATGATTTGTGTAATATTGGGTCCTATCTTCTTTCCAGTAAGGTAATATCGCAAAATAAACACAACATTACCATAGGCTTTGACTTGTTCCTTGTTGTGTTGAATAAAATCTGAGATTACTTTGGCAATAACATCTTCTTTCCAATTGGCCTTATCAATTTTCACTAATTCATCTCGAATTTTTCTGGCAACGGAGGCATGATCTGTAACTTTCTTTTGGATGGTCTCCAATAATTCCTGTGCTTCAGGTGTATCTAACTTGACATCATAGAAAAAGTAATTGAAAAAATCTACAAAATCAGGAACCCTCTTGATACGTTCTCGTCCAATGTATAAAACTTTTCTCAAATATTCGTCAACAGGTATTCCAGAAAGACTGAGATGTGGACGTAAAAGTTCAATAAATCCATCCATATCTTTTTCGATATTCATTCTTATGTGTTGTGAATTAATCCACTCCAATTTTGCTAAATCAACTTTGCAATTTCCCTTATTAATTCGAGAAAGTTCAAATTTCTCAATTAATTCCTCCAATGTAAATATTTCATCATTTGTGCCAGGATGCCAACCCAATAGCGCAACAAAGTTGATCAAAGCCTCTGGTAAATATCCCAAATTCATGTAGTAATCAACGCTAGCATGTCCTTGTCTCTTACTGAGCTTACTTCCATCCTCATTACACAGCAAAGGTAAATGAGCAAACTTTGGTCGCTCCCATCCAAACATGTCGTACAAGATACAATGCTTGGGTGTGCTCGAAATCCATTCTTGTCCTCGTATGACATGCGTGACTCCCATCACATGATCATCCACAACATTGGCCAAGTGATAGGTTGGAGTACCATCCGATTTCATCAAAACTTGATCATCTACTGTCTTATTTTCAATCTTAATTTTTCCATAAACTTCATCCTCAAATACCGTATATTGAATATGATCGGGTACTTTCATGCGAATGGTAAATTTACCATTTCCTTGTTTAGAGAATTCTTCTTGTTCCTCTTCTGATAAATTAAGACAATGACGATCGTATTTACTTGGACCTCGAATACTTCTCACTTCTTCAAGTCGTTCCTCAGTACAATAGCACTTGTAGGCATAGCCTTTGTCGAGGAGTATTTGAACATGTTCTTGATAAATTTCATTTCTTTGAGATTGAATAGCAAAGTCAATAGTTTTTGTGGTATTAGTAGTTGTGTCAGAAATGGCAAGAGGATCATAGGAGAGATGGGCCCATTTCAAAGTATTTTGAATTTGTTCAATAGATCCAGGAACCAATCGTTTCTGGTCTGTGTCTTCAATACGAAGAAGAAATTTTCCTCCGTGCTTTCTAGCAAACAAGTAATTGAAAAGACTTGTTCGGAGAGCTCCCAAATGCATGAAACCAGTTGGACTTGGTGCAAATCGGGTTACTACTTCACTATTACTTGAGGATGATGAATGTTGGATCGCTGAGAGATGATGAAACTCTCGTTCTACATGATTACAAATAATTCCGAAATCCTGATTATGAAGTTGAGTGTTAATATTAATTGAATTCCAATGATGAGAAATATTTCTTTTCAAAAGGACGTTCTTGATAAATTTCGGGGAGGTCAACGCGAATGATGAACGCTGAGTTTGAAATTTAAGCATTTTTCTTTGAAATGTTAAAATTAATGAAACAAGTTTTTAAATGATAATTTATCAATTTCATCAATGAGAAGAATAAGATCTGTATTAGCATCTAATGTTAATACTTAAAGGAAGGGCTTTTCCATTACGTTTGTTTTCGATAATAACTCTCCAAAATGACACCTGTCAAAATAATTTGTATCGCCAAGACAAGATACCCTAAAAAGAAATCGCCAGCCTCTTTTCAACAACGAATCAACAATTGTGCCATACAGTGCATGAACATCGAAACACCAACGCAAAAATTCAGTCATCCTTTTCCATCCTCAACATACTACAGTCATCCTCGCAATTGTCGTTTAGTTTCGAATCTTTTGAAAGACACAACACAACCAACCGAATCGAACAATAACAACAACAACAATGGAGATGACCCCAACACGAAATGAAGAGTCGGATCAGACACAAACAACTACCACCTCGAAGTCATCATCCTTCTCTTCCCTTTCTTCTTCTTCAATAATTCTTCCATTCTCAATAACGAAACTTCATCATTGGTCTTTCGGGTGGACTCATCGGAGGCTTCATCTTGTTCCTCTTCCTTACACTTGTTATTTCTCTGATTGCTTACAAACTCTACAAAAAGTATTATCATCCTGATGGAAAGAAGAAGAAGCCTTCTCAACAATTACTGAATAAACATGGATCCTATACACATGATAATTCAGATGATGGAAATTCAATCTATGAAGCTAATCATGAAGAAGAAGATGCTCGTTCGAGTACGACCTTTGGAACCAGTACAACATTACCCGATGATCTCATTCATCCTCATCAACAACAACATGATTCAAACTCATTGAAACCTCCAATCAGTCTGACTACGAGTTTATTATTGGGAGTTCTTTCGAAACAACAACAACCACTCGTTGGAGACATTTCAACGACGACGACGACTACGACGGAACAAAAAGATTTTGCATCACAACTTGTCGAAGAAGGTGCACGAATCACAAAATCTTGTCATTCCAATGCTTCGAATACTTTTACTACTACCACTCATGCAGAAGAGGAATATGGAGTGTCTTCTCCACTCATGTCTGGCAATTCGCTGAACTATCAACAACAAAGAAAATATCATCTTTGCATCATAATTATGATTCACTGTCTCCGAGAACAAGTTCCACAATTGTCATGCCATCCATTGTTTTGAGAAATTTACGAAATGAAGAACAAGTCATTGCTGAGACTTTGGATGCAACCAATAACAAGACATCATCACCTCGTATTTCTATTATGACAAGTAATGTGAGAACGACAACAACTCCTTGACTTCTTCTGTGACATTTATAAATGATGATGGAGATGAATATGAAATTGAAAGTGACACAGCTACCGTTTTGCAACAACAAGGATATGGAGAACTTGATTTAAATGATCCAATTCATTTGAAGAGAAATGAGTTTTTACAATTTTTAATTCATCAACGCCTTCCCAAGTTTTTAATGACGACCTCAATGAGCTCAACCATGGTTGAGGCAACAGCTTCGACGTCAACAACCAATGAGGATACTTTTTCTATTGTGTCGAGCGATGCTGAAAATTTCATGATGAATAATGATGAATTTTCGAATGAACATGTCATTTTCAAAGACAATTCTCCAGTGTCAACGAAGCAGTCACTCCTGCAAATTTGGAAATCGACTCGGTGAAAGGTGTGAGCTTGAAAGGAATTCTTAAAATCATGGAAAGTAATGAGAATGTGAAAAAAGAAATTTTTGACGTCTATGAACAGTTATTCCCAACTTTGGAATTATTCATCAAATTTTTGGTATCACAAAAGGATCAAGAAATACGACAGCAATTGCTAAAATACTTGTTGGAAAATTATATTTGCGATGTTGAAAGATATTCCATGTACAAATCGATACAATCCTTTGTTGAAATTTCAAATACTTTGGAAATGGAGGATTTACAGAGAATACTTGTTGAAAAAGCCATGCACGTGACCGATTGGAAATATCCTAATGCATTTTCATCATGGAGTGAATTTTTGAAATCATTTGAAGGAACTTTTTCATTAGAGCCAAATGAAAATGGTGTTTCAGAAAATGTGAAAATTACCAATTCATCATTCAAAGAGAGCTCATTCAATATTTCGAAATGTATTGGACCTATTCGACCTCCTCTTGTCCTATTTTTCAATCATCCCAAAGTTATTGCAGAGCATTTAACAGCAATGGATTCTCTTCTATTTAGAAATGTAAATACTCATAAGGATCTTGCAATGGAACGATATACATGCTTGAATGGTCAATCGGCTCCACTTCACAAACACGAGTCTTCGAGATATTCCGCTACCACATGCCCTTCTCTTTCTCTATATATTGAATTTTTCAACAAACTTGGAGTTTTTACAAAATTTTGTATATTTTACAAGGATTTAACTGTTGATCAGAGAGCAACATGCATTGAACGACTGATCATCATTTGTGAACATTTAGAACGACTTGGAAATTACAACAGCTTGATGGCAATTTACTCGGCATTGACCAGCCAATCCGTGAGCAGAATGAAAAATGTTTGGGACAAAGTGAGTGAATCTTCACAAAATTATATTCGCCACCTCGAGCATTTATTCATGATCAGAAAAAAGTTTGAAAATTTGAGGCGAGCTCAATTTACCAGACAACCTCCTCTTATTCCATATTTTGGAATTTTCATGACAGAAATGACACAAATAGAATCTATTCACAACATCTATCTCGACAACATTTCTTCCTCACATGTGAACATGGCTAAATTGCATCAAATTTACAAAATACATCAACAAATTGAGACGTGTCAATTACATGCCAGAGAATATTTGACACAAATTCCTCTCAACACCAATTTATTCAATCAACTTCATGATGAAATTATTGGTTTTGACATTTTTCGGTTAGAGTCAGTGATACCAACATTGAAAGATGGGAAAACTCCTTCTCGATCCATGAGCATTGACAGTATTTCTTCCACAGGTACTGACGGTGCACTCACTCCCCGAGTATTGACAGTTTTCTCAGAGAATAGTTCTACCACCACAAATGAAAGCACAAGTCTTCTCACAGTTCCAACCTATGAAGACTCTTCTCCGCAAACTACTCCACGAGGAGGAAAACGAAAGAATCTTGCAGAGGTGGCCGATAAGGAATTTTTAACTCAATCACTCTTGATTTATCCAAAATCTAGATCCAATTCTAATAATGCAAGTAGCTTTTTTGGAGGTCTTCTTGAGAGACTTTCACCAAAGCGATTAAGTTTCTCCATGTCACCGACAAGTAACAATAATTTAGATTCAACCTCTACAGCAGGAAACACGCCAGTAGTTTCTCCACGATTGAAGAAATTTTCAGATAGCGAACCAACACTTTCTCCAAGAATGCGTGAAGTTAGAAATCTCGCTGATTACATCAAGTGAGAACATATTTTGCAGCTCTAATTACGTACGAGCATGGTATTTTGATAACACACAACCATTCCTGCATGCGTGGATAATGGTTTACTGATGCGGCCCATAGGGAGCTCTAACATGACACTCCTTACGAAGGATTACTCAAGTTGCTCTGTTTCAACTATGAGCACCTCTCCAGTCAACTCATTTACACACAAACCAAATGGAATAAACCTGAATCTAAAAGTTGAAGACTCTTCACCTATTGTGGCAATATGTTTCAAAGTATCCAAAGAGAATATTTTGAGAAGCTTTTCGTCACCGTCGCACAAGATGATCGTTCTGCATTACGATCCACAGTAAGTGGAACAAAATTGTATGTAAGCTCGCGTTCTGCAGTTTCTGCAATGGTTTTAAATATTGTCCAGTCAGAAATGTCATTGGTTTTTCCACTTTCTTGGAATATGGTTAGTGGTGTCTTTGAACCAGCACTACTGACAATTAAATGGTCTTCCATAGGTGAAAAAGCAATACCGAACGGCTTTTCAGCCTTAAATTTTTGGATCAATTGGCCTGTCTGCAACTTTAAAACAACAATCTCATCTTTGTTAGAATCTGCATCGCAAATAAAAACTTGTTTCCTTGAATAAGAGATTACAATTCCCTGAGCCCATAAGCAATCTTCATTGATCCAAATAGGGTCACAGAGCGGTGAATCATCCTGTTTTGATAAAAATTGCTTCAAGTCATATTTGAACACAGAAGTCGAGCAACACAATAGTAATGCATCATTATTTTGCCCATCATAGTTCTCCTCGATACACATAAATCGAGTATATCTGTTTGGTAATGGGCTAATCCTAAATTTGTATTGTTTCGTTTCAAGATCAAATACCTCAATACATGAATTGTTGAAATCGCTTAATAAAATGCATTTCGAATTGTATGATATCTTGACGTCAAATAAATCTGGAGCATAAGATTCTTTCATGTGTATGATCTTACTAATATCCTTTATCAAGTTTGGACTAAATACAAACACATCTTTAGGATTCATTGAAAAAGGATTGTTTCTCCGATTGTGATTTCTCATTCGTTGTTGCAATAATTTCATCAAATATTGTGAATCATCCACTTCATCTTCAACATAATATCGTGTGAGTGGTGATGGTTGATCTATGGTTGCAGCATCTGTTTTAGAAGATGATGGTGTAGGATGCGCTTTCAAATCCACAAGACTTAACAAGACATGAAAATCTTGCTCCGAACTTGTCCTCATTTTTTGTTTTTTCTTGCGGTGAAATTGAACAACCAAAGCCACATCATCTGACCACAATCCAAGAAGTAAAGAAAGGCATTTCTTCCAATTTTGATTCTAGATGATCGTCTGCTCTCTATAGTTGTACCTCAATCTTCATGTGTTGATTGAACCAATTGGATCCAACGTTTTCGTGTTCCTTTGAATTGAAGGAGATAAAAATACTGAGGGAGCGGTGTTCCAATAAAAATATTTTTATTGTGATTTTCCAAAAAGTGCGAAAAAAAATCGAGTAAAATCGAAAACGATTTGCTCAAATTCGGTCAACCCTCATTTTTTGGACGTTTCTTCCCGAAAACGATTTTGCTTGATGTTGACGAGATACGATGTTGATGCTATTCGTGCAAAGTCGAAAAAATCGATTATGATCGACCTGAATCGATTACCTCAACACGATTCATTTCTCAAAGTCGATGTTTTTCGTCCAAAATCGAAAAAATCAATTATGATCGACATGAATCGATTTTCTTGATCGTCAGAGTTGAAAAAATCGATCATGAAGAACCTTTAATCAAATAAACTCTGATAATTTGCTTCTATTTGATTTTTCTCCTCTTCCTCTTTTTGTCTAATCTTCTCTTTCTTTACCTCAATCAATTTTGCAACTTCATTCACCAATTTGGTCAAAGGTTTTACATACTGTTCCTCTTGTTTTGCAATATCTTCTTCTTGTTTTTTAAATCTCTCAAGTAACTCCTCCTTTTCTTTCTGAACTTTCAATAATTGATCTGCAATAACTTTTGAATTATTTTCTTCCATGTCTTTCATAGTTTTTAAAAACTTTGTCGAATTTTGCATATCCTTATCATTAGTATCACAGTCTTGTTTAGCGTTAATAAAAATTTGCTTCTTTAACTGATCCAATTTGAAAATCTGGAATTCTAAAACAGGTGATTTGAACGTAGTAACTTGTGGTGTTGACTCAGGTTTTGGATCAAGATCAAACATATCATGCAAATCCATGCCACATATATCAAGCTCAGGAGCCATTGAAGGTGTTTCCTTGGTCTTTGACTCGTCCAATTCTTTCTTAATGACCAATGATTTTTTTTGAATAGAAGCAAGAGCTTTTTTGAATACAGGAGAGACGCTTTTGTCTGTATCACCTTTTCTTGTACGCTTTTTCGCATTGTCTCTCAATTTATCTTGCGCTTCTTTATACATAACTTCCTGCAAATCGTTGCCATTATCATCAATCCAATCCAAATCATCTTTCTCATCATCCTGATCTGAATGTTCTGATTCGCTGTCACTACTGTCACCTTGAATTTGTGAAGCCAATGATTGTTTTTTGTTGGAGTGAGCAGAAATCTCTTTTTCAATCTCGTTAACAATCCATTTCTTGTTTTCTTGAATGAAAGTATCAAAAAAATCTTTCACACGTTTGTCATCTTTTGGGGCGTTGCATGTTGCTGGTAAACCATCTTTGTATTTTCTTGAACCTTTAGCAGTAGGAAATGTGAAATTTGTATTTTTTTTTGTTTCTAATTGGAGCTTCTTGAAAACTTTGCTTGCTGCTTTTGAATTTGTCATTCCATGAGAATAGAGCTCATTTGAACAAATAGGTAATGTGGTTGCGAGTATTTCGCAAAAACGATCAAACGTGTTCCACTTTGTTTTGTCTTTGCCCATTTTTTTTCAGTGAGAAAACCGTTGTTATTGTTTTTTGACGTTGACACAATCGCACAAAAAACAAGACGACTTAAAAAACAAGAGGCCGTTGAGTTTTTTTTATTCCGAAACAAATCAATGTCGTTCAATTCAACATTTTCGATATGAGAACATTAAACAATTCAACATAATCGAGCAGAATTGATTTTCTCAACAATTTCTTATCAATTTTGCTCGAAAAAATCGATTTCCACATGGTAAAAGCAACGCAACATCGATTCACAAACGATGAAAGACGAGTTTTCAAACAAAAAACAGGTGTCCAAATATCTCAAAAACTAAGACCATATATCCAAGGTCAAAAATTAGCCCCAGAACAAATTGAGTTCATTAAATTGGTGTGTGGAAAGTATGGAGATAAACCAAAGGTCTTGCAACAAATTTTACCTTTCGCACCTTCAACGATTTACAAATATTGCAATGAAATACAAAAAGAAAAAGCTCTCGGAAGGCCTCCACATTCAGGTAAATCAACCCACCTCTCTGTGTTAAGATTTATTGATATCATATTCAGTGAATATAATACTGTTAATTATGCAGAAGTACGTCAAATAGTTAAAGATTATCTTGATGTTTCAATTTCCGTATCTCAGCTCTCCAAAATAACGACAAAATATTTGTTCAGGACATATAAGAAATGTGAAAAAGTATCAGTATATCGAAAAAGCCCAAGAGTACAATCTCAAAGAACTGTGTACAGGCGAACTATTCGAACCTACAAAACAAGAATCATGTTTTTTATTGACGAATCGCATTTCTGTTATGACCATTTGATTAGAACAAGGGCTCACATCAAAATTGGCAACACTTGTCAAAACAGTGCGCACAGAGTGAGTGGAAAACGTTTTTCATTATTGGCATGCATTAACGAGAGAGGAGGTTTGGTTTACTGGGAACTTGTCGATACAACTAACAAAGCAATTGATGCTGATCGATTTAATATATTTCTGACAACATTGAGCAAATTGATCCCAAAAGATTGTATTTTAGTTCTTGACAACGCATCCATTCATAAGGAAAAAGAAGTTCATAGTATAATGAATGGCCAAGGTATTAGTGTGTTTTGGCAAAGCCCATACTCTCCTGACTTCAATCCCATTGAATTGCTTTTCGGATGGATGAAAACACAGTTGAAAAACTATGAACATTCGGTTGACTCTCTCGAAGAGATAATGGAGCAGGTGTTTGATCAAGTTACACCCAAGTTAATCAAATCGTTTGTTCATCATTGCAAGGAAATCTGGCATGATGAGACAAAAACTTAATAAATTTCGAGTTTGATCGAAATCGATTTTGAAGGATTTCGATGTTAATCAACATCAAGTCAAAACGACAACGCATCAATGTCGCTCATTTCGATCTCGAAAAAAATCGCGAAAAAATCGTCGATTTTTTATTCGCACTTTTTCGAAAATCACAATAAAGCCAAAAAAATACCTTCACCTCCACCAATGAGCTACATTCACCCACCCGAACCACCGCCCTACAGCAACGCCAACGTATCAGCCGCTAACGGTTTTTACAATCCTTCATCGGCTCCAACTCCCTATGGAGTGAATCCCATGATGAACAACAATTTTGGTAGAGCCAAACTCCACTCACCCGATGTGGTGCAAGAGTTAGTCATGGGTTTTGTCAGGGAACAACAGGATAGGCAAGCAGAGGAAGAAAAGCCTGTGACTGCCAATCCTATGGAGATACTTTACACCTTCATGTCATATTTTAACTCTTGGAAGTTGCAAAATACAACTTCATCCACTCCAACAGCTGCTCATAGCAGCGACGGATCCAAGGCCGACAAGGTTGATTTGTTGAGCGATGAGGATGTTTTGAATTGTTTTGTAATTATCATGCATTGTATTGTTAGGGACCGGTACACAGACCCTTCTCTATTTTCGAGTTACATCAAACAATCCATTGACTCGATTGTTCAAATTAGCCGACTACAATCTGTGCGTTTTTGAGTTTAGAACCGAGGAGTTTGGTGTATGAGCCATGTTTATATTTGTAACATTACGCGAGATGATTGCTACGACTACCAACACTGCAGCAAATCATCTGTACCAATAGCTATATTATTTATTATTAATAGTTTGAATCAATTCCCACGATGAACCTGCCAAATACATCACAAGAAGTGATTTGGTGTATTCATTACTTAATGAAACAGTTTCACTTTCACATCATTGTTGGTCGGTTATCATGATTGTGTTTTGGTGGTCGAACGGATAGGTCGCTCATCGTTATGGTGAGTTTGTTGTCTGGAACCGTTACGAGTAAATGTAGGACTCGTATAATAGTTGGTTGTTGTCAGGATCATCAATGGCTCCTACTCTCTCAGCCGTTTCAGTGAGAGCTAGTGAAACTTCGCTGAATGCAATTCGGATGAATGTTCGTTGTAATTTGCTCTTATTGAAATTGGTGTTGTCTGAATCAAAGCTACCTATTTCGCTGTTGCAGCCATCTGTCACATTGTCTTGGTCTGTTTGGTGCAGACTATTTTCATCATTATTGTTTGTGGGGAGAGACATGGATGGCTGGTCAAGCACACTTTCTGAGGTCATGTACTCAACGTATCGCTTATACGAAATGTGACTGAGCTTGTCCAAGTGAGGGTTATTGAACTCTCTATATGATGAATCTATGTGCACATGATGGCCATGATTATAAAGGGTAGACGTTTTTGGTATTATTGACGGTGATGCAGTACTTGTTGTTGTGGTGGTTATGGCGGTGGTTGTGAGGATTTGTGTTCGCGTCCTTGAGGGTGGTTGTTGCTGAGGTATTTCTTCATATTTCCTCATACCTACTTTTGCATTCACATGGACATAACACATCATCAGGGTGGTGGTTGCCACAACAACTACTAGCAAGGAAAGCCTTTTTGTGATTTGAGGCGTTGTTGATGATTTGATAAATTTCCTCATCATGAAGCATTCAGTTTTTTATCTTTTGCGTGTATCAATGTTGTTGGCTTATTTTAATTCATTAAAGCAATGCCAAAGCGATGACGATGACAATTTATTTCACTTCTTAATCACACAACATTGGCAAGTTGTCATTTGTGTCGTGTTTTCTTTGCTTTGTCATCATTGTTTGGCACGCATGAGGAATGACGTCATTTAAGGTTAAAAATAAAAACATTCAGTGTTGTTGGCTCGCACTTTTTGAATTGATGATCCCGCTTCAACCATAAGGAACGAACCATGACATTAATCAACATTGTTGAGCCGAAGTTGATGACGGTCATCTGCATCTGATAGGATCCTTCTCAGAAATCAATTTCGATTTTCTTTTCTCAACAACAAATGTCTAATACAAGAACATTTAAAAAAAAAATATTAGAAATGTCCAACGTGAATATTGATTGCGTGATTTGTAGCGAAATTGTGAACAACAATAGGGAATGTAAAAGTTGTGGCGCTTTGTATTGTTATACTTGTATTAAACAGTGGGTAGATCGTTCGGGATCATGTCCACATTGTAGGAAGACTCCTCTCATGCTCCGAGATCATCATGATGATTCATCCTTTCTTCATAACCGATTTGTAGAAAAATTAGCTGATGATTCCGAAGTTGAGTGTCCAAATATGTGTTCTCAAGGAAAAGTAAAGAGATCTAATTTAAAAGATCATGTCGAGAAGTTTTGTGAGAATATTATCAAGCCTTGTACGATGAAAAAATATGGGTGTAAATTTGAAGGAAATTTCAACCAGTTACAAAATCATGGGTACGAATGTGTGTATTTAAAGTTGGAAGATGTTTTTCAATCTTATGAAAACACTATTGAGAACTTGAAGCAAAAGTGTGCAAATGCTCAACAAGGAGAAGAGTTCAAAATGAAAATATCAACATTGGAGCAAACAAATGAAATGTTGCGATTGGAGAATGACGAATTGAAAGAAAAAGTCAGAAAATTACAGAAACAGCAACAGCAACATTCTTCGGCACCACAACAAAGTTCTTCTCAAAACAATGTCAATAACAGTTCTTATCAACAAGCTCAATCTAATGATCAGCGACAACACAACAGTGGCAACAATTATCACAATAATCAACAACATGGCAATACTTACAATTATCATCAACACCAGAACCAACCACACCAACAACAGTTTGTATTTCAACAACAACCACAATATCACTCATCTTCCCAAACTTATTCAACAACTTTTTCCCAACAACCTCCAAATAATCCAAATTATTCGCATCCAAGTTCAAATAATTCAAGTAGGTCTAATACGCACGATAATGATCATTATCACAAATCAACTAACAAGCAGAACGCCAGACGGTCCAGTAATAAGGATAACTGTAAGCAACAATGAATACTATTATTGAGCGCAAACGGACTTTTTGTTAAACCAATAAACAATGTCTTTTTGTATTTTAACATTCCTCCAATTAAGCGGAAGTTCTATTGAGAGAATGGCTTGTTCCTTCAACGAAATCTTGTCATCGGTTTATTCTATCAATCAAACAAAAATTCATCACTGGATTTTTACACTTCATTTTGGCATTGAATACGAAAAACAGGTCAATCAATAGTTTCATGCAGTACAGATAGGTGTACGAGTTTGTGGGATAATCCTTTGGATATGGAAAAGCCAATAGTGCAAAAAACGAGTTGGTTGTAAGCAAAAACTTGAGAAAATCTAAAAGATAGTCTGCTTCGTTTTGTGTCCAATTTTTTGCAACTTGCAAATATTCTTTCACGTAACAGTGAAAGGTACTACCTGTGTCAATTTTCCAACTGGGTATACAGTTGAAGAGAGATTCTGCATGATCACGTCTCATTCCATTATCACAAAACAGCTCAACATTCATGAAATTATCAAAACATCTTTCCAAGTTTGCAGCAATTAAAAACACTTCAAAATTGAATGTGTGACTCAAAAACGAAATGTTGAACTTTTTAGAGGAGACCGTATTCTGTTCTGCTGGAAGTTGAAAAGTAAAAATTACTTGAGATAGTTTTCGTTTGAAAGGAATTTCTTCGTCATTCACTTTGGCTTTCACTTCAGAAAATCCAAACACATCCACAATGACATCCACAAGCTCTCCACAGTTGCCAAAATAAAATTTTCGATCCACTCTAATAATTGTACAAGAATGTGATGAATAACTTTCCATTGCATTGGTAAGAGAGTCCAAACACGTTGGAGAAATTAATTTTACAATTTGCTCAGAAATTATGTAATACAGCAATTTTAAATGATCAACATCTAATGACTTTTCAGTAATTTTCTTATTCATATTTTCAGCCGTTGTTGCCTCTGCTAGCACATGTTTTACAATCTTGTATCGGATAGAATTCTTTTTACGTATCTCATCGATGGAAGCCGGATCTAACACGATCAGTCCCATAACTAATCCGGCGGTTACTTTCACTGTCATTGCACTCTTTGATCGTTTATGAACATAAATTTCGTTATTCGTGATCATTTTAATGATACTTTTAGTTTTGGTCAGATGGACCACAGCACGAGTGTTGTTGAGATGCGCCTTTGGGTCCATTGTTCTAATTTTTTTTGAATCAAAATTTTTTTTTGTTGTTCCAGAAAATTTGTAATCGAACAACGAGAGGTAGCGAATTGTTCATCTCTTGGCTAAGGGTCAGAGTCCTCTCTCTCTCTCTCCGTTGTGATGTTATCGGAACGACAAGTTGATCCTGTAGACGTTACGTTCGTCGAAAAGGAGAGAAAAAAATAGCACTACGATTGTAGCTTGGAGGTAAAAAACACCCTCTTCAAATTTTTATTCATTACCAACGTGATTGAGGCTTCAAGGAAGTCTGTCGTTGGGAGCCCGTATCATTCACCATTTAGAAATATCGGTGCCAATCATCATTTAGTAATTCTTAAAAACAACAACAACCTCATGAAGGCTCATTCATCTCCGATAAGATCGGGAAGTAGTAGTAATTACGCAACCAATCATGGAGATTTGAAGGACGCCATTTGTTTATTAGAGGACCGATTGTACTGGATCTCTCTAAGGAGAATGCCGTTGTCTTTTGAAAATCCATCCTCAATATTTGTAATGCTAGACGATCAATATGTTTATGAGCCGTTTTGTCATGATTTTGGACCTGTAAATATTGGATATACTATTAAATTGTGCAGACATGTGGATCAGTTGTTGAAGGTGAGTGGTGAGGTTTTAAACTCTAATGTTTGAATAGTTTTCTTCTTACCGACCTTGCGACCTTGTAATTAATCAGACCACTCCAAAGAAAATATATCTCGTCACAAGTTATGATGGGCAAAAGAGAGCCAACGGAGCGTTCATGGCTGTTGCTTACTTGGTCATTTCTCAACAAAAATCACCTGAAGAAGCCTGCAGACCCTTTAATACTGTGTACCCTCCTCTAATACCATTTAGAGATGCTTCTCAGTGTAGGTTATCATTGTATATATAGTTTGTGGAGATGTACAATTGTTCTTTGATTCCAGCTCTTTCAACATTTAATTTAACCCTGTTAGATTGTTGCAAAGGTTTGGCTAAAGCCATATCCTTAAATTTCCTCAATTACGAACGTTTTGATGCTGACGAATATCTGAAATTAGAAAAAGTGGAGAATGGAGACATTAATTGGGTGGTTCCTGGAAAATTCATTGCGTTTTCATCTCCCTCCAGCAGACGTATAACCAGCGATGGATTTGTTCATTTGACACCCGATGATTATATTGTTCCTTTTAAGCAATGGAAGGTCACAGCCATTGTTCGCCTAAATCGACCGCTTTACGATCGAAAGAGATTTGTCAGCGCAGGAATGAATCATTATGACCTGTATTTTCCAGACGGTAGCACTCCATCTGATGACATAGTTAAGAAGTTCCTGAAAATATGCGAAGAAGAAGGGGTTGTATCGGTTCATTGTAAGGCAGGTTTGGGACGAACAGGAACCATGATAGCTCTTTACATGATGAAGCATTATAGATTTACAGCCACTGAAGCCATAGCATGGCTTCGAATTTGCCGACCAGGAATGGTGATCGGAATTCAACAGCATTACCTCCAAGAAAAGCAAAGCAAAATGTGGAATGAGGGTGAGCAATTTCCAAAAGCAATTTCCACCTTGCACACCCTTCAGGAAACTTGTATCCACTTAAAACAGTGTCACTTAATGTTGCTTTTGAAAAAACTCGATCTGAACGATTTCTGGAGCATCATTCAGCAAAGCCACATGTTCCTCAAAAGCCAAAGACAGCTTACACGCTTCCATTGGAGCAAATTCGAAAAGCCCAAAATGATGAACGAGCTCTAAAGTCAGCAAGAAGTTATCCACATGAAACAACAGAATCGACTCCATCCACACCAAAGCGTTTTCAACTCTCACAGTCAGCCAAAGCAACACCTCCCACACCCAAAGAACCAGTAACTCCTCCTTCGAAACGCACAGACGTTGAATCTCTATTGGACTCTGTGAAAGATTCTCCAATCGCTCCAATCAACATTCGATGTAAGTAGTTCTTGCAACATCAAAAACACTCACCTTACTTGTGAATACTGTAAAACAGATGAAAAAAGGTCGAAAGATTCCAGCATTACCAAATCAAGCCCACTTACAAGATCCAGTACTGTAAAGCCTATGACCACCAAAGGTATGGGAAGAATATTGCAAAGTCAATCATTGAGAGAAAAAGCCCAACGATCGCTCACACCTCCAAAAAACTTTTTCAAAACCTATAGCCATCTTGCAAATAGTGCGACAAATTCTCTCAATCTTTCTGGTGATAGTGCAAGTGCGTTACAAATTCCTCTCAAGAAAACTCATCATATTGAGGCCTTCAACGAGAGAAACCCTAGAGATAACTTCCTACTTGTTTCTTCTCACTACTAACTTTGAAATACCAAATCGTTTCAAAATTAAGAAAACATCACTCAGTGTCTTTTGTGTGGTGTTTGTTGTTTCGGTGGTGTTTCTTAATTTTGTAACGAAATAATACAATCATAAAATGTTAATAAAATGGTGTTGTTATTCGAATCGTCTAACCCAGGAGTTTGTTAATTAAAACAAGCTTGAAACAGACTCCTCGTTGTGCACTCTTCTAATAGCTTCTCCAACCAATTCGCTGACACAAACTTGAATAATCTTTGGATGTTGCTTTTCTGGAGCAAGTGGAACAGTATTTGTGACAATGACCTTTTCAATTACACTGTCTTGAATTCTTTGAACACCAGTTCCATTGAATAAACCATGTGTAGCACAAGCAAATACTCTCTTAGCTCCGTTATCCTTCAAAATTTGAGCACACATGACCAAAGTACCGGCAGTATCAATCATGTCATCCACAATCACACAGTGCTTGCCTTCAACGTTACCCACTAACTCCATGGTTGCCACCTTATTGGCCTCAAGTCTTTTCTTGTTCATAACAGCCATGCTAGCTTGAATTTTTGGATCCAATGTGACCAATGCAGTTCTGAAATTGTCAGCACGCTCAGCACCACCTTAAACAGAGTTCAGTAAATTACTAAAATCATTCACTGATAATGTTCACTTACCGGCATCAGGAGAAACGACAACTAAACCCTTGTAATCGCTCTCGTTCTTTAATCCTTCATTCAAAATAATTTGATGATGGAAAGCATGAACAAGAACAGGCTTTGCATGAAGATTGTCGACTGGAATATTAAAGAAACCTTGAATTTGACCACAGTGCAAGTCCACTGACAATACACGATCTACACCAGATGATTCTAACAATCGAGAAACAAGAGCAGCGGAAATTGGAACTCTAGGTTTGGTCTTTCTGTCTTGTCTGGCATAACCATAATATGGAACAACAGCAGTGATTCTATTGCAACTAGCTCTCTTAAGTGCATCCACAATGAGGCATAATTCCATAAAGTTATCATTGACTGGAGTACAAGTCGATTGAATGACATAAACATCTGTTTCGGAATGACATAGATCACAGGAATTTCATGCCACGTTTGTTTAAACAAATAATAGTGATGATCAGAAATAATACATAAAGTGATGAACATTGTGATAGAATTTAGCAATTCTGTAAATGGAATGATGATGTCGGAGCATACATACCACTCTATACCAATTACTGAGTCATCATCGGATCAACTTTTGAAATACTTACTCCTCTGACGTTTTCCATAATTTGAACTCCAATTTCGCTATCAGCAAACTTGTAAATTTTGGTCTCAGTTGGAACAATTTGCAGGAATTCAGCAACCTTTTTACTGAAGAAAAGTCCATGATTTCGGATACGGTTATCCTCACAAAGATGCCACTACCAATGAATACCTACGCTAATTCAACGTTGCTAGTTCCTCCGACAATTTTCAAATTAAAGCCCATTTCTTCAAAGGTGTCGCTAAATGAAGAGAGATTTTGATACTCTAGAAGTGTGGAGTGGTTGACAAACAGGTCTTTGTGTATTTTTTTTGGTCAATTTTAAATTACTCCCAATTCTCGCGTAATTCTGGAGGTACCCACCAAGGCGTACGCAAACTTATTGAAATACTAGTATTCGTTTGAAGCAGTTGAAAATTTAGTGATTTCAACCAATAATAATTGTTCAATTTATTACTGAATGAACGTAAGAAAAAAATTTTAGAAACCATTGGCATACTTGTTAAGGATGGCATTTCTTTCAGGATCTTTGCATTGAGGTGGGTAATTCATATCTAAGAAAAGTTAAAATAATCGTAATAAAAAAATTAGAAATTTGAAAACTCACCTGTTGTGTGGCAATATTTCTTCTTATGTCCCTGGTTGTTGCCCTTTGGTAAAGCCGTACGTTCATACTCAGTAGTTCCATCATTAGGCCAGTTCAGAACGCTTTGAGTTGCAAGTGAGCACCATGACCAATCCTTGTATTGAGTTGTGTAAAAGTAAACCTTTTCTTGAGCTGCTGGAGGAATGTTGTTGAGCCAATTGACAGCACCTGTGGTTGTTTTGAAGCCATACAAAACGTTGTTTGATATTATCATGCAATAGAAACGTTCAAATAATTACAATTTCAAGAATTATGTATCTTTCCACTTACCTTCAACTGTTAAATCCATATTCTTGCCACATCCCACTTTGAAAATCTTTCCTAGCTCCGCAACACTACCAGCTAGTGATGTTCCAAGATAAGGAGATCCAACGCTCTGAATTAATCTGACGCCTGGTGGAGCCTTATCAGCATTGGACCAATAGAAGGTAAGTAAATGAAGAGCAGCCAGACCTCCTTGACTGTGAGCCACTATAGCAAACGATTCAAATTCTTTACCCAAATCCCAAATCAATTGAGCAAATTTGTCATTAGATCGGCTTTGGTCAGGATCAGAAAATTCAACAGCATTTTGGAAATGATTCAATGGGAATACTTCTCCAGAAGAGCAGTAGCCATGAACTAAAAGAACCTTATGGGAAGATGCAGAGGTGGCTCTCTTCTCATTTCTCATAAATTCAACAGGTCGCTTACCCATTGTCATTGTTTCTGTCACTTCACCATTGAATTTGAAGCTTGTTTGAATGAGGTTTCTGGCAAATGCATGAACCTTGGTTTGATCTGTACTTTTAGCTCTAACAGCCTTGCTGATTGGATCAACAAAGAGTTGATGAGTTTCAACTTGCAAAATTTCTGAAACTTGTGTAATGAGAGCTGATGTTTCAACGTCTCTAATATATGTATTCTTTAGCACCAATGGAAGTTTGGCATTGGCTTTTGATAGCCATGTCATGGACATTTGGAGCGGAAGAGTGGCAATATCCTTGCTGTCTTGTTCGGATGGCTTGGCAACTGTCATTCCCATCACCCAACACACAGGCACAAGTTTAGACTCATCATCTTCGCTATGAGCCCACACTTCAGTGTAAGCCTTAAATTTCTTATTGAAAACCTTGTCGACATAATTTGGGTCAACACTTGCTTGGAGGTCAATTGTTAACATTTCATCGAGTTGAGCAAACGAAGCTCTTGTGCCACTGGTCAACAATTTCATACGTTCATCGACGACATAGACTGTATGTTGAGTGGTTCTCATGAATGCTAATTGATTTTGATTGTTACGATTGACAGAACGAACCATCTTGCTTGAAGTAACATTTTGATACTTGGTCTTCATAAGAGTCTCACCTACAATTCCCTTAACTACCACACGGAAGGAGAAGAATCCAGGTTCCTTTGCCTCAATCTGTGCAGAAAACACTCCATCCACCTCGTCAATGTTGGCAATTTGTGAGTCAGATCTGGCAAGCAACAAATCAGCTTGGTCTTGCATTGGAACGACAAACTCTTTACCGTCAGGATCCTCAACATCCATCTCTGCTTCAATTTTTGTGAACATGGCTTTTGGAAGGGCTCTGGGGACCATGTCAAAATTCTTTGCCCTCAACAAGGCGTCTTCTTTCTTGATCACACGTGTGGTGAAACCAATTTTCTCTCCAACAGATAATCGATAGGAATTTAGCTGAGAATGAACAGAAATAGGACTGGTGCAGTAAGCCAAAAGGAATGCTTGTGCTTCTCCTTTCAAAAGTTTGTCAGCAAAATCAGGATCAGTTTGTCTAATTTCCTCAACAGCAGCATGTTCAATGGACACTTCAACAAGCCAATCTCCAGCTTTCACTTGTTTTCTGTTGTTGAATACAAAGGTCTTTGTTGGGATGCTATTTTTACCTGACACAAATCCAATCCATGAATTGTAAACCGAATTCTTGTTTTGAAGAGATTGCAAAATACTTTCAGCTCTTTGCTCATTTTCAGTGTCGCTATTGGTATTTTCATTCACTACGAGGTCTTCAATGTTCAATACTTTAAGATTCATCTTTTTTGGATATTTACTAACAATAGATAGCGTAACATTGTCAATAGTATCAACAGGAATATATTGTCGCCAAGTAAGCCGTTTTGTATTTGTTCTTGTAGAGGTTTCTTCAGCGCTACTACTACTACTCGTAAACTCAATATCCATCAAATAACTATCCGATGTAATCGCTGCTCGTGATGTAGAGGGCAACACAAAATTCTTAAACTCATCGGGTGGTCCTTGTAAATGCTTGAAAAACTTTTCGGGTATGATATCGCCATCATCCTTGTTGTTGTTGGAAAACGATGAGTGCGCGCCCGATATTAGACCACATGCAATGAAGAGCATCATGATGAACAACAATAAACCACAGGTCAGCACCTTTTGGTTCGGCCTTTTACGCATTCGGAAGGATAAAGACGTTGGGAACATTTTTTTCTTGTTTCTCGGAGTTGTCAAGGAGAATGAGGATAAAAATGGTTGATGTCATTGAATTCTCTGGTGATCATCATGATTGTTATGAAGGTTCACATCGATTGCAATGAGGAGAATTAAGATTTGTGAACAATGTCATCGAAAGGTGGCACTGTTTCACAGTAGGTGATAGGTATATAAAAGCCACTTAGGATGAATAATGTGAACAGTTATTTGACGTCCTTCATTCGACTCTTTCTCGAAACAAACAACTACAACAATCAAATCCTTTGCAAAAAATTCTTGTGAGCGCAAATTTTTTTTGGAACGACTGGCAAAGAATTCGATTCAAGACTTTTGTAATTCCAGAAATTCAACAAAAAAAAACAAATCCATGTCCAGCAACAACCTCCTCTCTCCATGGGAGGGTTC
Organism: Naegleria lovaniensis; assembly: GCF_003324165.1. Lineage (NCBI taxonomy): Eukaryota > Heterolobosea > Eutetramitea > Acrasida > Naegleriidae > Naegleria > Naegleria lovaniensis. The sequence goes on from NW_025407842.1 coordinate 234,453, forward strand.
AGAATTCCCAAGCGCAAGCCATCCACCAATGAAGGTTCTTCTCAGTCCAATCCTTCCTCAAGCCATTCTCTACCAGAAACGTCAGCTTCCTCTCATTCAAGTGCCCCATTGACAACCATGATCCAACAAACGATCCACAACAAAGATCAGAGAGTGTAAGACCCTCCTACGATGAAAGACATCCTCGATACGATCGTCCATCTTCCTCTCCGTTCCATCAACAACAACCACAAGGATCATCCTCGTTTCGAGCTCATCATCAACAATATCATCCAAATGTGAGATCGAGAGAAGATGATCGTCGTGTACAATGTGATTCTTCCTATCCATCCTCTTCTCGACCTGATCCGAGAGGATACACATCTCTCACTCCTATGGATATGACAATGATTTCTCTTCAAATCGATCATCTGCATCCGCTTCTCAAGCTTCTTCTTCTGCTAGCGGTAGTTCTGGATATCGTCATGACAATCGACAGTATTATCAACAAGCACATGGTCAACCAAGGTATGAGGATTCTCGAAGATCGTACTCAGAAGGATCCTCTACAACAAGTAGTGGAAGAGATCAAGGAAGAGGTCAAAAACGTTTCAATGAATTCAACAATACTCGAGATTCAAGACGTTCCCATCATGAAGATTATGAACGATTTCAAAAAAGTCAGAAATCAAGTGCCTCTTCTTCCTCTTCTCAACAGTGAAACAAAATGAACGTAAAATTTTGACATCTAATTTTTATGGAATTCAACAACAGCTTGCAAAGAATAATTCTTCCTCGTCGAATGGTTCTCTGATCATGTATCAATTGTATGTGAAAAACAAATCATTGCAAGAACGTGAAGGTATTCAAAATGTCAATGATTGTTTGGAAAGAAATCCATATCGACTGAACACTCTGTTTCGACAAATGGTGAAAGGAAAGACACAAAAAGGATCTCTATTGCCATTCCTTTCCGGAACAACCATTGTTTCTAATATTCCTTTATTGGAACAAGATGTTTCCATGAAGAGTGAATTATTGAGAATTCGAAAAAAGAATCGACAAACTTTGGAATTCTATGAAGATGAATATGAAGTGACCATGACCAAGATTGATTCCTCTCAGAACATGACTGCACTCTCACAAATCTTATCTCTTTTGGTTAAATTTGCAGCTCAGTTCAAAATGGGAATGATTCCATTTGGTCCAACATTGTGTTTTAACACTCCTGAACGTCGATCCGATGTCAGAGATTATGATATTTACAAAGGATTTAATTTTGCAATGAATGCTTTGAAGGGTGTTAACAATCGAGCAGCAGGTATTTACTTGTCCTTGTCGTTTAAACAAAAAGTGGTTGCAAGAGAAAATTTATGGGAATGCATTTTGGACATGAAACGGACTGGTAAACATGTCGAGGTCATACTTTCAGAATTAATTGGAAGAAGTGTTCAATATAAGGGAAAGACTTATGTGATCAGAGATATTGATTTTCAAAAGAATCCGAATTCCACCTTTCCAAAACGAGACAAGAATTCCAAAGTTCCAGGTGCAACGGTGGACATTTCCTTTTTGGATCATGTAGTAGAACGTTATCAAGTGAGGCATGAAGACATTGACCTCAAACAACCCATGGTCAAAACACTTTCAAGTTTGCCAATCAAAAGAAAGAAGTCAATTATTTAATTCCTCAATTATGTTTCTTAACAGGTGCCAAAAAGAGAGAAGACATTTCCAAGTTTTTAGGACTCTTTGATCGTAAACAAAAACAACAAACCATCTCAACGATTGTGAATGAGCTTTCCATTCGCAAAGAAGCAGGTAAATTTTTGAGAGATCAAGCAGGTATTACCATCGAAGACACACCGTTACAAGTGACAGGTGAACCTCTGGACATTCCATTGAAAGAAAAGAGTTATCAAACAATTCGAAACCAACCTTTCGAATACGTGTTCATGATACCCAATAAGGAAGCCTGTAAAACACTTCAAAGTATTTTTGTTGGAAATTACAAAGAATTGAAATATGAACGTCTCGATGACATTTCAAACTTGGCGAGAAAAAACAGTGACCGCTATAAGAACCACAAATGGATTTCTGTATTACCTCCCACAAAGGACGCTACTGTCTACAATTCACTCAAATCCATCTTGATCGAAAAGGGTATTACCTCTCAATGTTTGGTATTGGACCAGAATATCCAAAAGAAGAAGAAGGCCATAGAGAATCAAGTGTTATGCAAATCCAATGTGGTACCTTGGACATTGAGATATGACTTTGCCTCACTCACTGTGTGTGGTATTTGTGTGGAAGGAATGGGAAAATCTCGTACCGGGGCTGTCATGATGAGTAATAATAAGGAATTGACTGGATTTAGTTCCCAAACGTTCAAATGTGAAAGAAATGAGTTGCAGATGCATCTCTTTCAGTCTCTTCGAGATGTTATGGATTTGAGAAAGGACCCAATTGAACACATGATCATGTATGTCATGGGTGTTCAAAATATATCAGAGACAACTCTTGAAGAATGGAAGCAACTCTTTCCGCAGCTTTGTGTCATTTTGGTGAATAAGGATACTCCAGCGAGATTTTCAACACACGGAAAACTACCTTCATCGCTGCTTGTAGACGAACTTCAGAGAGAAAATTTTGTGTATGAATTTTATTTGACCACCGTGTCGGAAAAACCTGTCAATTACATGATACTTTACAATTCCATTGGGTATGACAACAAATCACTTGCGACCATTACCAATAATCAGACCTTCTTGTACTTCAACTTTGAGAACCAAATTCGATTGCCTGCTTGTTTGATGTATGCAAAGAAAGCTGCAGAAATGAGAAGCAAAACAAGTACTCAGGAGAGTGAAAAATTACAAAACACTTTTTATTTCTTGTAAATTTATTATTCATAAACATTTGTTTGAAGATGTGATGCGTCGACAATTCACTCACTCCAAGAGAATTCCAATTGTTCGGTTCCGTGAAGTTTGAAGGATGGAAATACTGGAATTTTTACATTTGAGAAACTGGCAATGTTTTTTCCTGACTTGTAAAAAGTAAGCTCTTGAGCGTCACAATCCAATGCAATCACAATGGTGTCACCATTGGTAAAAGATGCTCCTTGCAATTGTTCATACTTGTTGGTTCCTTCCATGAACTGATTCCAAATATATCCGTTTCCTGATAACAAATAACTTCCATGAGAATCATAGGGGGATAAACTGAACTTGCGATCATCTGCAACATCTCTCATGGTGACTCCCAATCCAATCCATGAATTGAGGGAGATAATTTTAACTTTCCATTTGATAATACCACTGTTGTAAGTAGTACCTAATGGAGTGTTTACAAATACAGTAGTATAAGTGGAGGCAGAGGTTTTCTTAATCTTATTATCTACGATTTGAATGTGTGATGCCTCATATACAAATTCTGGAGCTTTGAAAGGGCTTCTCACCAATGTACTGTTCTCTGAAAAATCCGAGTATTCAACAGATTCTGTTCCGTGGCACATAATTGCTGGATAAACAGGAAATTTTACATTTGTCAATGTGGCTAGTTTTTTCGTAATGTTGTTCTTGTAGAATGAAATTTCTTTTGTGACACCATTCAATTCCACAATAATGGTATCTCCAACAGCAAAACTAGATCCTTCCACTTGTTTGTATTTGTTGGTACCTTCCATGTATTGATCCCATACATATCCATTATGTGACAGTAAATAGCTTTCATGTTGGTCATAAGGTGAGAGCGTGAACTTGTGTTGATCGACAATTCCAGAGCCTGTAACACCAACACCAAGCCATGAGTTGATTGAAATTACTTTGATTTTCCATCTGAAAAGTTTTTGATGCTGACCAATTAATAGATTCACAAATACGGTCGAGTAAGAGCCTACAACTGCTTTCCTCAAAATATTTGAGTTCGAAACATCAAAAACGTTTGGTTGTACGAGATACTTTGGAGCTCTATAATACACAGCATTGTCATAAGATGTTGGTTTGTTTGTTAGACTTGCTAGCTCAAAATTCGAAAATTCTACCTCTTCTAAACCATGCAACACCACTGATGGATAAACTGGCAATTGTAAATCAGAAAAAGTGGTCATTTTCACATCTTCTTTGAAAATACTCAATTCCTTTGTGAAACAATTTAGTTCAAATGTCAACACATCTCCAGTGTAGAATTTGGATCCAATCGATTTATATTTTGTGGATCCTTCAATAAATAAATTCCAAGCATAACCATTCTGTGATAGTAAATAACTTCCATGATTATCAAATGGAGAAAATTCATGGAAACGATCTTTCACAATGCTTTCTCCTGTTACGCCAACTCCAACCCAGGAGTTGATGGTATGAATGTGCACCTTCCATCTGAATATTCCATAATGTTTTTCATCTCCCAATGGAGTGTTGGCGAATATGGTTGTATAAGAAGCCTCTGTCTTTTTAACAAAACGCTTTGGCTCAGGCTCATTAATATGATAATTCAGATACAAAAATTCTTCAAAAAATTGAGAATTGGGTGAAGTGTTTGCAGAAGGCATTTGATTTCTCTCAATAAATCCCAAAAATTCAACCGATTCTTTTCCGTGCATCATGACAGATGGATACACAGGAAACTTGACATCTGTCAATCTTGCTTTCTTGACATTCTTGTTATTGTAAATTGAGAGCTCTTTTTTGTCACAATTCAGCTCAAATATCAAAATGTCTCCTGACTCAAAACTGGAGCCTTGTACATGCTTGTATTTGTTAGATCCTTCAATGAATTCGCTCCAAATATATCCATTTCCTGACAACAAGTGGCTACCGTGCTCATCATAAGGAGAGAATGCATGTTTTCTGCCTTGTACAACACTGTCGCTTGTGACACCAACACCAATCCATGAATCCAGTGTCACAACTTTGATTTTCCATGCATAAATCGTTGATGGAGTTTCTACAAGCCGAGCATTCATGAACACACTCGAGTAAGATTCTGCTGATTTTTTCACAATTAAATTCGAATCATTGGCAATATCTATTTCTCCTTTTTCATAAAAGAATTTTGGTTGTTGAAGTTGTGGAAGAGTAGATGTCACTTGTTGTGGTATTTGTTGTGGCTGTGCAAATTGTGATGGATATGTTGGAACTTGAGAATATGGAGGAGGTATTTGTTGACCCATCATTCCACTCTGAGTCATAAAATTATTGCTGGAAAATGGAGGTGGTACCTTGGATTGCATGGATGGTTGTTGCTGATTCATGACTGAGGCATGGATGGTGTAGAAAATGATGATGGGCTATTCACAACACTGGCCATGTTATTCGTAAGAGGAACATTTGAGTTTCCGAGTTGTTGCGGAACTTGTGGAAATGCTGAATTTGGTGTCCCATTGGTAAATGATGAATTCATCATGCTATTATTGAGACCACCCATATTATTGTTATTATTACTCGGATATCCAAGTGGTGATGCAGAAGAGCCTCCTCCTCCCATCACGTACGGAGGAGATGAGGACGATGGTGAATTAGTCATGTAGCTCATACCCATTCCTCCATTATTCATATTATTATTCGGCATCATTGGATTATTGTTCAACATGTTCATAGTTGGAGAAGAATTGGCCTGTGTGCCCCAAAGGTTGTTGTTGCTGTTATTATTATTGATACTTTCACCTGCTACACTGCCAGAATTCATGACCACTACTTTTTCAGTAGTGGAGGAACCATTACTCATCGATGGTACAAGGCTTGCATATTGTTGTTGTGATTTTAAAGACTTGTCATAGTATTGATTTCCAGAAATACCACCTAATAATTCCCAACTATATCGTTCGGATGATAGTGGAGGTGGATAGGGAATATCTATTGGTTTTAAACTTCCACTACTTGAATTCATCATCATCATCGTATTGGAGGAAGAAGGGATGATCGGAGGTTGAAAGTTCATGTTATTATTGGTTAATAAATAATTGTTGGTATTTGGAGTAGTTGTACCAGCACTCCCCTGCTGATTATAGCCATAATAATTATTATTGTTCATTCTCAATCGTTGCGATGATGTTCTGTGATTATGGGATGATCAACACGAAGCTGAGCTCTGTTGAATCATGAACAATTGGATTGCGGCCAAATTTTTATGATGAGGATGATGAACTTGGTCCAAGAATATTGAATGCCAAAAGATGACGAATATATTCACAAGTTGTCATGAAAATTTGCTGTTTTTATACTTTTCATAATATTTCACACAGCAATAGTAATGAAATACTAGCTCGATCAAATTAAACACTTTCGCAACACCACACTTGGTCCCATTTCCAATATTCCTCTCGAAAAAGATACAAATCATTCATCATTTCTAAACTTCCCAAAATACTTGCTCCTTTCCAAACAGAATTCATTCGACTTTGAGGTGCAACAATTGAGCTTCTTACTTGTGAAGAGTTTGTCAACAATGAATTCATCTCTTTTGACAGTCGTGCCACAAATCCCGCACTCATGGTACTGCCTCCACTCACGACAATGTTGGAAAATAATTCTTTTCGAATTCCCAAATCACATTTGAGAATGGAATTGTAAAGCAATTCATGAATTCCTTGAGTTTCTTTTCCAATGAGCTCTGTAGGTTGAAAAAGAGCTTCCATGCATTGAAATCGTTCGAATTTAAGGTCAATGTTGGCCATCTGGCAGTTCATAGGATTTTTCAAGTTCTGAGGTTTGACATGATGTATAGAATCCTCATTAAAATCCAATGCTACATAACATAATTTTTCTTTCACATCCTTTCATTAATATCATGTTCAATAGTTCATGTGAATTATCAATGTAATAACAAGTAATAATCATGATGTTTACAAATTTCAAAATTCACAGGTGTGTTCGTGTTATGACAATGTAAATTTACCTTTACAATGGTTTCTAGTTCATTACTTGTTTCAAAATAAAATCCTCTCAATTTTAACAATAATTTCAAATATTCAGTTAAATTAGATCCTGCAAAATTCACACGAGAAACAGCATTCATGACACAATAGCCATTCACGAACGGCATGACACTTGTCACTCCGTCTCCACATTCAAGTACCACTGATGACAGCTTTCCATGCGATGTCAAGGTTAAAAATCCACTACTCGTAATAAATATTTGAGGAAAATTAAATACTTCGAAAAGTATTTGCGTTAAGAGTTCTTTTTGTTGATTGGGATCATGGGGATGACATGAAACAATAATTGGATGCTCATAGTAACTATATCTCTCGTGTTCTTTCGTGAAGAGCTGAGAAAGTGAATAATCAATAATACTTTCGATATGATCATGATTGTGGATTATTCCGTGTTGGATTGGATGAATGATTTTACAAACTCCTTTTTGCAAGGCTTCTTGACCAATGTACCGACAACGGCTGTTCAGATCATGCATGGCTGACTGATGTTGGCGAGGTAGGCCCACCAGAGATGGAATGACATGACTCGGTGAGTCCTCTCCTGCGAATCCAATTCGTGTCAGTGATGATCCGAGGTCAAGAGCAATGGCTGTGTTTAACATTTTTTACAAAACTATTCACTGAAGAAAATCCCTTTATTACTTTACAATACTTGATTAGTTTTAATTATTGCTCACTTCTTGGAGTAGGCCTTCTCAATGTCAGCGTGAAGAGTGGATGGAGCAGTTTCGAGTAGTGTTTCCAGTGTTTCACCTTTTCCTTTCATGTCATGGACCCAACTTTTCAATGCGGCTGGATAAGCAATTTCTGCTCTATTGACTGATCGCATTTCTCTTCTCAACCAGCGATCGTCCATGTCTTCGTTGTCGAACCAATTGTTCATTGCTTCAAATTCACTTTGAACATAACTCGAGATTGTTTCATGGTAAAATCTCATCTCCTTCATAGTGTCAACCACTTGTTCCAAGCTTTGGTGACAGGTTCCGTTAATATATGCTTCGCATAATCTGCTATCTGCTCTCAATTCAAGTCCTTCCTCCTCAAGTGCTTTTATGAGTTCTGCTTTTCTCTCCTTTTTAGCATTTTCAAGATTCTGTCTTCTCTTTTCTGCAATTGCCTTTAAACGCTCGTTATTGGCTTCTATACCTCCTTTGGTAAAGTACTTCGACAATGCTTTGTGATAGCAGTTTTTGAGACAGAGATTAGTTGTTGTTTTTCTATATGCGTTACTGTATCCTTCTTTGTAGGGGAGGTTTGCAATATCTTTGTCATTCAACTTGAGCAATTCATACATTCGTGTTTTTGTATACAATTTTCTTTCACTATAGGGACCTGAGAATGCACAGTCATCGCATACTTTGATTACACATCCAGTTCTAGAACGAAGCGTAGAGAAGCTTGACGCTTTTTTGAGCGTCTTGAAACACTCATAACAATTGTTTGTATAATAGTTTTTAAAGGTTTCAAGTGAGGACGTTCGTCGCATATCCATTGTGAGTTTCGCATCCGGCCATTGGAAAAGAATATAGTCTTCCCAGAGTTTGTTTAAATTGGCAACAATGCTTTTCCAAGTCTTATTCACCAAAATAATTCGATGAACCACATCAGAAAATACAAGATAAGAGAATATTTCATACAATACATCAGGACTGCATAACACTTGTTTTGCCTCTCGGATAAGACCACAGGTCCTGGATTCTCTTTCGCCTTTTTTTTGCGACATGATGAACTTCCCTTAGACTTTCGTTTCTTGTTGTTGGTGTTGGAAGGAGGAGAGAAGGTTCTGAATGATTCTCGGAGGAGGTGGCTGCTTCTTGTTTAAGAGGTGAAGAAAAAGATTCTGTTATGACCGACGGTTGATTCAACCACCACCAAAGCGAGACCCTCCAATATGGAAAAGCCTTGATCCTTTATCATGTCCCATGAAATATCGTTCAGAATAACAAAATTGTACAAGGTAATGATTCAGTGCTAAATTATGCTTACATTATTCAAGGAAGTTTTCGGCAATTGCTCAGCAGGATGGGATGACGATGCCAATGGATTCCCCTCAATTTTTGCTTGTGCTTCCGATTTGATTGGAGTACTAGATGTGTCCATCTTGTTGGAAGAAGAAGAAGAAACGTTTTCGTGTGATGAAACCCGATCGGAACAAGGTTTGTATTTTTTTTAATTAACCCAAAACTTTGAAATCCTTAAAAAGAGTATTTCTCATAACACGTTTGTAAGTTGAAAATGTTTATTACGATGCTTTGTAAAAATTACAAAAAAGGAAAACCTAGCCGCCCTATCATTACAATGGTCTGAGACGCTCAAAAGGATTCGTTCTTGTTTGTTACTGAGTTGTTGTTGTTCTTGAATCACCGCGTTGACACACCCTCACGCTACAAGGAACAATGAAAAACACAATTATCGAAACGGGTGCCAAAGTCTCTTGTCAACTTGTTTGACAGCGCAAAAAAAAATTGAAATCTCGTGTCATTTCACCCCAAAGTCAAAGCCCACTTTTTCTCACGCACTTTCGGTTGTGGCGGTGGATAAATTCTCCCAAGTCGCTCTCTCCTCTTCAACAAGCCCATAATTTATTCACACAAGTTTTCATCCATTCATTCAAAAATGATGGAAGTAAGTTTGTCTTTTTCAATAGCAGTATAACACAAGAATTTTGCACAAATTGAAAATGTCATCATCATGAATGTTGTTGTTTGAACTCCTTCGAACTCCGATGATCCTTGTGCACATTCATCATGTCCTTTCAATAATATGATATGATCATCATCATGTCCTTTCAATAATATTTCATATCTATGAAAAACGATCGACTTGTATCTGTCACTTCATTCTCTAAAAATATATACAAGTCCTTTGAACAACCAGATTTTGCTGGTTACATGAGAAAACGTGGTGGATTTAACACGCTCGCTCATCGTCGTCGATGGTTCGAACTCCGTGGCAAGCATCTTTATTATTACAAGAAAAACACTGACAAACGTCCAACAGGAGTCATTGTCCTTACCAATGCCAAAGTCGAAAAAGATTCTTCAAAATCTCTCGGTCTCAAACTGTCAGGTCCTAATTTATCACGAGTTTATGAACTTGTGTGTGAATCCGAATTAGATTTCAAAAAATGGTTCGATGAATTGCAACGAGCCATTGAATACAAACCCAAAAACGATCGAAAAGGTCTCGAACAAGCGAAAAATGAATTGAAAAATGAAAGTGCCACTTCGAAAGTGATCATGAGCTCGAGTTCAGTCAAGAAGGCAAGTTTGGATGATTTTGATTTGATTGCTGTGGTGGGACGAGGATCTTTTGGTAAGGTCATGAAAGTGAAGAGAAAGAATACGAATGAAGTGTATGCCATGAAGGTGTTGCGTAAGGATATGATTGTGAAAGAGAATATGGTTTCTCATACGTAGGTGTTTGTACATGTCATTTTGGAACCTTTTTTGTTAACATTTTTTTTTTGAAATGGTGAACTGTGAACATTTAAAATGTGAATTTTTTTTTATGGACATATGTGTCATGTTGTTGTGCACACAATTCCTGTATTTTCCAATGCGTTATCAACAATGTGCTTCCATTCATGTTGGAATTCCAATGGATCATCCAACAATGTATCTTACATTCGCATCATCATGAACAACAGAAAAGCTGAAAAGCAAATTCTTCAAGAAATTAATCATCCATTCATTGTGAAACTCTTTCATGCGTTCCAAACTGATGAAAAACTCTATTTGGTACTTCAATTCCTTCCTGGAGGTGAATTATTCTTCCACTTGAAAGAAGAAACCAAATTCGATGTGGAACGTGCCAAATTCTATGCTGCACAAATTGTTCTTGCCATTGAACATTTACACAAGAATGATATTATTTATAGAGATTTAAAACCTGAAAATGTAGTTCTAGATGCTGATGGTTATGTCGTTTTGACAGATTTTGGTTTAGCCAAAACAAACATTACCAATGCAACACCAACGTATACATTTTGTGGAACTCCTGAATATTTGGCTCCTGAAATTTTGAAAGGACAAGGACATGCCAAAGCAGTGGATTGGTGGAGTTTGGGTATTTTACTCTATGAAATGATGGTTGGATTGCCTCCATTCTACTCTGAAAATATTAATGAAATGTATGAATTGATTTTGAAGGCACCTCTCAAGTTCCCTAATTTTATACCTGCAGATGCTCAATCCTTATTGAGAGGATTATTAGAGAGAGAAGAATTTAAACGTTTGGGAGGAGGTCCAACCGATGCACTCGAAATCAAGTCACATCCATTCTTTTCGAATATTGATTGGGATCAATTGTATGAGAGAAAATTGGAACCTCCTTTCAGACCTCAACTCAAAGATGGCGATGATATCAAGTACTTTGATGAAGAGTTTACATCGGAGAGAGCAGTGGATTCATTTGCAGAGGTGATTGATAAGGAAGAGAATCAAAACTTTGACGATTTTGATTTTTCAAGAAATTAGATGTGTGTGTATTATTTTGTGTTCCTTGTGACATGTTGTGTGTAATAGTAAAAGACAAATCTTCAAATGATCATGTTATTGGTTACGTCTTTTGATACTGAAAACAACTAAAGAAAAAAACTCCGTATTGTCTTATTTCTTGTCAAGCTCTCAAAGACAATCTTGACAATTTACAAGTCTTTAAGTTTTCCTCGAAATATTTCCATCAATTGGATGAATGGTGTGGTATTCCCAAAAGGTGTCACATCTGTCAAATTCAAATTTGTATTGATAGCCAAATGAATCATGATATTTAAACACCTCAGCAAAGCAAATGCACAAGCTCGTTTTAAATCCGTTATTTCTCCCCAACATTTTTCAAAAACCTTAAATGCTGGCATGTGGTACCAATTAGCCATCACACATCCCAATGCAAACATTTCATCTGCTCCAACAAAAACTTCCAAATCAATCACGACCAATAAAGAGCTCTCTTGGCACCAAATGAAATTTGCTGGATTAAAATCTATTGGTACTAGGTGAGGATTAGTTTCATTCAGGAGAGGATTTTTCATAAAAAAATTGGTGAGATCTTCCAAATAAGGTAGAAGTAATTCCGTTCTTTTGTTTACATAAATGTCTTGAGAATTATGTGTTGGACATCCATTTAACAATCGATTCTGTTCTTGTAAACAAGAGGAAATAAATTCTTGATAATTTTGATATCTTCCTCTCATGTCATGATCCAGAGGACCAAATCTTCGATCTTTCACACTCTTTAAGGAACATTTCTTTATGAAATTAACAATTTGCGACATGGCTTGACAACAAAATATTTCATCCTTTACCAATTCATCCATCAATTCCAATAACGTCCTTCCTTTTATATCTTCCAATATTAAATAATAGTAACAATCTTTTGAAAGCATTCCCTTTAAAAAACATTTTGGAATGTTAAAAGTATCATCCTCGGAAGAAAGCCAATCATAGGCATTGTATTCTACATTTCCCAATGGATTTTCCTGATCGGAATTGACAATTTTCACAATGACCGAGCTCTCGCTTATATCAGTAACATCCAGATTGCAAACACGATAAATAAAATTCCTAGATTCATTAATGATTTCCAAATCATTTTGGCCCAATTCAATTCCATAATGTCGTTCAAAAATCTCCTTGACTTGATTTTGCATTTTTTTCTTTAAAGAAACAACTTGTTCATGATCCAAAAAGAATTGTTCAGAAATGAATTGCACTGGGTTGAGGAATAAAGAAACCATTGAAACACAACTCCATTCGTATCTGATACCACTCTTCTTTGAAATATCGTGCGTAGCCATTTGTCGCATGACTAGAAAATTATTTAACAGTAGTCATAATCACTGATGGAGTTAAAACCCATTAAACTTTTTATTTTCCAACAATTCCAATAAAAAATCATTGATTGGATTGCTTTCAATAAACTTAATAATGGACTTATCTTGTGGAGTCATGGGTCCTGCAATGGCACATAATTTCTCGCCGACAACACGATCGAGTTGATGACGAGAGAGAATGGGTACCACTTCACACGATGGTTCTTCTTGTTCATTAGGAGACTCAATCACCTCGGATGCAAGAGCATTCATGGACTCTAATTGAGGTATGTAATTCTTTCGACATTGATTCAACAAACTTTCATACATATTTTCAGCGGTAATTTCATCAATGGATTTTTGTTTCTTGAATTTGGGTTGATTGGTGGAGAAGGGTGGTAAACTGGGATTTGTGGGTGCGGTTTCATCGCAATCTTGTTTTCGTTTCTTTGGATTCGAATCAGTGTCAATTTCTTCAAAGATGATCGATGTGACTGGTTTCGAGTAAGGCTGCTTAAAGGATGACGATTCTTGCTCTTCATTAATGTCTTCATCTATGGAAGAAAAAAGCATGTTAATTTTAGAGTCGAAAGAGCATCTTTGTGAAGAGGAGAGACGAGTGGTTGGAGTTTGTTGGTACTGATTCGTACAGTTATTGTCAACGGATGATTGGCCAGTTCTACTTGGTGCAGCTGTGAAAGTATTAGGGGTAGTTGTTGGAGAAGATGCGGTATTCGTTGGAAGGGTTGAAGAAGTTGTGGTGGATAATCGTGGTGAGGAATGAGTTGTGGAAGTTGTGGGACTTGTGGTGGTAGTACTAGTAGTTGTAGTAGGAGAATTACTTGGGTTTGAGGTATGAATTGGTTCTGCAATTTTTGAAAGATGAGAATCAAGAACAGGACACTTTTTCACAATTCTTCCGTAGATACCGCTGAGGGATCTTTGCTGAGGTGCATGTGAAGAACGAGGAAATTCCATGAATCCTTTCACACCTTGGGAGAGTGACCTAGAAGAAGGATGTGAATGAAGAGGAAATGTTCGATAATGGTGTTGTGCTATGGAAGATATTGAATTAATCTTGGTGTGTTGCGGGTTATGACCTCTTGTGCCAAAGCAAAATTCCGAAGCTGATTTGATACCCAATGTCCTCGCCATTCTCTTTTCATTGGCGATCATTTTGTGAAGTATCACCGTCATTGTTGGGTCGTCAACTTTGAATGTTGGTGTCACATAATGAGGAGAATTTAGTGAATTCTCCTTTGTGGAATGATGGTGAGTGACGGAGGCAGTTGTAGGTGATGGTTGTCTTCGAGAGTACAAGACGACTAGTCCATCATCATCACTCGAATGTTGATCTTCGTTACAACTCTCTTGCTTTAAACGAGGGGTTTGCTGAGATTTCATAGCGTTTCTTCTTCTATTATGAGGATTTGAAATAGTCATGACCATTTCACTAGGTAACGATGTAATTATTGATGATATTGAGTTTGTGTGGTGGATGAAAGAAGCTTTCCGATGATGCTATGTACTAGAGTTCCAGCGCTGCAGATTTGAACGAGCAAGAACCAATGAAACGAGGAAAACGGATGATGAGATTCTTTTCTAAAACTCTTGGCGAACCTTCAAAGTTTTTTCCAGGTATTTGTTGTTGATCCGATTGGTTCCTCCTCGAGAGCTGTTTCAAAGAAGAAATGACTCACTCAATAAATAGAGCACACACAAGGAGTAGTGAAAAGGCTCGCTCGAATTGCTGTTGGTGTTGTTGTAGTTCAAGCCACTCGGAAGTTTTTTTCTGGCGAGTAGAAAGCGTCCTCCTCAATTCTACATTGGAGTTTTTTCCCGAATTGGGGAAATCGCGTTTTTCCCACCTTCGTGAAGCTTCAATAAGGGAACAATAAAGTTTTTCAAGCAACTATGGTCTACAATTCAGATGAGGTGTTTAGATATCGTTGAGTTTGCACTCCACTAACAACAACTTAATGGTTTCATGGTGTCTGTTGTTAGCTACTACAATCCCTATCAATAATTAACTGCTGAGAGGGCAATCAATGGAGATATAAAATTCATAAAATTCCGTGTTGGAGATTCCTTTCGCTTGTGTAGGTTGGTACCAATCGTTTTTCCTTAATGATGGAGAATAATGCTGAACGCCGATAGCTGCCATTAAAAGCTCTGAGTCTTTCTTTTGAAAACGTGTTGGGTATGTGCTCGCTCGTATCAGATCGAGCGGAATGGTGTTCAAATAAAGCAATTTTTTATGTACAGCGGGTGCAGTTGATTACTCCAGTCAACTATTGTCATTCACAAACTTTGGTGCAATTCATCGAAACACTTATACCTCAGTAACACTGGTCATTTTCTGTAGTGCCAACCGCCACCATGAGTAGAACGAATCTGTTACCACAGGAGAAATATCAGTTCGATGAATGTTCAACACAGGACCACAAATCGAAATTTGTTTCCTTTTCCAATTTTGCTTCTTTAAATAGAAAATCATCAAAATCAGACCCAATTTAATTGATGTCGTATTCTCTTCGCCATTTCACAAATCTACCTGTTGCAACAACAACCATGGTTAATGACAACTCTTACCATGCTTCTTCAATTGATAATAATTATAGGGCAACGGAACTAGATAACCCATGGAAAGTGATGCCGCTAATGAAATCCAAAATGCAGGCTCATGAATTTGCAACATGGATGTACACCCAGTTCCATCGTTACTAATCAACCCCCAATAAGTCATCATGGCATAATCTACAACATTTTCAGAGAGCTCCATAATTGCCATACTGAAGAAACTCATCTTGCATGCTACTTTGAATGCCTCAAAAACAGAAGAAAAGTTTTCCTTCCATTTCAGAATGGTAGTTTCTAGGGCTAAGCTTGTGGCAATTCCTGAAGCCATGCAGATGGGCATAATGGCAGCCATCGATAAGGTTGGATATTGGCTGGTTAGAAACCATAACATTCCGAAATCGCCAATGGAACATCCAATCAAACAATTCAATGTATTGAACGAGGCTCGTTTCCATGAATGTTTGCATTGCCAAAATTTACTTGTCCAAGGAGAGAGTGTCGTTGTTGGGGACGATGATGAAGGAATAGATGATGAAACAGTTGGAGTATTGGCAGATTCAATATTTACAAAATTTTGTGATACAGAGGTGTTTGGTGCTGTTTCTGTTGTTGTATTAATAGTAGTTGTCATCTTTTGATCGGAATTTTCAAGACTTGGTTTTACACGATTTTCATTCTTCTTGTTTCCATGACAACAGCTTGAATAATTTTGAATTCCATATCGTAGCAGTAGTGGAGAATGTTGCAAATAGAGATGATTGCTTCTATTCGGCATTCCGAGGTTGACGAAAGATGCAGTCTTCAAAGCGCCGAATAAACACTTGGTTTGTGCCGTTAAAAATTTTCCAAGCCCTGATTTCAACATTTTTTACTGTGATTGAAGTTTGTTTGTGCATTCAATTTACAATATTATTAATATTGAGGAGTAAGGAACCATGGAATCCGTAGATGCGTAGAAATTGTATAATTGTCCTCAGTGAATAGGGAAAAATTTTTAATTGTCATGCAGCAGTAAATCATTGAGTGCTTTTCAACACGCTCGTTGTAATGTGAAGGTACAACTTTCTTAAAAATGTTTCCTTCATTTGTTGAATGTATTCCTTACGGTGTTCTGTCTTGTTGTTCGAATTCATTTCACTTCTTTGAATGTGTTGTATCATGAGATCTTCTTTGTTAAATTCTCCTTTTTGATGAGCAACGTGCACAACCATTTCCAAATAGGACAAATCGTAAAAGAATAACAGCCAGCGCTCATTAAGACCGTTGGCTTCAAATAAATTGTCAATAATTTCCTTTGTGTAGCCAACTCTCATACTTGATGTTGAAAAGCTAGAACTATCAGAGATGACATGTGTTCGTTGGGTTTGAGTGTCCATCTCGTTGTCATAGGTGCTGTGAATGAATTGATGTAGCACTGCAGCAGCTGTATATTCTCCAAGTTCAACCAGACACCGAACCATTCGATCCACAACCTCTTCATTATTGGGTCTATAAAAGTGAGGAAAATTGCTTTCTCCACATTCCAAATAAAGTTCAAGAGCTCTCTTATACTTTCCCTTCTCAAAATAAATGTCAGCAAGAGAACACTTAAATAAATAAAAAGTGCTTATTGGCTTACGATGAATTTGTTCCTGTAAGCTCAGCACTCGTTCTAAAATGTGTTGTAGCATGACCAAAAGAGTCTCATCGACAAATTTTTCATTTCCTACAAGCCAATGCTTCTTAGTTGTCCCGCAAAAATATTCAGGCATGATTAACTTGGCTAAATGTTTGTAATGACCCATAAATACAGGAGTTGGTGGAGAGATTGGTTGAGTAGGAATTCCTCTGAGATTGCTTGGAGGAGAATTCGATCGTGTATTGGCAATATTTGATCTCACAGAAGCCAACACGAATGCAAGCATTACTGATAAATCCATAAGGAATTTCAAGTTTTGAGTTGTAGCTAACAAATGAAAGTCGTCCCATCTCAAACGATTTTCATCTTCAATTAGTTGAGGGTCATTCTCGGCGCTGCTCGAGCCATATCCATCCCCTGGTAAATAAATTAAATTATGTACAAATTTGTAAATGTCATCCTTGAGATCTTTGAACACTTTCTTGGGAGCTCCATTTCTTGGGGAATGCATGTGATAGGCAAGTGACTCCACAAGAAGGGCAAATCTACAAAACATAATGTGAGTATTTTCTTCGGATGGTTCAGAATTAGCTTCATATTTGGTTTGCATGGTTTTGAAAAAATCTCTAATGAACGCCCAATCCTCTAAATTCACCAAGCACTTGAAAAGATCGCCAAGGAATGGCAAATTCACTGGAGGAACATCGACCTTGTTGGAAACTTGTTTTGATGAACTAGCTCCATCGTGTTGCAGTTGCGCGTGTTGTTCTGAGCTGGAGGACGTGTTCGAGTTAAACGAATGATTCCAATTGCACAATTCGCTCAGCATACTGAATTCTTCCATGTTGACAATGACAGGGGAAGGCCGATCAATTTGTTTGCTTTCTATCCTTGGCGCTGGATATTCTTCTGGCATTGTGAGTTGTGGATGCTTTTTAGAGAGAGAAATAATTACATGATCAAATAATATTCTTTTCTGACCTTGTGCTCCTTTGAATTTGTCAATGGTGTTGGCTGCATCAAACAAGTTTGTAATCTTTTGTAAAGCAAACAAACAGCCATAGCTTGATCTATACATAAAGTTTCTTGCACGAAGCGATAAATAATCGCTAGCATCAATTTTCAATCGTTTGAGAGAATCAGTGGACTCTTTCCCAGAAATGGAGTCATCGTCAGAGAATAACAAGTGATGGGTTTGAATAGCATTGTCATAAGGCCTTTTCTTTGTGACTGTTGTTTTCAACTGTTCAAAATACATATCAATTTCTCGTTTCTTTTCTATACATGCGTTACACAATATTGATTGAACATTTTCTGGAAGTAGATTATAATTGGATTCTTGTTTTCGAAGAGAGTCAGCAGAACCATCAAAATAATTCAAATGATAGCTCCCTTCCACACTTTCTAGCATTCTCTTATTGTACATCTCAATGATGTTACCATCCATCATGCTTTTGTTTTTAAACTCCAAGTATTGCAAGCCCTCAGAAAGTAAAGTGGCATAGACAATTGGATGATTCAAATAATTAGCGAGTCTGCAAACGAACTCTGTAATGATAGAGCTGAATTCATTGTTCCAATATAATATTCCATCCTTATTGTCAGAATCTTCGTCTTGCATGTCAGTGATGTCCTTAGTTCTTTTCTTAGCTTCTTTCTCGAGCTCCTTCAAAAATATAATAATGTATACTGGTATAATGGGTTGGCTGGTAACAAATTTGTGTTTCAGTACGTATCGATCCAGATGCGTTTGAACAGATCCAAGCTCAGTATCGTTATGATTTTCTTCTGCAATAGCTGGATATACTTTTACATGATGAGGGGTCATGGCTTCAAGAATTGCCGTCTCAAGTTCTTGATGGATTGTTGAAAGAGAATGGCCCTGAATTATTTTGATCATATCCTGAATGATGTTTAAGGCTAGAATCTTTTTAAACAAGGTCTCCTTCTCAATTAATTTGTAACACAGATTTACCCGATATTCTCTACTTAGCTGACTGTCTATAATATCTTCAATCAATAGAGTTATTAATTTGTCACTCAGTTCAGTATCTTGATCAATCATACTATTTAACTTTTTTACCGTGTCATCTACATCTCTAAAGAAGAGTGTTTTTTTGTGCTCAGGAAATAATAAGGCTTCAGGAGGATATTTTGACGAAAGAATAGACTGGCATGCGATGATTAAAGTCACACAATTATCTTTCAACGAATCTGTTTTTTCTCTATTCTCTACCACACTAGAGTCGTTCAAGTTGCTTTGGAATTTAGGATAAAGACTTTTTAAGTAACTGAAAGAGTTGTCAAAATCCTCTCTAAAAAAATAGTAATTAGCAATATCAAAGATTATTTGTTGTTCTAACTCTCCGCCATCCACATTCGGTGGCTTATCAATAAAATTGTTTAAAATCTGTGGATCTTTTTCAATTGTTTCCACAAATTTTCGAAGTTCTGCGACTGAGCTTTCGCCCAATTGGATGAGATCTTGTGAGTCTGTTCCTTCAAGAGAAGGATTCTTAATGAACCACAGAGGTGTTCTATTGGAGATGGCTCTCACAATCCATCTATGATAAATAATTTCGATATACGATACAGTGGTATTTTCTACAGAAGTTGTTGAATGTTCAGACTGTGCTGTTGCATCCGATTCTTTAGGTTTGTGAATAATGCCATCTACTCCAAAAGTTTTTCGTTTTCTCAACAAAATTCCGACAATGATATGTTTTTGAAAGGCAACTGGAAAATTATGTTCGATCTGTTCTAGCGTAAACTGGGATTTAAATACTATTTTTGTTACAACAGAAAGATATCGTTTGGTTCGATCGCTGAGTTGTTGTGTTCGTGCGTTGGCTGGAGCTGTACATTGTTCCATAAAGGATAAGGCCAATTCCATGGCTGAAGGTTGTAATGATGGATTTTGGAGAAGATCGTCCAACTATGAAAATTAACCAAACAAATAATAATCGGATCAATGCCGTCGTTGATAATAAATATTAATATTATTTAGAATCGAATCGTGATTATTATTCATCTCCAATATTACCTACATGTTGATCCAACTTTTTTGGATGAACCAAATATTCAAACCAATCATTGTGGTGATGAGATGCACTACTCGTTGTTGATGTATTTTCTAGCAAAACACCTGATGATGATGGTTGCAAGCTAACTTCGTCATCCGAAGGTGTATTGTACCAACCAGGTGATTCCGGTGGTGTGTACATTTTTTTAAATCAAATTTTAATCAATTTTAAAGTAAAAAAGGATTTTGTTATGATGTGAAGCAATGATTAAAGCTTGGAAGGTGGTTGCTCTGTTCCTTGTAAATCATTGTAAATAATATGCAACACATCAATTGCTAGATCTCTGGCCTCTTGCTGAGTTTCAGCCTCAGCATAAACTCTCACGACATCTTCGGTTCCACTTGGTCGAATGAATGCCCTTCCTTTTTTGACTTTTGCAACACATTGATTGATTTTGTCTTGGATTCCAGGAGGTGAAAGGACTTGTGTTTCATCTGCAGATGTTTTGATGATAGTTCTATCTTTCACTCGAAGCTTATCTTGAACACTTGGCACATCTGTGTAAAGATGTAAATCCCAATCTGACCATGACCAACTGTAATAGCTCAATACAGCAACCACCGCTAATAAATCACTGAATGCATCTCCAACTGTTGCGTTAATTAAATTGGTGAAAGCATGGAGATTGGAAATTGCTTCGGAAATTTCAGAGTTTTCATGCTTGCTCTTGTTATACAGATCATCAATGGCCTTTTTTGCCTTATCTGAAAAAACAACAGTACCGTGACCATTGGCTTCAAAATAAACGCCCACATCAAGATCTTTGGCCTTGTGATGCAAGTATTTAACACCAGTGGGCACACAAAAGATACGTTCTTCCCCTAACACTTGCTTTAGATAGGTTGTTGAGGATCCATTGGCATAGGCTGTCTGAACCACTCCAACAATTAATTGGTCCAACAAATTGGTTTTTTTAAGCATTTCTCCAATAAATTTCACTAAAAGACTTGCAATTTTGTCACCATCCAATAGGCACAAATCTCCATTGTTGTTGATGTAGTAGAAAACAAGCCTGTCACCATCTCCGTCAATGCTTGCTAAATCTTTAAAGGTTTCACAATTGATAGGTACTGCCTTTTGTTTTTGGACATATTCAGCTCCACATTTGTGGTTGAGGAATTGTTGAGAGTCTTGAATGCCACATGCTCAAAGTCATTGACAATTGTAAAATTAACGAGTCCTTTCAAATGAGAGGCAAGCTCTTTCACTTTTTTGCCGCCAACTCCGAATGCACAGTCCAAGTTGACATCTATTGGCTTTGTCTTGTGAACTAACGATTCGAAAGCTTGGGCAATATTTTGATAATAAATATTCAAATTTTCACTCAACTTGTCTTGAATTTTTGATTGCTTTTCGTCGTGAGAAGAGAACGATTGAGAAAGGAAATTCTTTGTTTCTTGGTGACTATTTGCCAGCATGACCATATAATGGAGTTGAGGTGTAATCACCAATCCATAATCCACAAAAACAATTCCATCATTTCTAAATGTTGAAATTGCAGCTTTCAAATATTGGACTAATCGATCACTACTCTCTCTAGTATCCTTTCCGATACAAATACAAAGAGTCTTGGATGAATTTCTTCCATTCAAGTTTAATTCCTTTGCCAATTCTCGGCATGTGGAAGCCAATTCCGATGCATCATGAATACGGTTGGCTAATCGCATAGCCTTCTCCTCCCAGCTTGCTTCTAACATTTCACCCGAAGGATCTACCAATTTTACTCCATTGTCTTGTGCTCCGTTATGGCTTGCTGTGATCATCACTCCGACCGATTCGTTCCTCTCCAAAGCTCTCAAACAAGCAAGTAAGCCAACTGAGAAGACAACACGATCTAGAATAGAATCTGCCTTCATTCTAAATCCAGCTGTACCATAGGAAAGCTTTTGCGAAAATGCCTTCCTTTCATTGATCGGAAAGAGAGAATCAAAGGTGGTTTCAATTTCTGACATTTTTTTTAATTTTCAGCAGTTGGTTTGTTGTGGCCTGGTGCAATGTTTTTTTTTTGAAATTGTCAGTTGTAATAAATCCATTGAGATTAAATCCCCTAACTCAATATATATTTTCATTTCGTGCTCCAGTTCATGAGCTGTTCTAAATGTTTGGATGAATTTGGGTTTTTACCTCTTCTAAATATTTAGAGTAGTAGTGAATGTATCCAGTCCATTCATGAAATAATCTTGCCAGAGGTGTTGAAATTCCTGAAATATCTTCTCTGTGAATGAGTTCACACTTGTTACCCTTAGCAATGATTTCAAATTGATGATCTCCTCTAAAGTTCCTCTCATGAATGCTCGTTCCAACCCATCCAAATTTAAAATGTTTTTTTGTGTCACGATCCACCATCCAATGCGATAATGTCATCTCGAGCTCACCCAAAGTTATTAAATCGACTTTAAATTTCGTCTCTCCAACTTTAAAAGTTGACTTGTTTTCGCCGTTCATAATCTTTTGAATTCTTTTTCAGGCTCGATTCCTGTCCATGATTTGACCATTCCGAGAGGATAATTCTTCTTGTTCAGAATGAACGCAAAAACATTCTCGGCCGTGTCACTAATTTCTATTTTTCGTTCAATCATGAATGTTGTTTTGAAATTATTATGTGCCCATGCATACAGATAGAAGAGAGACCAACTAGCGCCCACAGCCAATGCAATCTGTTTGAACATTTTTTTGGATGATTTAGTTGTGAATGTGAAGAAGAGTTTCAAAAATTGAGTGAGAACAGTGAATTGGCATTTTGATTGGTTTGATTCGAAAATCTTTAAAGTTCAAAAGAGTTCGAACTATGCCAACATTTGCCTTTCGACGTAAACAAGATGATGAAATTGAACAACTTCTTGTGTGATGTTAGAGCTTTGGCGCTTAATTTTGTTCCCGAGAAATCAAGAAGAAAAAATGAGAAGGTAAGGTTCTCCCAACATTTTCCGTTAAATATGATAATTAAACTGTTCGAATTGGATTTCTCAATCAAGAAAAGCAACTTTTGAATTTACTGGATGTTTTGATATTTCATCGGAAATACCTCACGGAGTGATTGCCATCGATAATTTCGAACATTTTCATTCCGTGATGGAGCAAAATAATACTGGCCAACAGTCATCGCCATTGCTGATGAAAGGATGTAACAGAAAGGACAAACGAAGATCATCTCAACAAAGCGGATTGGCATATTATCAATACTACTTCCTTTCACATTTTCATTCCGATCACTTTAAAGGCTTGCATGACAAGTTCTTTCAACATGCGACAACAAGTGAAGAAACTTGTATTGTTTGTCATCCAATAACAAAAACCTTATTACTGTCTCAATTCCCAAACTTGGATAAGGATAGAATTCTCACTATTGAACTACATCAACCAACACTATTGCCTATATCGCACAAATTTACTAACCATACTCACGACAAGGAAAATGATCCTCAGAATCATTTACCCTCTAACAATAAGGTAAAGGATGCTTTATCTAGATCACAAGTAAGAAACTTCACAGTTACACTACTAACTTCTAATCATTGCGTTGGAAGCACCATGTTTTTATTTGAGATTCAAAAAGGTCTTCACAAGGAAGCCATATTGTATACAGGAGATTTTCGAAACGTGTCCACAGAAACGACCACTTTCTTAAAATCACAAAAATTGTCCAAAGTTTATATTGATGATACCTTTTGTGATGAAACTAATTTTTCTGATTTGCCTACGCGCTCACAAAGCATTAGAAATGTTATTTCCCTGATCGAGAGGGAAAGACAAAAACACAAAATTGTATACATGGCTTTAGATTTGCTCGGAACTGAACGAATACTATTTGAAATAGAACGACACTTCAAGTGTAAATATATCTTGATTATGAAAACCTCAATCCAAAGAGAAGAAAAGAAATAGACGTAATGGATGCACTCAAAGAAAAAGTCTTCACTTCAAATAAGGACGAAACATTTTTGAGAGTAGTCTCCAAAGACACCCTGAAATCTCTGGCAAGTTTACTTTTGAAAGAGGTCGATAAACCTCTCTTTATTCAAGTTTCCACCATGTGGTTGAAGTATCTGAACAAGGAAACTTGTGGAATGGCTGGAAAGAGCGAAGATATTACTTGTAAACTAACAAATGATGGAATTTGGAAAGTGCTGTACTCGTTCCACTCGTCAAGAAATGAAATGTTGCACTTTTTGGCCAGCATTTCAACAAATTCGACTACCATTCCTTCAATCATCTCGTTGAACCCACAATCCAAATACATCCGAGGACTTGTTGAAAGTCTTAAACAGCAAATGAGCAAGAAACAGCAGGTATTAATAGTTAACGAAGACGGCTACGATTATTCGTTTTTCGAAACAAGTGCTGAGCTCTTCAAGGAAGAGTTTATTACATTCAGTCACAGCTCTCTCACACAAAAGGACAATACCTTTTCGTCCCAATCATTCAACGAAGACAGCCAACCCAGATCACAAAGCAGTAACAATTCAGATCTTTCACCCATCTCCAATTCTTATACTATTTCTTCTCTTGAAACTGAGCCATATAGCGCAATACCTGATGAAGTTTTCGATCCAGAACAATTATTCTCTGAGATTTCTCAGGGTCAAGACGAAGAAGAAAGAACACCCATTACACAATCCCAATCTCTATCCTTCCTCAATAGTCCATTCACTCCAGAAGCTAGTTCAACAAAGAAGCGTGCCATTCATGCTCATAACACTCCGTCTAATGGCAAAGACGAATCATTCACCATGCTTAACCTCAGTGAAGACGACAACACTCCTCAAAAAGATAGCAAAAAGGTGAAACTCAAATGAACAAACCAGTAGTTGAGTGAATATTCACTCACTGGCTCATTTATACAACTAGCTCAGCAACAACGCTCAATAAAGGTTGAACACTCTTCTATTTTGTGGGTAACGTTTTAATTTGGTGATCTGTACAAATTGGTACTTGGCTAGCGCATCGAAATCGAGAAAAACAAAACGTTGAATTTTAAAAAATATTCCCATTCGTCCTCTCTCCTCACACCACCACCGCCACGAACGACCATCCAACATCCGTCATCATCATTGCATCAAACACCACCACCACATAAATATAGATGGCTCAACGATTAGAAGATGATTTTGAGCTCCAAGACAGCTCCAGAGAACGGGACAAGAGTCTTGATAGTGTTGATGAAGCAACAACAACAAATACCTATGAAAAAACTATCGGAGAGAAATTCCTCTCCAAATTTAAATGGCTCAACCATGTCGGAGCCCTTGTTATTCTTATAATTATTTTGTTGATATTGGGAGGTTTATGCGCTTTTGCTGGAGTGCTGTTTTCTCAAGAGCTAGGCTGTGGAGAAGTTTCCGAATACTTGAACAAATATGAAACGGTAGCACTGGAACAAACTTCAAACTTTAACCAAATTACATCTGAATATGATAAAGTGATTACTCAACTCAAGAAGGCTGCAGACATTATGGGTGAGATTTACAGAGAACAAATGTACTCTGAAAACGCACATTTGAGAGCTGAAATTCTCCCCACTGCTTGCCATGGTAAACCATTAGCTTTGTTCGATCTCAATTTTGGGCCTTGGATCAGAATTAACGACGACAAGAATTTTATCGAAGCTCCATATGAATTTCTTGCTGAAGTACCCAAGGAAGAAATCCCTGAGAGAAAACTTCCAGGTGCTGGATATTATCCTCACAATGTCAGCAAGATTGAAATGCATGAATGGATCCGTACTTTGAGTGCTACTGAGAAAAAAGATGCTCTGAGTTACTACACAGTTATTAAGAAGCAAAACGAAAAACTTGTCTCAGTACCATACAGTGACCAGTACAAGGCAAAACTAACAAAGGCAAGCAACTACTTGATGGAGGCTTCAAAGCTGTTAACTGCCAAGGATGCTGCATTGAAGACTTTCCTTGTATCACGAGCACAAGCTTTCCTTTCAAACAAATATGAAGATAGCGACCTGGCTTGGATGAATGTCACCGACGCCAATTCAATGTTGGAAGTCACTATTGGTCCATATGAAACTTATGATGATGAATTGCTAGGTTTAAAGACAGCTTTCGAAGCCTATATTGGTTATCGTGACACAGAGTACACTCAACTTGTCAGTGCAATTTTGGATAATTTGCAAAAGTTGGAAGATAACTTGCCAATGAGAAATGCTTATCCTCACAGAGATGTCGGTGCTCTTAACTCTATCCGAGTCATTAATCAAATTTATGTCGGAGGACAAGCCAACGGTGCCATTAAATCCGTTGCTTACAACTTGCCAACCAATGACGACATTGTTCAACAATACGGTTCCAAGAGAGTCGTTCTTAAGAACGTACAAAAGGCAAAGTTTAACTCTATCCTTTCTCCAATTGCCAAGCGTGTTGTTGCTCCATCACAAACAAGTTATGTTGTTTTCAAGGCATTCTTCACACAAGTACTTTCACACGAAATTATGCACGGATTAGGTCCACACAAAGTTGTGTCAACCGGTCAACCGCTCCATGAAGCTTTCGGTGCACACTATGCACCATTGGAAGAACTTAAGGCAGACATTGGTGGATTGTGGCTGTTGAGTACTTTGCTTAACAATAATACCATTTCCTTAGATTTTGGCTTGAACGCAACTGATTCCACTGCTCCAGCTAATGTTCTTGCCAAGAGAGCTCTCTACACTTCCTATTTGGCAAGTGTGTTCAGAAGTGTTAGATATGGTGTTGAGGCATCTCCTCAAGCAAAGGCTAATGCTGCTGCCTTTAACTTTTTGAGAACTAGAGGCGCTATTGTTACAGAAAAAGTGGAGGACCATACTTATTATACTGTTGACACTGCTGTTTTTGAACATTCTGTTCATGATTTGCTTGATGAAATTTTGGAAATTATGATTGATGGTGATACTGATGATGCTGAAACCTTCTGGAACGCCTATGGAAAAATCTCTTCAGAAATGACTGCAGTCCTCAAGATCTTTGACGAGTTGGCAGAAACTGATTCTAAAATACCAGTTGATCTTATCTTTAACCAAAAATCTGCAACTATTGCAGCAGAGGAATCCACACCCACCACACGGTCAAAATTTGAATATGGTCCAAGATCTTTCATCCGTTCCTTCAATTTCTAAATTCATATCTATTAACTTTGAATATGGCAACTATTGTTGTTACCCATTCCAAAACCTTCAATAAATTATAAATTACAAAAAATGCAACTGTTAAAAAATGATCTTACTTGGTCGCTTTCACAAAATTATAAATTTCCAAAGTAGACCACACCGATGGTCTTGTGTTTCTTCGGAAATTACATTCTTTTCATCTCAAATTTATTTAACCAATCAGTGCAAACACTTTCATCAATCCTTCATTTCCAATGCAAAATCCAATCTCTCATCAAACTCAAATCACTCGCAAAATACCAAACGATTGGCCATCATTGGAGGAGGAGCAGCAGGCCTCATGTCAGCTATTTTTGCACAGACTCAAGCACTTCAAACTCTTCAACGATCAAAAAACAATTTGAAAACCATTCCACAAGAAATTGAAATTTATGTTTTAGAGAGAAAGCCTCAATGTGGACGAAAAATTCTAATGAGTGGGGGCACTCGATGTAATTTATTACCACACGAATCGAAATGGCCAAAAATTCTCAAAAATAATTTAAACCATGCAAACTCCAATTTTGGAAATGCAGATTTGGAATTGAAATATTTCACAACAAGTCCAGAATTATTAATCGAAATTTTAAAAACATGGCCCATTGAAAAACAAAAAGAATTCTTTGAAAAGAATTTAAAAATTGCGTTAGAATTAGAAGAAGAGACTGGAAAATATTTTCCAGAGTCCAACGATGCAAAACAAGTATTAACCTCGTTGTTACAATTCATTCAAGATCGAAACACTGAACAGGTTAAGGTAAAAATTATGACCGATTGTAATGTAAATGGATTGGAAAAAGACGAATTTGGAAATTGGAAAATTTCTTTTTTAAATGATCAAGAAATCAACAAATCATCACAATATCCTTCTCAATATTTGAATTGTCACTCCGTCATTCTCTCAAGTGGTGGGCTCAGTGTCATTAACAGTGATGGATATGGCATTCAACTTTTAGAGCAACTAGGCCATGAAATTATTCCACTCTATCCAGCGTTAAATCCTTTAATTTATAATCCCGAAATGAAACATATTCTCAAAGAATTGAGTGGTGTTACTCTTCCCAATGTCACGGTCAGCGTGTATTTGAAAAAGGAACATGAACAAGTATTACTCTATCAATCTTTGGAACCAAAAGGATTCCTATTTACACATACTGGATATTCAGGACCAGCTATTCTTAATGCCTCTCATGCAACCATCTCTGGACTATTGTGTCAAGAAACGTTGAAATCAATTCCAAATCCTCAGTCAAGTGTTGAGGATGACATTCGTTCACATTCCTCTTATGCCAAAATTGAAAAATCCATTATTGAAAAATTAATTTACAAAGTTCATACTCAACACGATGCTGTTTCATTGCATGTTCATTGGACACCTCAAATTTCCGCTCAGGATTGGGACAAAAAATTCACACTCGCCAAACAACAAAACTCCAAGCTCCTCTTGAAGAATTTTATTCACAAAAATTCTGAACCAAACTTTTTACCTATTCGACTCGTTCAACTCATTACTGACAGCGTGAATTTAAGTGACGTTCCAGTTTCACAATTAAGTCTTTCCCAGAAAAGACAAATTATTTCACAACTCACAAGTTTTGAATTACCTTATCAAACCAACATGTCCTTTAAGAAAGCGGAGGTCACTGGAGGTGGGTGCGATTGGATCAAGTTTCCACGAGTACCTTAGAAAGCAAACTACATTCAAATTTGTATTTGTGTGGTGAAGTTTTGGATGTTTTTGGATGTATTGGAGGATTTAACTTTGCATGGGCTTGGATTTCGGGAAGATTAGCGGTATTTCGAGTATGAAGAAGCTATTGAAATAATTGTTGATGGAACTTCCAACCATACGGTATCGTTGATGTACGAACAAGATTGAAAGAGAAGACTCACAGCACCTGAATTTTTGAACTATTTTTCAAAAGTTGAACATGACAAATAATTTCAATCAAGAATACCAATTTGAGCTTTATGATACTTTCAAGAACACATCCGTTTAATTAATATCAAATTGCAGTTAATAATTATCTCTTTCAATATTAAAATTACCACTCTGTCTCTTGATAATTTTTAAACAATTTTCCATAAGCAAAAGAACCTGTCAAGATTGTATCTAAAATTCGCAATGCTCCATCTTTCGGAGAGAGTGGTGGCGTTTTGAATGTTTCTGGTAAGGCAGAACTGATCCAACCAGTGTCCACACTGTTCATCAAAATTCCATGTTTAGCAAAGAAATTAGCAGCGCTTCGTGTCATCATATTCAGAGAAGCCTTACTGATATTGGTTTGAATGTGATTATCGGTTTTACCCTCTGTAGTGAATTGTCCCTCGTGACTGGTCACGTTAATGATAAAAGTGTGTCCCATTGAAACTGAATCGTTTTCATC
Organism: Naegleria lovaniensis; assembly: GCF_003324165.1. Lineage (NCBI taxonomy): Eukaryota > Heterolobosea > Eutetramitea > Acrasida > Naegleriidae > Naegleria > Naegleria lovaniensis. The sequence goes on from NW_025407842.1 coordinate 263,987, forward strand.
AAACTTGTCGTTTTGGTTCAATTCAATGGTGTCGGGAGAATATTTCATACAATCAAAAAGCTTTGAAACTAAAATGGTAGGAGCGACATTGTTAATCATTTGAGCTTCAATAAGTTCAATGTTGGAAATTTCGAAAAGTTTTTGATTCCATGAATTGAGCCATCTTTCATCACACTGCTCTCCCCATTTATCCACTTTTCCAGTGGAAATAAAGTCTTGGCAAGCTTTAAATCTGTAATGTTCAATTCATCTCGTTTTGTAATTTCTATGGTTTGCTTTCGTAACTCAACAATATTCTCTGTCAGGCCTACCATAAATTCGTTCACTTTGTTGTGTGTACAATGTGTGAGAGAATTATTTTTCGTTGTTTCAAGACGGAACAATTTTTCATAGTAATTCAATGGACGTTTCACTGTTTGAGCTGCATTGTTAATTAAAATATCGACTCGTGAAAAGTGTTTCAAAACGAAATCTGTGAATTGTAACACTGATTTTCCATCTTTCAGGTTGAGAGGATACAATATTAATGCATGCTGCCAAGTAGAGTAATCTAGCTCTGCTTTGAATCTTTCTAAAGCATCTTCAATAAATCTAGTCGTGACAATTACGGTTGCATTACATCTAAGTAACATTAATGCTGTTTCAAATCCAATCTTAATTCTTCCTCCTGTAACAATAGCGACTTTGGATGACAAATCTTTGACTTTAAATGCCATGGATTGAATAGATTTTTGCTCGTGAAACTTCTTGCAGATATTACACATTCCAAACTTTTCTTCGATCTCTTTAAGTCTTTTCTCTCGCTTTGGAAGGCTTGATCCATATATTCTGTCTGCTTGCAAGGAAATGTCATGATAATGATGTGAATACATTCCACAAATGTAACACTTGTAAATATTGTACTTGTTTCTCAAGTGACTTTCGAAATATCCCTCTAAAAAGTAAGATGAGGCGTCCTTCATAAACAATTCTGAAAAGCGGGAACAAAAGATATGAATATCTTCGGTTGTAATGTGATGTATTATCCTGTCAGCCAAGGTTTCTGAAAGTGCATTTCCGTGTTCCTCGGCAGTCCATCTTCCATCCACATAATAACTTGAATAAGCGGTAAAAGCATCTTTTAAACCGTTTTCCAATACTGCATCGACAAGCTCATAAGTCAAACTTCTCAAAACTACTGTGTAATAATTGGCCTCATCAAGATCTTTGGTATTATCGATATCTCTGTGCTCTCGAGCAAAGTATTTTCCAGAAGCAGGATTAAAGAATCCACTCCAAATATTGTCTACATGGTCGTTCTCCCCTGATTCTTGTCTTTCAAAGATGTCTTGTTTCAAATCTTGTACCATATAATCTGCATGAATCACATGAAAAAGTGGGTGTAGAGAAATAAAGAGAGTGTGAAAACCTCTTTTTCCAAATTTACATGCTCTATTATAGTATAGCCCCTTTTCAATGTGTTCTTTAGAAACAAAGTTAATCTTGTACTTGAGCGCTCTAAGTCCTTCTAGAATTGTGAAAACTGTTCTACCATCATAACAAAAGCGACAGCAATCCATGTCAAAGAAGCACATAATTTCCTCAATGGTTTCGATTTTTCTCAAAACAAATTGTGCCATTAACTGAGCGTCTGGTATCGGTCGTGGAGGATAGGAACTGAGTCTTGGCTTTTCTACAGAAGGTACGCATATATTAAGAGTTCCATTTGTTTTTAAAATATTATAAGCTAAATTCCGTTGTCGAGCCAATTTTTCAAAATTAAGCAACACTTTTCGTAAATCTTTCATAATCACAGAGTCGCTTTCTCCATTCGAATAGTAAAAATGTCAACATCACTGCATCCACAACCGCACAAAATATGGAGAACAAATCCTCCTGCGATGATGAACCTATTTCGTGTGGACGTTGTTCTATTGTATTCGAATATACAGTCAAGCAAAGTCTCGATCACAGGATTGCATTTCAAAATATCTGAAAGTCTGTTTTGAAAGGAATAGATGGTAGCAATGTCTGGTTTTTCATATAATCGAACAACGTTTTCACAATATTTGGATCTGTATATATTGTAACTATTGTTAAATGAGGATATCTTATCTGCATAAACCAAGCGGTGATTTTCCATATCCTGTGATTCTTCTTCTCCAATGATCATTTGCTTTGTCGTTGTTTTGTAGTTTCTAAATCCATTTCCAAGATATTCTCGTTTCTTCACTTTTCTCTTGACAAATTCCCCAAAAGTTATTTCATAAGTATCTAACCCATGCGCAAAGTATAAATGTCAACAAGTGAATGGTGAACACCACATAGAACTTACCTTCATTGGGATAAAATCTATAATCTTCCTCTACAGGTGAAGGTTTCTTAATCCGAGCTAGTTTGATTCGAATCAGAGGAACATTGTTATCATTATTGTTTTCATTCACCTGATAAGTGTCATCATTAGTAGGATTAGTGTTGCATTTATATTACTTTCTTCATCCTTTGGCATGACAGTAGAAGTATAGGTTCTTCCCTTTCTAAAACAACTCGATGGCCATGTATACAGAGAATGGTGTTTGAAATATTCATCATAGGTCCACATATTTCGAGAAGAGCCTCTTGAAAATAATTCAATTAATCGAGATCCAATCTTTCGAGCTTCGATTGACCATTCACTGTTGTCCACATCATGATTATTAACATTATTGTAGTTGCCATTACGATTCAAATACTCAATCCGAATCTCATCCAAATCATCAAGTCGAAGTCTCTTAAAAATTCTATACATTTGAGAACAGGTAAGAATGAAAGAAATGACATCGGAAGGTGATCTGATCTGGATGAGAATATTTTCCAGAATTTCTTCAGGAAGACAGCCAAGGACGGGTGTTCGTCTTCTTTCATTTTTTCCATCTAATTCATGACTTTGTAACGATCATCAAAAATTTGTCGTCACAAGATCAAGCATGCACTTTCGGAATTGCTTCTTCAACAGTTTTCAAAATGAAATAAAAGTCTCTCTCAACAACAAACTATTATTAAAACACAGAACAAAAATGTCAAAAAAGAACAATTCATCATCATCGTCTTCAGGAAATTCTTCAAAATCGGTACAACAACCAACATATGATCACGTGTATGATCATACTCTCTTTTCTCAATCCGATGCTCATTCTCTCTCACAAAATACATCCAAGGCTTTCCATACAGCTTGTGTTTCATACCACCTCGGGAGGTTTGGGAACCGATTCAAGAGATCAGACAACGAATGGATAAAGCCTATCAGCGATGGCCTCCTCATATCAATTTATTATTTCCTTTCATATCGGAAAAGTATTTTGATGCAGCTGCTCAGTTGCTGAGAGAACATTTACAGCATGTAGAGAGTTTTGATTTGACATTGAGTGGAGTCTCGTGTTTTGATAAAAAGACAGCTGTCCTGTGGTTGGATCAAGATGAAAATGGAAAACAACAACTTGTAGAATTGCAGTCGGTGGTGGCTAAACACTTCCCCTATTGTGATGAAAAGAAGAATGAAAATGGAGAGTTTGTACCTCATTTGACTGTGGGACAATGTGCTCAAAAGGTTGTTCAATCAAAGGTGAAAGATCTAAATTCCAAGTGGAAGCCTGTAACAGTTAAGGTTGAGGATATTTGTATGATCTATAGACCTGATCAGGAAACGAGCTTCTCTGTCATTCATCGAATCCCTCTTGGTGGAAGACAATAAATATTGGACATGATTTTCAAGTTGAGTTGTTTAAACAACACCACCCATTTCTTACTGATCATAAATGATGAATTCGATGATATTGATTTTTACTCCCGCTCTCTTGTGTCATTTGTTCATGCACACGAGAGATTAAAACATTGATTGTACAAATATAAATGAGAAATCTATGTAACGAAGGGATCACACAATGATGAAGCACATGTAAATCAGCAAATGTTCTCTACACCCTTACCAGAAGATCCATTGATTATTATACATTAATCAGTTCTTTAAAGAGGAATAAAAAGCAGCTTTGATTAAGGAAATCCAGACATTTCCCTCAAGCAGGCTCTGTGAATGAACGAGAAGTAATTTTGTTTTCTGTGAGTTGTCTCTTGTCTCGCCTGGATTTTCCAAAATCAGATTTGAAAACCCCAATCCCTCACCAATCCATCGACTACCTTCGATTAAAAAAAAACTTACTAATCAAAGGACCACTTGTTCAACAATTTTTAGAATGCTGTCTCACACCAAACACGTTTATAATTTTATCTTTCTTATATCTGTGGCTCTCTGCCTTTCTCTTGTGTTTCACAAGGAGTTCAATGCCAAAATGTTACATACACCATCTCCCATTTGGCAGATGGTTATGTCGATGGAAATGGTGCCCAGTATGTGAGTTATGGAGCTTGTTTGAACCCTTCAGGGACTTTCTCTATGTCATTGATTTTGGCCATCCTACTTCAGTGGTGAGAAAGATTGAGATTGCTACCAAGAAAGTTTCAACCTTGATGAAAACCTCCACCATGTTGTTAACTTGTTCTGTGGCATTGAATGGAGATTTGTATGTTGCTGGAAATTACACTCTATTCAAGATGGTCAATGAACAAACTGTGAATAATTGGTGGTATCCTATGGTTATCAAGATGGGCCACTTGCCAATGCCAAAGTAAGTGACTTCTTCTGTTTTGTTTTTAAAACTAATATTTTTCTCTTCTTTATCTCATGTATGTAATCCTACCATGCATTTATTGATGATCCTGTGATCAAAAAGATTGGTGTGGTTTATGGTGTTTTTGTTTCAGGCAATGACATTTATTTCTCTGATACCCAAGCTCAAACCGTGAGAAAGATTTCGAATGGAATTGTTTCCACAATTGTTGGAACTCCCGCACTCGAGGATTCAGTGGTGATGGAGGATCTGCTACTAGCGCTTCTTTGTAAGTATCTGTTGTAATTGATCATTTCAGCTGAATCATTCAACAATGGATCATCAATATTTAGGAACACTCCTACTGGATTATTTGTAACACAAGAGGGAGATCTTTATATTGCTGACCTTGGCAATTATAGAATCAGAAAAGTGAATAGCACTACTGGAATGATTACAACCGTTGCAGGTATGTAAAGTGTTATGACAACAACAAAATACATTTTAAATCAAAAATAGGTAATGGAACTTGGCAATACCAACAAGATGGTGTTCTAGCAACTCAAACTTCTCTTTCCACCTATGGTCTTGTCGTTTTACCTTCAGGAAATATCATCTTTTCAGATACGTCCACGCGTATCAGAAAAATCAACAAGAATTCTGGAATGATTTCAACCATTGCTCAAAACAGTCAGCTGAAGGGAAATTCGAATGGAGACATAGCCTCTGATCCCAAAATCTCATATACCAGTAGTGGTGTGGCAATATCGCCACTAGATGGAAAGATTTATCTAGCCATGATACAAAATATCATGGTCTTAACACCTTCATGTGGAAGTAGTAGTCCATTGTTTTCATATTCATATACTTTGGATTCATGTGTGAGGAATGGTAATGTTACCTCATCAAAGGTTGTCAATGGAGGAAGTAATTTTGGAAGAAATAATAATGAGAGTGTTTTGAAAATGGGGTTAATAATCACAATGGTCATCGTGGTGATGATATTGATCAGTAGCAATACACTTTGGTCTTCAATAAATTACTAGACACACTCAATAGTGATTCATGAATCTCTTACGAATTAATCTCCATTAATATCGGGCTCTTCCTCAACATAATTATTCAACTCATCATAGTCTTCCACTAAAGATCAAGATTTTGAAACACTCTTTGAAATCTTCCTCTGTCATACCATCTTGCAAATACCAGTGAAGATAGGCTTTTGAAATAATGAAAGAGATTGATTCTGTATCTTTCTAAATAACTCCACTACGGCTGTAGAGTTGAACATGGTGACCATCCAAAATCGTATCATTCCATGATTGTTATTAATTGTTTCTGATGATGAAAAGTAAGTTTTGAATTTTAAACCATCACCCTTGTAATTTGAAAGACAATTGCTTCCAAAATATATCTCAAAGCCGAATACCTGCTTGTCCAATCTGAATACAAACAATTTCTCTCATTATTATTGGTTCTTATTCGTATTAATCCTCATCAATGAGGCCAGCATTAAAAAATTGTTGTACTGCAATTTAGTCATTTTTTACTATGTCGAATAACGGGAGGTCAAAATTAATTACAAGGACTTTCGGTCATCCAATTACAAAGATGGACCGGGTTTGATGAAAATTATTGTTTCACAATTTACTTAGTTACGCTGGTAATAGCTTCAATAATGTCTCCTCCTTTCTCTTTAATTCTACGGATTGCTTGGTTTCTTGTCAATCCGGTTTGGTCAACGACCATTTGCACATCACTTTCAGAAACATTTTCTGGCAATTCTTCTGGGGTTTCTTCGACTGGTTCCATTGGTGGCATTTCCTCCTCTCTTCTGGCTTAGTCTTGAGCAAATCTTGCATAGCTTGAGCACCACGTTGTTGAGTTGGGTCTTCCATGTTGAATTTACCAAAGACAACAAATGTAGCAGTACCGTTACCATTGTCGGAGATGAAGACTTCTGGATCATCAATGGTCAAAGTGAGTCTTTGAGCACTTCTGATGGTTACTTGCTTACATCCAGGATATTCCTTCAAGCCAGCCTTGAGGATAGCCTTCTTGTTCTTCTTCTCAGCCTTGGATTGTCTGTGTCTGGCAGCGGCAGCAGCAGCGGATTCCTTTTGCTCACCAGTAGCAGTGGTGGCAGGAACATCTTCGAGAGTTGGGACGGATTCATCCACGTTTTCAATCTTTGGTTCGTCAGAGGACATGATGTGGGAGGTTGTATTGAATTTTTTTTCGAAAAAACGATAAAATTTTTAAGACATTTTACAATGAAAATTCTTTGCTGAGGGTTTTGCTGGGTGAGGAAGATTTCTTCTTGGAGACTGTTGCCTTGTTAACATTCAAAGCTAATTCATTGCCATGTTCAGTATGACTGGCGTAGTTTTACTTGAATTTATTTCTAATGTTTGACATAAATTTCATCTTAATATGAAATATCCTTTGGTCGTTGACACAACAGAATTCAAATTGCTTCCTTTAAAAAGATGCAGGTGTGCGTTTTTTAACTGAAATGGTTTCTCATGTTCACTGGTTAAACTTGAACTCATGAACTGCTTGCGTTGAATCATCAGAGAACAAATGCTTCGTGTTAAATAAAGCCATTTTCAAATGATAACTTGCTTTGCATTTGATGTAAGAAAGGACTCACCTTTTTCTAATTCACAAAGAATTACCAATACTAGGAAAGTTGGGTTCGGGTAAGGGATTACATTAAAGATGAAAATGTGTGCGAATCACCCTTTATTTACATGGTATTACCTGATAAATGATCATTCAAATTATTATTGGATGGACTTGTTGCATATTGATGAGGACTCAAACTAATCAGGGTATATTGAAGTGAGGTGACCAGTTTTTTAAGCTCACGAAGTTCTTGTGATTGTCTTAAATATTCATACAAGAGCATTTTCACAATTTCATTATTGTTGCTTTGTGAAATTGCTTCTGATAAATCAAATGGAAGATTATTGCCAAATGTTTCCAAGAGGGCGAGATGAGATGAGTTGTCCTCACTTGAGCCAGCAGTCATTTGTTGATTGCCAAGTAAAGGCTCTGGGGAAGAAAGTACCACATTATTCAATGCTTCAGAAATGTCTCTCTTTGAATCTTCACCATCGACATCATTGAAAAAGTTGTTGTCATTTTCAATCGTTGGAGAGCTTTCCATATCTAAAAAGGTGGAATGAGCAGTGTCATGAGTGAAAATTTCTGCAAGTGCATTGGTTTGATGAGACTCATTCATGTCAATATCGATAGAAAGGTCAGTGGTGCTTCCGCTCATTAAAGTGGTCGTTGTTGTGGTAGTGACAAGATTATTTGAACTTGCTGCTCCCTTCTTTTTATCTTTTCGTCCTCCCTTCTCTTTCTTGATTCTTGTTGTCAACTTGGGTGCAAATTCATCCTTATTATTTGCTGAAATGCTACCAGCTTGTTCTGGAGAAGCTTTTGCTTCAGATGAGTAATTTGAGGTTTCATCTGGATTATGCTTTGGAGTGGATTCAGGTAATGGAAGGGATTGCAAAGAGCTCAAGAGTGGAATGAAAGAATCCAAGGAAGGGAAAAACCCAGTTGCATTTTCATATTCATTCAAAGTTCTCTTCTTGGTTCGCTTTCTTTCAGCATCACGACAACTATCTGCTTTGCCCAATTGAATACATCTCTTGCATGGCCGTCCAGAGTCACAAGCAGCGTGTGCAGTCCTGCAATTGATACAAGCTCTCTTTGTATAAGATCCTCTCTTCTTGTTCTTATTTCTGGATTTGCCCTTACTCGATCCCTTTTCGTCACTTCTTCCCCATCGGAATCATCTTGAAGATCGGAATCAGAGTTCTCTTCCATATCTTGATGACTTGACTCGGAGAGGTTATCCGTTAAGGCAGAGGAGGATGATTTGGAATTTTGATTTTCTTCTGAAGAGGATGAAGATGATGGCGTCATGAAAGATGTTTGTTCTTCGTGGACTCGACGTTGGATGAGTGGGTTGGTTGTTTCTTATTATTTAATCTTCTTAAATTTGTGTTCTTGGATCGAGATTTTCTTGATTGTGCAATGTCAGATGGATTCTCTTCTTGTTGATGGGTGTTGATGGCTTCCATCATGTTGTTCGTTGTTGAGGATGCTGTATCAGGTTTTGGAATGGAGTCAAGTGGATGGAGTGTTGATGATGATGTTGTTGATGATGATGAGGAAGAGACTGTGGTAAGGGAGGATGATTCTTCTTGAAGAGAGGAAGATGAAGGAACACCTGGTGTCGTGGAAACACTATTCTCTGAATCTTCTTGTTTGATTGTCGTTGTCAACTTTTTCGTAGAGCGTGTCGATGACCTTGATGTTTGCTTGCTATTCACACCTGCAACGAGTCGAAGTACCAAATGCAGTGTTGAATCTTTTCCAATGGTTGGATATTCTGAAAGCTTTCGATGATCTTCAAGTTGGACTTGTCTGTGAATCAGTCGTTGTTGAGAGGCTGGAATGAATGCCTTTGTATAAATCTTCTCCTTGACAGACAAAACAGTGTCCTTCTTCAGATCAACCAGTAATGTCATGGTCTTACCAGAGAGTGTCTTGATAAATATTTGTGTATGATTGGAGGATGGAAAAGCAATGGCGAATTTTGGGCAAGAGGATGGTGGTGAAAGACAACAACAGCATCCGGATGAGTTATGGAGGCCATTCGAACGATCAATGCACAATGTCATGACTTCCATAGACTCTATCGATACGCTATTATTTACTAGTAAATGATTCATGATGTTGTTGTTGTTGTTTCTGTATGAAAATGATAATGACGGTATTGCTGATGGTGTGTGTAAATATAATAATGTTCTTATTGTTGTCGAAAAAGGAATGACAATCGAAACAAGAAGAAGAATTGAAAGCAAGTGTTCTAACGTTGTTTTCTTCAAGGTGTCGATGCTAGGTTGGTTCGAAGCAATTCTTTTGAATGAACCTTGCGCACGAATGTGTTCTCTTTCAAATTGAATCGAGAATTGTTGTTGTGTATTGATTGTGCTGCTTATGCGCAGAATCTATGCAGATAATGTCCGTTTCAAAAAAGACGTTATGATGGAGTGTTGATGATGCAAATTTGTATCAATTCAACAAGGATGGTAAGCCGCTTGCAAGTGATAATCGAGTTGAATCGAGTGTTCAATGTAAGATTTGCTCGAATTGATCAAACACCAACTTGGGTTTTAATATTCGAAAAAGCCTGTTGTTGTTGTTGTTCTTGGCTCGGATAGTGATGTAACCAATCGTAGAGTTAAGCTTAACAAGAGATGGTTTTGCGTGCGTGTGTGAGTGAATTGAATGAACCACGCCAAGGCTTGCCAATTATGTTGTTGTATGAAGAAAGGCTTCAACGAGGAAGGAATCGAGAAAGAAGGTTCTCCGTTTTTTTTGTTTCTTGCGAGCTTCGGCTTTTCCAGAAGAATCTCTCTCAACGAATGTTGTTGTTGTGATGTGACAGTTAGACACTTACGAATCAGAAGAGGAAACATCAGCTCTTGTGCACACGTGTTTAAAATTAACATCAATAGTTCAAGTTCATGTAAATGTATTGGCCAGTGAATAAGTGTTACGATCCTATCATTACCATACAGACCTGATATTGGGTTCATGGTTATTCACAGAGCATTAGATTTACAATGAAGATGGCACGAAAAAGCAAAATTCCTTTTTTATACTTTCGAAAACTCGAGACTTTGAAATCCATATCTAGATTAATACTCTTTACAGATTTGTTGAAATTGTTGCCAAATTTGATCTGGCGAATTAAGGTGTGCACAATTTGAATAGGTGTGTTGTTGATTTTGTATGTCTTACATGTTTAGTTTTTCACAGTCTCTACAATGTCGATGGCGTCGCCTTACACCCAAACACAAGGGTATGGTGAAGAGTGGCAGTGTCATTGATGTTATGATCAGAAAGAGTGTTTCCATCCACAAGAGTCCTACCACCGGCAATTAAATGTTGTTGATCGACTGGAATTCCTTCCTTATCTTGAATCTTTGACTTGACGTCCTTGATCGTGGCGGAGCTGTTATGATGAACGCAGCCCAGTGATTACATCTTTCCATTCGATGAGAATTTCACAAGCAAGCAAAGTGGAGACATTTTTTGTGACATTTATTCAATCATGTTTGGACAACAACACAAACATAAGTGTTAAGAAATTAAAATTGTTTAATTAGAACCACCTCTTAATCTCAACACAAGGTGAAGAGTGGACTCCTTTTGGATGTTATAATCAGAAAGAGTTCTTCCATCCTCCAATTGCTTACCAGCAAAAATCAATCTTTGTTGATCTGGAGGAATACCTTCCTTGTCTTGAATCTTGCTCTTCACATTCTCGATGGTGTCGTTGGATTCAACTTCCAATGTGATCGTTTTACCAGTGAGAGTTTTGACGAAAATTTGCATACCACCTCTGAGTCTGAGGACAAGGTGGAGAGTGGATTCCTTTTGAATGTTGTAATCAGAGAGGGTTCTTCCGTCTTCTAATTGTTTACCAGCGAAAATTAAACGTTGTTGATCAGGTGGAATACCTTCCTTGTCTTGAATCTTGGATTTAACGTTTTCAATGGTATCATTGGACTCAACCTCAAGAGTAATAGTCTTTCCGGTCAAGGTTTTAACGAAGATTTGCATACCTCCTCTCAATCTCAAGACCAAGTGGAGAGTGGATTCCTTTTGAATGTTGTAGTCGGATAATGTTCTTCCGTCTTCCAATTGCTTTCCTGCAAAAATCAATCTTTGTTGGTCAGGTGGGATTCCTTCCTTGTCTTGAATCTTGCTCTTCACGTTCTCGATGGTGTCGTTGGATTCGACTTCAAGAGTGATAGTCTTACCAGTTAATGTCTTGACGAAGATTTGCATCTTGTTGTTGTTTTACAGTTGTTGTGTGGTTTGTTTTTTTTGTTGTTGGACAAAGACCCTTTTGGCGCTGGTTTTTTAATGTTCCAAAATCGTTCTAAAAATAAAAAGAAAAAAGTTCCGAGTGCGGAAGCAGAAACTTTGGAGAATGGAACACGAAAACAATGGAAATTCCTTTCGAAATCCATTTTTTGGTTGAAGTGGAATCGTAATCGGTGTGACAGATAAGTATTAAGGGTGATTGTGAATCCAAGGTTATGAAAACATGCCAAGAGTATCATTATTTATTTTGGGAAGGGTTGTTTGTTGTTTGAACGTTGTTATTGTTGATCATGTCTTGCAAGCTCAACTTGAGTTTCATGACCTCTTCCTGTGACAATTGAGACAGATCCATCATGTTCATATTGTTGTCCACAAATTGTTGGTGTGTACCTGTACTCATTTCTTGAGATGAGGTTGAGGCTTTTCTTATTGAATTCAATACATCAGATAGGTCTTTCTTGCTCTCAATGTTATGGTTGTTACCACCCAAATCAGAATTAGTGTTGGTCATTCCGCCCAAGTTATTGTTGTTGCATTGAACGAGAAGTGCAAGTAGCTGCATCTTCTCATAATCGCTTAAGAGTCCAATGCTGCAGCTCCATGAACATTGGTAGAGTTAAATATCTGTTCCTGGATGGATACTTGGTGAGGAATTGAAGGAGTAATTTGCGAAGAAGCATCTGCATTTAAGCTATTCAAGTTGTCTGTGGTGCTGACAGTGACTGAATTTGAGCTCATTCCAATATTATTCACATTCATAGAGTTCAATTGTGAAGAACCTTGTAAATTATTGTTCCGACCATTGTTCGTGACAGTGTAGTTGGTGCTACTATTTACAGGAAATGTGATATTATGAAAAAATATTTTGGGTGAAGGATTTTCTGCTTTGGATTGAAAATGGTATGAATAATCATGGAAAGATGTGTGCTGAGTGGCCTTGGAAGATGAGTTTGTCATGCTTGTGTTGCCATTGTTACCAAGGTTTGGGTTGTTGATAAATGGAGTGGCTGTTGAATTTTGTGCAAATGAACATGATCCTCCTTGTTGATTCGTCAATGCAGAATTACCATTATTCATATTCATCGTGGTGCTGTTATTATTAGCTATAGTGAAGTTATTGGTGTGCGGGTCATAGTTTTGGAATGTGAGGGTGTTATTGTTATTAATTGGAATCGTGCTGTTTGGATTGTAGCTGCTTGAACTAGCGACCAAATTGGATGGTATGTTGTTGTAGCTTGTCACGGCACCAGTTTGAACGCTCTGAATCCCAGTAATATTGTTATTGGAGTTGAGAGTTATATGGGGATCTTGTAATGTCTTGAGTTGGGAAGGAAAATTGATCGTTCAGTGATGAAGGAGTTCCAGAATCTTCAGTACTGCTCGAAGGTACAGAGCCACTTGTCATTAATGTCCCATCATTAAGTAATGTTGATATCAAGTTGGGAGAAGGATTTGTTTTCAGCTCTATAATTTCTTGTTGTAACTTGTCAATTTCCATCTGTGTTTGTTGTACTGATTTTTCATCATTTTTAGTTTCTGATCTCTGTTGCATGATTTGTAAAACCTCTATTCTTCTTTGTATAGAATTCAGTCTTCGATATGGCCACCGAGGTATTTTGAATTCTCGGCACAATCTTTTCAACTGTGTCAAGCTCACTCCCAGCATTTGACTTGCGTCTCTGATTGGCATTTCAAAACACGCTGCAATATCCTCAAATGCAATATTCTTTCTATGTTTCCTTACCATGGTTGGAGAAGCAGATGGTGATGACGATGTGGATGATCTTGGTGAATTTGCTGACTTGGAAGCTTTCTTTTTCGAGTTTTTCTTTTTTGGTTTTTCTTGTAAATCCTCATCGTCCAACAAAGCAGCATCATGAGTAGTGGAAGGTCGAGTAAATGAAGATGATGGCATTTGGGGCGGTTGTGGAGTTTGAAGAGCTTGATATTGAGAGGTAAGACCTTGTTGTGAATAGGAATCTGTAGTACTTGAATTATTTTGAACATTATTGTGAAAGTGAAAAGGCTGATTTTGTTGGTAACAACCTGTTTGTTGATTCATGAACGTTTGATCCATTGTTCCTGGCTGAGAATTGTTTGTGACTCCTATCATATTGTGATTCGTATAAAGTGTGGAATTGGAAATATTGGGTGTTACTGTCGTTCCTTCTGAATTCAAAAGATCCACCATTCCACAAGTGTTATTATTCATGTTTGAAAGGTTGTTTTGAGAAGAAATTTGTGAATAGCCCAAAGAATGATTAGTAAATCCTTGCTGCTGGGACGTTTGATTCATGAGTATGGTTGCCAATGAAGCAGTGTTGTTTGCTGTTGCGTATGATGATGTACCCACAATGGTATTATTCATTCCACTATTGACATCCACATTGGTTTGGTGAATGTTGAAATTGTGTAAACCCAAATTAGTATTCGGGTCACTATTACCTTGATAGTGATGAGTGTTTTGTTGGTGCGAATTGTGAAATAAAGAGTCAAACAAACCAGCATGCTGTTCATTCTTGTCCACCATTGGGTTGCTCATTGTACTACTATGATTATTATAATAAAAGTTTTCTGTCGAGGATGATGTTGAAAAAGGCTCATTCTTGATTAAGTTATGAGTTGTGGAGGATGGCACATTCTCGATCATTGACATCACTGAGGGTGATGGTTGAGCATGTGGTTGAATGTGGTTGGTGTTGATGTTTTGGAAGTTTTGATCATGGCTCATTGAGATGTATGTGTGGTGGTTGTTGTTGTTTGGTTGATAATTATGATTGTTGCTGTAATGACTTATTTGGGAAGAGGAAGGCTCAGAGCTGAACTGCTGCACCTGATGGTAATTGGATGATGAGAGTCCATGATCCGGCGTTGATGATGATTGTTGTTGTGTTAACGAGGACGATGATTGATAAGCAAAGTTAAGCAACATGTTACTGTTGTTCAGATGTTGATGATGATGTGCAGTAGTATTGTTATTGCTGTTCAGAACCACATGATGCAAAGGAGAGGATGATGGTGGTTGCATGTTCAAGCCTAATAATTTTGAGAAAATAATATTCCGTAGTCTAAGAAGAAGTGATGGAAAAGTTATACTTGTTCTCTCCAGTGATGATCCAAAATTCGCTTGTTTACTTGCAACAAGGTTCAGAAAATCAAGATGATATTAATAATTGAAACTTCTAAATAACAAGCGAGTGTGGAAGGATATTCTCCATGAAACGCTTGTCAAAGATCTTTTGCTCAGAGAACTTGTCGTGTTTTAATGAGATTCTGCTCTCTCACAAGAAGGAGAGAAAAATTCATCAAACACAAACACAAAATTATTATTCATTGTTGGGAGATATCATTGTTACCGTGAAATACCATTACAGGATCCACGTTCATGTTGATATTTCAATTTTGGATTGGACAATGGACAATGGTGAATAGATGATTCGGATCCGAACAAGCATCATCATCAGTGGAGAACTTACCTGAAGGAAGGCTTGCACTACTATGACTACTACTATTTCCTCTCAACATGTCCAAACTTGTTGTGGCAAACAACTGCTGAAGAGCCCTATTTCAAGAAGAAATAAGTGAGACCGAGATATTATTGTTTGTTTTTCTTGGTACGGACTTCAATGGCTGTTTGTTGAGGTGAAATGGAATCACAGCATTTCGTCTTCTCGGATTTAAAGGGATATGTGAGATTTTATGGCTTTGCTTTGTTTTTGAGGAAAAACTTGCCAATTGCTTGACGAAAGATGATGGCTCCTAGATTTATGGACATTTGGATGATTTTGCATTTTGTGCAAGCATGAAGTTAGGAAGAATTCATTGTAATGATGATGCTGACGATGATGAATGATATCATTGTAAAAGGAATGTAAGAGAGTGGTTCACAACCATTTGCAATTCCTTCCTTTTGATTTTTCATATTATTTTGAGGTTACAGCTTGTTGCACGCAGTCTCGAACACCAAAGGTCTCCAAAAGACCACGCAAAGCCTCCCGTTTTGTTAATCCGATTTGGTCATGATGAAATTCATGGCATCGCACGTTGAAGGTCTCTAAATCAATTACTCCATCACCAATTTAAATAATAATTAAAATAAATTAAATTTATTGATTGTTGCAAGGATTTTTTAACGTTTTAAATTTATCAGCAAAAACTGCAAATCCTTTTCCCGCATTATTTATAAACGAATAAACACAATCTAAACTTTCACGCAGTGCTTGAATTTGCTGTTTCATCTCTGCATTTTCTTTTCGCAACCTCTCAAGCTCATATGCAATCACATCGTTGTTCAAGTTCGGTATCGGAGGAGGAGACGATGGTTGTTGTTCAAACATCTCTTCAATTTCCGCAAAATCATCAGTAATATCTACAGTGCTTGATGATGATTGGGATCTAATGTTGTTAATTGAAAGACAATGAAGACATCAACATACTTACACTGCAACACTTTGGACATCATCGCAAGATATTTCGCTAATTTTTCGTTTGGGAGGTTGATTGTTGCATTTGGGTTGAATGTGATCTTTGATTTGTCCTACAATCGCGGAAAGGAATTGGGGACCGTTTAGACCGGTAGTTTCTTGTGCTGCTTTGGCTACGTGTGTCCATTTTGAATTGGAAGATGGTTTCAAGGATGCATCATTTTTGAACTGCGTCTTCTCTTGTTTTTTCTTTCATTCTCTTCTCGCTGAGCTGTTGCTGCTTCCTTTTTGCGTTTTTTTTTGACTGAACAGTCCTCTTTAGTACAACTTCCATCGCAGGGCGGGTTTGTACACTTTGCTCGGTTGTGGCCTTTCTGATGGCATCCGCTGCAATAGCAAGAATAGGAATTGTTAGTTGTGTTAGGTGTAGAGGGAGTAAAATTATAAACAAACGTAGATTGTTGAGAATTTGAAAAAGGTGGTACTTGAGAATTGTTCATTGGTGTATTACTGGTGTTGCTTTGCGTAAATGTTGTTGATTGTTTTTGAGGTGTGTTTGTTGGATATATAATTTGATTGTCAATGGCTGGATAAACATTCAAACCACCAAAGTCAGTAACAAATGCTACTTGTGATTGAGTGGCCATTTTTTTTTAGATTTTATTAAATTTTGATTTTTAGTTTAACGGTTGTTTATGGCGCCACTTTGTGAAAAATTCACATGACAACACACGAAAGTAGAAGCAAACCAAGGAAGCGAGTTGTGGTTGGTTACTACCACAGCAAGAAGGTAATGGTGGCAGGCCTGAAAATATTCTCTTTCAGACAGGTTGCAAAAGCTTGGGGATGCTCACCAAGCACTGTGTTTTATTGGAAAAACAGAATTGAAGAAAACGTGCAAGCTAATGTTGGTGGTGTTCGTCAATTCAAGTATGATTTAAAGGACGTGGTAAAGGCAGTACTTATTGTGAACAAAGTGTCAATGGTAAAACCATTGTCTACACTGGATGAATATGTAAATGAATTACAAAAACATGGTTACGATTACAGCACCACATGGGTGAGTCGAGTGTTGAAGCAACTAGGTAATTCTTTCAAGAATGCTTGTTATAAGAGCAGATTGAAATATACACCAGAAAACATCACAAAGTACATCCATTACGTTTGTGGTATGGCAGAGCTTCTTGAAAAAGTGCCGGTGTATCGTCTGAAATTCCTTGATGAAAGTAGTTTCGTGAGCAGAAATTTGTATCGGAAAAGAGGAGTTGCTCCTATTGGTTGTAGATTGATAGTTGTGAACAACACAAAGCCATTAGATTATTCGTGTAGTCGTTGCTTGTTTTGTTGTAGTTTTCTTGCCATGTCTCGTTTTGTGATGGTCTCTTCTCTCTTGTTTTGTAATTCTCTGCTTCACATCTCACGTTTTGTCAGTAAAATGGCCCGCGCTTCTTGTTTTGTGATGGTCTCTTCTCTGCACATGCTTGTTTTGTGAGTTTCACAGGTCACACGTTCTGTTTTTGTGCTCGTAATGTTGGCGCTGTCAACATTTATATTTCTTACATGCTCGTCATTACTTTTTCTGTGCACGTCAAACGAAAAATTTCCTTTGCTAGAGGCTTGTGTGGTCTTTTGGAGACCTTTGGTGTTCGAGACTGCGTGCAACAAGCTGTACTCGAGTAATACTCAAGCACCAAACAGATGCGTTTTCTTGAATAATAATAAGCTACAGATACAACATGTCTTCATCAAGTGCCAACTCGGCAAGTGAAATCCAAAATAGTCAGCAAGACATGAGTTGTTTTCAAAATGCCTGAAGTTTCTTATCAAAAAAATGAGTCAACCAAAAATTACTTTGCAAGAAGCGATGAGTACTCTCACAAGCATGTTCCCATCATTCGACGAAGGAACCATCAAGAGTGTACTGTATCAAACGAATGGGCATATGGAACGAACAATAGAGTTGTTGTTGGGAATGGTGCCAGAAGGTGGAGATGAAATTCCACGGGGAGCCAACACTACTACACATCAACAGCAATCATCACTGGCAAATCAACAGCAACAACCATCGAATAATACATCATCATCATCATCTACAATTCAACATACATTGGATGATAATTTTCTCAGATATTCAAATTTAAATGTTGATATGAATAGCGGCAGTAATACTGGTAATTATTATTATGATGAGCAATCGGACGCTCCACTTTATACTGAAGACGAAATCTATGCATACCGATTACAAAAATCATTGTACGAACAAGGTTTAAGCTCTGTTCCACCACAAATGCCAGGAATGGACGAGCCTGTATTAGATCCTACTCCAAGCAGAAGTCAAAATCCAAATATCAGAAGAGATGTCGATAGCGGATTTTCTTCAAGAGGAATTGGCTCAAATTCTAGCGCAAGCTCTCAAACAAGCTTCACTTTTGATCAACTCAGTGATTTTGCAAAGAAAAAATTCGCTGACTTCAAGAAGAGATTTACTACCAATACTGCAAACAGAAACACAAACACACAAAATCCAGAGCAAGACAAGGAAGAGGAGAGAATGAGAACTGGATTGCTCGGTCAACACGACGACGATGACGAAAATGATCGATTGTAAATAATTTCTAAATATTTTGATCGTGGATGACACAAGAAATTGTACGATAGAAAGCATAATTAAGCTTAGAATTTTGTGATATAATTTCAAATAATTTATTGTTCGATAAAGAATGCCTTCTTTAAAGTCAAGACATACTCGTTCATGAGGAATTTGTCGGTTGAAGTATCTCCCATTTCTTCGAGAGAGTACAAAACGTCAACTTTGTCGTCCCTATTAAAATCAACATAACCTCTAGCCACTGCTCCATTAATCATGGTTTGAATAGACAATCGGTAGCAATAAACTGTATCCTTGATATAGTCAGCAAAAGGATTCGCATTAAATTTCTCAGATTCCCACTTTGCCTTTTCTTGCTCAGTTGGAGATCTGTCGCTCCATCCCTTATCTTCTTGCACTGGCTCTACAAAAATATCAATAAAATAAGGTTCGACTTTCAAAGGACGGAAAGTAATCTTGAGAGGAATATTTGGGAAACGATCTGTAATTCTATCCAATACATCTCTCAAAAGGTCTAGTAAAAGGGTGAAGAATCGTTCAGCCATGTAGGAATTACCAAATACATAACTGTCAATTTCTGATAATTTCAAATATTCAAAACCAAACAATTCACGAGTATTATGATATGCTAAAAACATTCCATCCATATCTCCAATTCTAGCTTGCATGCTGTACTTTACAAAAACAGATCGTACCATATCATAGAATTCCCTTTCATAAGAGTTATTAATTCCTTTCACAAGTTTGATCTTTGAGTTAACAAATTTTTCATAGTGCTCCATATTGATACGTATTCGATTGATCGCTCTTGTTTTAATGTCGAAAACTCCGTGTTTGGGATGATAGCAATCTAATTGAGATCGAACAATAAATGATCCATGTCTAAGATATCTGTAAACTTCTGCTTCGTTCATAGAAATTGCATCCGTATGACAATATTTTTTGACAAATCTTTTCTCAAACTCTTCTGGTTCCATAACAAAAAGTTTTTCCATTGCCTTTCCAAGATCTAGTAAAATTTGATTTGATCTTGGTTCAAAAAGGAACCTATAGGAATCGAGCGAGTAAAATGTTGTTCCTTGTAGGTTTTGTTTTGGTCGAAGAATGAAAACAATGGGTTTACGGATAGCAGGGGTAAAGGTGCTTGTTAAAAACTTGAAATTTTCAAGGTTTCTAGCTTTGGTTGGTTTGAAATTAGAAAGCATTAAATAGAGTGAGACCAAAGGGGAAGTAATAGCACTAGTTGAGCTCTGATATTTGCAAGAATAATCGTTCATTAACGCATGCAGAGACTCATCTTGTGATGGTGGTATGAATGGAGTAAGGTTATCAAAATTGATTTCTTCCGGTTTGTGTAATTGTCTTAAAAAAGGATGAAAATGAAATGTGTTTGTTTTGTAATCGTAGAGTTTGTGAACTCCAGGATAGGTCAGCACTCTAGAAAGTCCATTCTTAAGCCTTGGAATACGCGATACGTCACTGTTACCAACGTAGGATTTCTCTGATGGGTGTGTTTCTGCAAGTTGAACATATTCACAGTCAGAGAATTCAACTAAAAACTTTTGGTGTGGTGCAATTGGCTCGTCCACTAGATCCTTCCGGTAGTTGTGACCCTTTGAAGGTTGATATACAACATTTTTCAGTTCTGAAGTTCCTAGTTTTACGCTTTCTACTACTTCTTTTTCGTCTTTGAAATTCTTAAATTTAATCTGAGGTTTCAGGAATTTAAGGTCTATTGTGTCTACCTGTTTTGTGGAGGGCTTTTCAATGTTTTCTTCCTCTTGTTCCTCTATGGTATCTATAACATTCAATTCTTTAAGGGAGAAAATGTCTGATTCGTCTGAATCTTGCTTCAAAATAGAGAATGAATCAATTTCAGTATCTGCATTTTCCTCAGGCTCACCGGACTTTTGAGTTTTCACTTTTTGAAGAACTTGCTTTAAAAGTTTATCAACATTATATTCGAGCTCTTTTTTAAACTGCGGAATGCCATAATTGCCAGTCTGAGGTTCCAATGACGACTCCTGAGAGTTGCTAAGAGAATCTGAAACGTCAATATCATTATTCATGGGCGAAGGAATTCGTGTCTCATTTGAGAGGTTACTCTTTTTCTTAAATTTGCTGTTTTTGTTACGGATAATCTTGTTTGTTGGCTGAAAGGAAAACAATATTGGTGTTTCTTCGGGATTCGATGAGCTGTTGTTAGAGTGAGTAATTCTATTGTTGCTGTGGTTGGCTTTGTACGATGTATTCTTTGGATGTTTACGGAAAGGCTGATGAAAATTAATGTTATTTTCGTTTGAATCGTTATGAGAAGTATATGTTTCTCTATTTGCTGTGTGATTATTAACATGAGAGGATGTTCTTTCAAAATTCGTAACAAACGATTTTGCTTTTTTCATGCCAATACATGATGAAGAAAACAAAGCCTTTGCGCTCTCAGTTCCTCCAAAATTACGTGATGATAATTGTATCTTGCTTGAATCCGAGACTACTCCGATACTTCTTGTACTCAAAACAGAAGTGCTCGGAGAATGGCAACAGCTGTTGAGAAGAAGGCTGCCCGGTCCACCTGATGACGAAAGACAGCGCTTCTTGAAAATATTCAACATTTTTTTTTAGCGGCCTTGCTTCGTCAATTTGATTGAGCCACATCTCTGGCTCAACATTACATGGATCACAAGATTTCAAATCTCGGTAGGTGCATTTCAAATAATTGATAAATTAATAAATTTACTTGAGACTAACAATAAAATTGTCTGGTTCTTCCAAAAATTCCTTCCATCTGTTAGAGAATCTAGCCATAGTGGCTCCATCAATGACACGATGGTCAGCAGCCCAACTGATAAACATGATATTCTTTGGAACGACATGATTATGCTCGTCAAAGGAGGCCACTTTCTTAATCATACCAATGGCTCCAATACAAACCTCAGGAATGCTCAGCACTGGATCTGCATACGTACCACCAATGGTACCAATGTTTGACAAGGTGAAAGTACCTCCCTTCAAATCATCCATTCCAAGCTTTCCTTGTTTACCTAACTCTTGAAGACGATTCAACTCAGCAGCAATTTCCATAATGGACTTGTTTTGCACACGTTTGATATTAGGAACCAATAATCCATTTGGTGTATCCATGGCAACACCAATATTGTGATCTGCCTTATAAATAATTTCTGTCTCATCTTCACTCAAAGATGAATTCAACACTGGATATTCATTAAGAGCTAATGAAACAGCCTTAATGATGAATGGCATGTAGCTCAATTTCACACCTTGTTTTTCAGCCATCTTCTTTAAATGTTGTCTCAAGACGATCAGGTTATCCATACAAATCTCATCCTTGTATCCAAAGTGTGGAACTTTGGTTGCTGCATTCATTGTCTTGATCATGGTACGCATGAGACCTCTGACTGGTTCACGACGATCCTGTGCCACAGTAGTAGTAGTAGCAGCAGAGGTGACTGATGGGGTTGTAGCGATAGTTGGTGTGGGTTGTTTTTCAGTCTTCTTTGATTGTGCAGATGGATCTTGCAAATAGCTTAGCACGTCTTCCTTTAACACTCTTCCATTTCTTCCCGTTGGTTGGACCTTTGTCAAGTCAATGCTATTCTCACGGGCAAGTCTTCGGACTGCAGGAGTTGTCAAAACTTTCCCAATTGAATCTTCAACGAGAGCTTCATTGGTGGATGGAGCAGAAGTGGTAGTGCTAGCAGCAGCAGAAGATGGAGTCGAGGAGGCCGCTGATGGTTGTTGTGTTGATGTTGGTGATGATGCAGAATCGGCCACTTCGATTTCAATCAAAGGAGCACCAACCTTGGCAATGTCACCAACATTATAACATAATTTCTTTACAATTCCATCATAACGACTGCTAATTTCGACATTGGCCTTGTCGCTCATAACTTCAGCAACATTTTGAAATTGTTCAATATGATCTCCTTCTTTAATAAACCATTTCACAACTTCAACTTTAGTAATACCTTCTCCAATATCTGCCAAAATAAACGGAATAATTTTCTTTTGAGAAACGCTTGAAGTGTGGAACTCTCTCACCATTTGCTGTTGATGATGATTGAAACCGGAGGTGGTTCCAACAACATTAATTTTCTTATTCTTAACTTGATGAAATCCTCTCTTGCCTGTGTGTTGTTGATGAATAGCAAAAGAAATACTAGCACCCGATGCTGATGCTGCTGTTGATTGTGCAGCACAACGGAGTCCAGTAGTAGCAGCAGAGAGAGAAGCCTTCTTCTTGTTGCACAAAAAACGGGTCAGATTTTTGGAGAGCATTTTTTTTCAAATCCGTTCCGCTTTTGAACAAAGCCAAGTCTTGAATTTTCATTTCTGTTAATGCCAGTTAAGAGTTTCATGACTCAGAGCCAATTACTAGAGTGCTGCTCTTCATAATGTGGGTGAATTTCCAACAGTTAATTTCAAGTGAAACTTGGGGAAAACCTTGCTTTTCAGTTTGGGAAGGAATTCGTCGTTTGCAACACGCACTCTTATTCAAAATATTCGACAGATCTCACCACTCCAGCCATCCACATACAATTTTGATCACAAAAAACAAGCCTACCAAATGGAGCACATTCAGTAAAAGTTTGCAAGTGAATAGGCTGTTGAGGAATAAACTCGGCCGAAAAGCATTCATACTGTTGAATATATTTCGGATCCGATTCAATCAATGCATTCGTATATCGATTCAATTTGGCAATGATTCGATCAATCTTGCATGGAATTCTACTTTCTTGATTGTGCAGTAAGGGTGTAAATCCAGCTCGAATTCGATTGGGACAATGAACAACAATGACTTGAGCTTGAAAACTCTTCACTTGCAATGCCTGATGTTCAGCACTGCGATCGGACACGACCGTCCCTCTACGAATATGTGAGAGTAGTAACGTGTTGTTGGAATTACTGTCATGAGTCTCTAACAAAATTCCAACAAAATCACCTGGAAATGCCTCTTCACACTCTTGTCCAAAGCATTGAATGGATACAATTCGTGGTGGAGGAGCATTGAGGAAATAGAGGGACTTGTCTGAAAAACATAGTTTCATGCCCACTCGTAACACTCCACAAATTACTCGACCTGTAAGAATCAATTGTTCGTGTCGTTGTCCTTGTTTCACATGTCTCACTTTTTCAACGACCATTCGAAGAGGATGCCATACGGGTCTTTCATGAGGTTTCAATGCATCCAATGCCTCAATCAAGGTCTCTCCCTTATACCAATTCCATTCAGTATTAATATTTTCGACAATTCCAAAACCATTCAATGCTGAACATGCAATCACTTTGGTGTCTGCAATGTTCATGTTTTGTTTCTTCATAATTTGCAAAATTTCAGAGGCTGTGTGAGTAAATAAATCTTCGGATGGATTCTTGTCGAGCATGTTCACACACACAATGGATTGTACCACTCCACAACTTTTTAAAGCCATTATTTGATCTGTAAATTTCCACTCACGTCTCACTAATTGAGCGTCATTGATATTGACCACAATAACAGCCACATCAGCTCGAAACATTCCTCGCAATAAAAGTTTTTCATACTTTCTTTGAGTTGGAACACTGATACAATTCAAAATGAAATGTTTCGTCTCCAATCGAATGGTATGCAATTCTTTCGTGTGACAATCTTGAGGACTGTCAATCAAATATCGATACGGAGATTGATCGGTATCTCGTGCAATTCCCATGCCAAACCACATTGGTTCAATACTCTTCCAATCCATACCTCCACAAATAAATGTTAAATATCCCAATAATGTTGTAATTCCACTTCCACTATTTCCGACAAAGACCACATTCAAAGATTGTTTTTTTCTTTGATTGAAGATGGAATGTTGAGAGTATGAGATATTCGGAATGAATGACGGTTTGATTGATGAGAATGAGTATTCATGTTGCATTCGGAATATATGTATTGACATGTATTGAAGAAGGAACGGACTCGTCGTGGTTGTCTTGATGAGAGGACACACTCTCGCTTGAAGTCTGTTCATTTTGTGACATTTTTAAAAGATGCAACGTTGAAATTTACAAATAGATCTGCGTTCCTAAGCAGCTCTGTCAATCGAATGAACAAATCCTTTTAATTTATTGCCGTGTATTTGTTTAAGAATTTGAAATATGTTTTACCACACTTTTTTATCCAACTTGTGCCCACATACACCATCAAACTTTTGCACCTCAATGTCTTCCTCCACAGTGCATTGACACGCCAATCGAATATCTTCATTCTTATTCAAGTGAGGTGGAAGTTTCAATCGGACCTCTTCTCCCAATGTTCTCTTCATGATCTGAGTTTTGGAATGACCATCTATGGTTTGAACTTGAACGGCACAAGTTCCACACGCACCGTTACCTCCACAATTAAAAGCTTGAGTCTTACCATTGTAGAGCGGAATGTTGTGTTCTAAGAGAATTTTTCGTAGATTACTTCCTGAGGGAACCTCAATGGTTTTCAAGCTGGTTTTTATCAAGTGTTTGAGTTTGGACATTTTTCTTGTGTTTGGAATATTTAGGAGTCGGCTGAAACAGCCGTATTTCAACGCTTCCGACTTTTGAGGACATTTTTACTGAGGACGCTTTCAAAAACACCTCAGGGACATTTAAGGAACCCTTCATGAATTGACTTTTTGAACACCCTTGCAAACCCACAAGCTGCAAACTCAAGAAATGTTCACTGTTCATTGAAGTGGCTCTGCATATTAATAATAGGGAACAACATTCAATTCTTGAACTCCTCTGATCAAGGTTAGCAGAATGGAAATTTGGCGCCTGTCATGTACGGATCATCTATTTGCATAACCTGATTGATGACACGATTACAAGCACAAGTTTCACAGAACCATGAGAGGCTGACAATTGCCATCGAGATCTCCTTACTACACATAATTTAAAAGAATTGACTGAAAACGCCAAAAGCGCACACATTTCAACGTGCGCTCTTTTTCATCCGCTTAAAAGCTCGCAAGTTCCTTATTTCTATCATTACTTGTTGCAAGCAACACAAGCAGGACTCATTCCATAAAATACATGCTCAGCGTACACTATTTTCATGATTTTAAAATGACCAGGAATAGGAGTAAAAAACAAATCATTTAAAACAACAACAACTACACGCGTTGAATATACAATGCCATCAAATTCATTAAGCGAGAAGGAAACCATCTCGTCTGTGTTAGGAGATGATGTTATTGCGATCGACATGGGACCAAAAACCAACATCTTTCTTTTGAAATGTCATTGGGAGGAAGTTGACAAAACAACTCGTACAGAAGTAAAAATTGAATCACCCTCTGCCATCGTCGATGAAATCTCGTCCAATAATAAGGTATATCATACAATCGAAACTCAGAAAAGAGGAAAATACATTCTCGTTGACACTGGTAAAACAGGAGATCATTTCAAACTTATTCAAAAACTGGAAGAAACGCTTCACATCACTCCAAATGATTTGTCCCTAATTGTTATTACTCATGCACATTTCGATCATAGTGGTTCGTGTTGGTACCTTCAAAAGCATTATCCTCATGTTCCTATTGCTGTGCCTTATTTGGAGGCTGACCTGTTTCGAAAAGCCATCTCGGCACCATCCAAACCGACCAATTTATTGGCAAGATTCACGAAGAAAGTGCTCGGAGATCGACTGGGATGTGTCCCCTTTGAACCTGATTTATTATTTAAGGGAGGAGAACGTTTAGATGACTATGGTGTCAAAGGACGAGTGGTTCAAATGAAAGGACACACGGATGGAGGTCTTGTGGTGTTATTAGATAATAAGAAGGCTGCTATTGTGAACGATTTAATGGCAGGAAGTCTTTTCTCGTACGGACATCCAAAATTTCACAATTTTATCGAAGATCCGATTGCAATTCTTACCAATATGAAATCAATCTATGACGAGGGACATCAAGTCATTATGGTCACTCATGGTTATGCCTTCACAAGAGAACCTTTTGGAGAGTGGCTCAATAAGGAATTAGGAATATTAAATAAATAACTTATCTGTAAAACGATCCCATATATTTAAATATAAACGTATACACTTCAATTAGCAGATGAATCTTTAATAGATCCACGCTCATTTTGAACATTAATAAAAAATATTTAAAAGTACTGTTTCAAGAAAATTTCCTTATTCTCAAAGATGCCTTAAAAGGATCGATGAGCGAGTAAATAAAAGAATGACTCGATTCACAATGCTTTAAACACACAGACAAAGAAAAAACACCACAACATCAAGATGAAACATCAATAATTCCACTTGTTCCTTCCCTGTGCTCCCTTTTCACCGCATGCTTTACATTCTACGACGAAACTATCCACTCTCGAGAGTAGCATTGATACTGTCTTTCTACCTATCGAGAAGATGGAAGCCAAAAGGACCATGATCGTTCTTCACGTACACGACACTTATGTGGAGAGGAATCTGCTCGAGTGCTAAAATAGAGCATGACAGATAAAGACCACACCAATCTCTCGTTTGCTGGGAAACCAAATGGCAGAGAAGATGAGTGGCACCAACCATGTTCTTGTTATTAAACCAGGAACGTGGTGAATTTGTCCAGCTCTTGCGTTTTAGGGCAGACTCGAATATGAACATGTTTCATATTCCGATCAGACGCCGACGATCCTTCAGTCATCGTATCGTGTAAGGTTGGTAGATGTGTTTGAGAAGGTTGAGTACTCCCATTCTCACCGAAGGAAATGGTGCAACCCACACCAGGGATTTTCACCGGTTCTGTTACTTTGGTCCAACAGCGATTCATTAAGGTAGATCATTGGGAAGGATTCCAAGCAGAACTCCTATATGGACTCGAATGAGGATGGAAGAATACGAGAAGAATCAAACAGTGGAATAGAAGTGGTGTTTTTTTCCAAGTCCTAATTCTCTGAAAGCCTTCCAAGAGTTTACCAGGGCGGTCTCTCAGAAAGGATCGATCCATGAAAAGGAATGAAAGGAATTGAAATTGGGATATGTCCTTTCGTATCGCACTGTACAGTGATGCTTCTCCTTCGTTTATTCGAACCAATTGGAGCGATAAGGTTGGAGAAGAGGCTCCCCAGCATCATCAACAACCACTTCAAGGAATGACGAATAGAAAGCAACATAATTCCTCATATCGAGAAGGAATTATGGTGAAGATGGTCGAACTGAGGAAGATTGTTGGATCATTGTCTTGAAGGTTCACACTGTGAAAGGTGTGGATCCGATGAAATGGTTCGTCCCAAGGTTTGAATCGTCTCGTTCCACCAATGAAGATGGTTTTCCAGGCTCACCTGAGCTTAAGATCCGTTCTAAGAAGGAGTGAGAGAATCACATAGTTGATGAGTTTGCCACTGATTCATTTCCATGAAGACTGCATTCCAAGAGAAACAGAGCTCGTTAGGGTGATGAACAATCACGACAGAGTGTTATGAGAATTTTGGAAGATTCTTTATGAAGATGGTCAGAGATCAAGAGGGACCATGCAGTGTTGAAGAGATTCCTTTTTTAGGTAAGGCTCGAAGATTGAACTAAGGTGTATCGTGGGACAAAGTCTATGAACAGAGAGCTACACGTTGCGGCTTCTAGGAAAAGGGAACTTTTGGAAGGTTGGTGCTCGAGGAATCAACAGAACAATCCGTCCGAAAGGATATGTGATGAGCACCAAGCACCAGTCTCAACAACTGGTGCTAAAGATAAGTATTTCATTAATTTTTCTGTTTGATATTTGACACTTTTTACACTAATTGTGTATCATTCAACTTGTATGGAATTCAATGAATAAATTGTTATTGCTATTTACATTTTCAATTTTGCAACTTTGAGTCTACTGGTGTTTTGTTTAACTTGTTTTCGTGAGATATCAATTTTGTCATGACTAATTGATTCAATTGTTCAAAATCTTGCCAATACTCAATTTGACATATCAAACCATCTCCATTGTAGTGACAAGTTTTTCCAAGCT
The DNA here is from genome assembly GCF_003324165.1 of Naegleria lovaniensis. NCBI lineage: Eukaryota > Heterolobosea > Eutetramitea > Acrasida > Naegleriidae > Naegleria > Naegleria lovaniensis. The sequence continues at coordinate 292,530 of NW_025407842.1, forward strand.
GAAGCCTTTTCGTACAAGTACAATATCACATTGTCTCAAATGTTTAAGAGGACAAAAGTCATTCTTTCCATCTCCACAATAAATAAATATGACATTCTCGTTATGTTCTCTGGATGGCCTAAATGATGATTGACAATTTCAAGTACAATCTCTCCTTTACACATATTGACAGGACAGCTCTTGTGTTGTAAAGATCATTAACATGATTAAATTAACTATAAATTCTATTTCATACCTTACAATCATGAGGCTTTCCATGAGCTATAGAATATTCAATAATATCAATAGTATTCTTTTCAGTATCCATTTTGATTGCATTTGTATGAATATGAGTCACACAATCCACAACACCTCTCTTCTTCAAAATTGTACTTATAAAATATTCATTGGAATCGGAAATGATATTCACTTCACATTCACGTTTTTTAATTTCTTTCAAACACTCTACTGTCTTTTCATCCATAGGACATTTTTCCATTCTTTCTGTCAATTGATCAATACGGAATCGGGTTAGTAGTTTTTCAAATATTCTTCTCATGGTTTCGGTCCATGTATATCCCGAGTGTCGTAACTCTTTTAGAAAGGAATGTAATTCAGGCATCAAACCATCATAGATGAAGGTATCTGTGTTCTCATCCACAAGAGTATGATCAAAATCAAACATAAAAACGAGTTTTGGTTGGTTGTTAATCATTTCCGATGATGACTGAGACTATTTTTTTATTTTTGGGAAATGGATGTTTGTAACAAACTTGTTTTATTTAAGGTTGTGGAGCTTCTCGAAATGCTTGATCTGATCGTTCTGTAGGGATGAAGTTTTTGTCACTCTTTTAGAAAGTGTTTCAATTCTACATTGTATTGAATTCGTCTTAGGGGTTTCAGTTGGGTTTATCGAATTCTTGAAACGTCTACTGTCATTATCGAGAATGCTGATGCGACGAACAGAATTAACCAAATCTTCTGTACAAAGGAGGTGTTGCTCTTCGTTGAAAATATCACAACAGGTTTCAAAATACTGAACGAATTGAGACATGAACTGTTCTGTATCATGAGTGTCCATGGCAGTGACAGGATGTACTTTTTGAATATCCTTAAATACTTCATATTGTTGATGTCTTGAGAGTGAGCAATATTGGTGTTTTTTGTTTGGGTTGGATAAAGTAGAATTGGGAGTGTCAAATTTAAATGCAATTAAGAGGCATCACATCAAGTCATTCCTCTTGGCTAAATATGGATCTTAATTTCACATCAAACAATGAGTGGAATGTTTGATGCCAAAGTGAACTCGTGATTTATCTTCAAGCACCATTCAACATCAAACAGACACGTGACCCAAGTAACAAACCCTTGACAATAAATTTTAAAACAAAATGTGAACGCGCCAAAACTTTCCGTTAAATTTTCATCTTTAAAAAAAATGAATACTTCCCTGCTGCAATTTTCTGCTCCGAAACATCAGCTTGCGAACCAGGTACAAACGTTCGCCCCTCTCAAGTAAGTTCTTTCCTCTTCATTATAAATCCAATGAAATATTGATCATCCTGATGAATCATTTACACCACAACACTACTTTCCACAGACAAGCACCATTAACAGTACCTGATGTTCCTCATCTTCAAGTATTTGTTCGTCTCCGAGATGACGGCGATTTAGATATTGATTCCGAAGTCATGAAGAGGGTAACCTGTCTTGGACCAGAAACCTCTCAAAAACAAGTATTTGAAAAAACAACACAAGGTACTTTCCAAGCGTTCTTTAGAGGCTTGAGTGTTCTCGTATTCAGTATCGGAGCTACAGGAACAGGTAAAACCTATACCATGATTGGTGGAAAACCAGAAGATCAAACCATGCTGTTTTATGATAAAAGACATCCGACAAGCATGCAAGATGAAATTTCACTGGATGGTGAGAATCGTGGAATCATTCCGAGAACCTTTGAAGAAATATTTTCTCAAATTGAACAACGAAAGGAAGATTCTCTCCAAGTCAGTGCAAGTTTTGTAGAATTGTATATGGATGATGCTTTTGATTTGGTGAATGATTTCTCAGTTGCTGACAGCGTGTACAAGAGTGGAAGAGAAAGTACAATGTCTATCAGTAGCTTTAAATCTTCATCGAGTTCTCTTTCGCAGGCCTTGGACGAACGTCAAAAACTTGAAATTAGAGGTGGTACCAATGAACAAGGATTCTTTGTTGCTGGAGCAAAAGAAGTAGAAATTAGTAATGCTGCAGAAGGAAAGGCCTTGGTTAGACACGGTGTCCAAAAACGAAGAAAAAGAGGTCACAAATTGAATCAAGAATCATCACGATCTCATGCCATCCTCACCATTAAACTCTTTGAAAAATACGAAGAGAATGGATCAATGAAGAAGAGGGAAATAAGCCGTATGACCATTGCTGATCTTGCTGGTAACGAAAGACTCAATGAAACTGAAACGGGTGACGAAGGAAAACAAGAATCGATCAAGATCAACAAGGACCTTTCTGCATTTGCTCGATGTATCGCTTCTATGGCAAAATCAGGACATCCAATCTCTTCTCGTGACAATAGTTTAACAAAGCTCTTAGTGGGAAAGACTGTGAAGGAAACTAAGGTCGTTTCTATTCTTACCTTCTCTCCTCAACGTCCAGACACCAGCACCAAGGATTTTGCAAAGAATGTTTTTTGCATTTCCAAGCCATCACAAGACAGGATAAAGGGCAACAATACCTCTTTCACATCCTCTACACAGTCATCTTTATCATATCATAACGAGGAGTTGTTAAAACTCAATGATGAAATGTTGACAGCATTGAAAACCGAGAAATGTGAACGACAAATAGATGAACTTATCATTAGAGAACAAGTAATTAATGACATGAATGAATCTATGAATTGTTTGGAGACAGTTCTAAACCAAGAATCTGAAATCAAAATGCAAGAAATGCAGGAAAAGCACAATCTATATCGAAAACAAATGGCCCGTGAAATATCCAACTTGAAAACTCAATTAAGAGAAAGTCAACAAAAATACCATGACTTGCAAACGAACGCCGACATTGTTGGACGTAAATACATTGAGAAAAAAGAGGAAATAACCCGACTTCAATCAACACTCAAAGAATTGCAAGAGAATAATGAGAGAATTCAAAAACAATATGAACATTTGCAACAACAATACAACCAAGTGCAACAACAAAATGAGAATGACAATTTGATCACTGAACGACTCAAAAGTGAGCTAGAACGTCAACGAGAACAATATACAGTATTGTTAGAGCAACAACAGCAAAAGTATGAGAAAATTCTCGCCACTCAAACCCAACAACACGACTCTGAAAAGAAGGGCCTTCTCGACAAGCATCAAAGTGAAATTGAAGACTACAACTCAAAAATCACTAAATTGCAAAAGAAGTTAAAAAAAAACGACGAGTATGTGGCGCAAATTAAAGAAAAGATGGAAGAACTTGAACAAGCAAAAGCTGAAGAAGAAAAAGCAAAAGCATCTTCGTCTACTTCGTTTTTTGGCAAAGTCGTCAATAGTTTCTTTTCATCATCATCCAAATCAGAAGACCTTCCTGAAGAGATGACTGAAATTCTTAATTGCACTACTTTTGAAGAAATTAACAAGTACAAAGTACCGTTATTATTGGCCTTTTGTAAAAAACATGGCATGATAACTAAAGGTCAATCTACAAAAAAGAACGACCTTATTAACCTGATTTTGCAATTCAACCAGGAACCTAAGATGGTAGTGGATCTCACTGACGATGAATCGAATCAAAGAAAGAGAAAACATGACCTTAAGGAGGACGAAAGGTTGGATGAATCTCCTTCTAAGAAAAATAAGATGGACGACGCAGAAGAGGTTGTTGTTGTGAAAAAGAAGACCACCAAAGCAAGAAGAAAAAAGAAATAAGCATGATATTTAATTAGTAACTGTTGTTGTAAATAATTAATTAAACTTGTACAGAATGTGTGTTTTTTATGGATTTGTGCATTTGCAGTTCAATAACACATCGAAAATAGAAAATGGACCTTCGTGTCTAGATGGTTCGCTATCTCTAAGAAGATAAATGTTAAAATCAAAGTCAAACACTTGACTCAATGATTGAGCACCAAAGCAATACTCTCTGACAAGCTTTTTCTTTCTGTGTTCTTGTTTTGACACTAGCACCTTGTTCAATTTGGAGAGAACATGAGTGTGAAAGGTCTTTTCACATTCTAATAATTTGACAACGATTAAACCTTCGTCGCAGTCTCCAATAATCATGCTATCCTTATTGGATTTTAAAAATTTAAACTTGGATCTCTCTTTTTCCACCAAATCAATGACATCGAAATACAGGTTCGATAGACCCAACTTGTCATGTGACAATAAATATTCGGGCTTGAATTTGATACTAAGTATTTTCAAATTCAAGTATTAAGGTGTAACGTATCATTGTGAGCTCAACTATTTCCCTACAAAATAAAAAACTTACTATTTACAAAAGAAGATAATATTTTCAGAAAGTGAATAATCTCTATACTTGTAATCTGTTCGTGTGTATATTCTTGAATTTTGTGAGCGTTGAGACTTTTTCAAAGCTGCCACTGAAAATGTTAATTCTGAGCTCCCATTCGGTGTTGTCAATCTTTTTGTTGTACTTCTTTTCATTTCACTCATTGGTGTTTTACTCAAAGAGTGATCATGGTCTTGAGACAGAGAAGGACTTGGAATACTCGAAGATGATGATATGGCATCTCCTTCCATTAATGTTAAATTTGGTAAAATAATTTCTGCATGCAAATGGGTCTGTAAATGTTCAATTACTTGAGAAATGTGTTCCTTCTTTTCAGATTGTCTCGTAGATCGTTTGGAAATTGTTGATGTGCTGGCAGTTGACACTTGACTCAAATGGTCCTGCTCGAATAACCAATTAAAGTCCAAATCTGCTTCACTCGATGAGTCGCTTAATGCAGGAGAATAACTAAAATGTGTTTCTAACGGCTTGTTTACCACAGCTCTTCTCTGTGGTGTTAACAATTGACCACTCGATGACGTATTTGAATTCAATAAAGAATTAATATTTCCACCAATATCCTCTGCATTGCAGTAACGTTCTAATTCAAGTGGAGGAGAAAGTATAATTTGATAATCATGATCCATCCCATCATGATATCGTCGTTGTTGTGGTTTTGAAGGAGTAGTCATTGATGTCTCATTAAATCCAAATGGAGAAGAACACAATGAATGATCATTATTTCCACAATCCATCATGACTTTACAAGATTGATTGTGAATTTCATCATTGACAGAAGGATGAGCAATACGCGTAATATTCAGAGAAGCATTTCTTGAATGTTCTTCTTCATGAAATTGTGGAGATGCCTGTTCTCGAACAACATGGATTTGACATGAAGCATGTTCACATGGTAAATCATTCTTATTTGTTTCCATCCAATACTGTTGTAATTGTCGTTCCAGAATGAAACACTTCTCGGTTAACATTTTAATTTTTTCTTCATATTCTTTTTCAATGCATTGGAAGAGAGTGAGAATGGTTTGATCTTTTTCTTCTACTTGTTGTTGTTTTTTAGTTTCTGTTATTCGATGTTTGTTGGGATCGATACGATTCACCTTCTGGATCATGGTTGGTTGTGATTTCCGTTTCGACACTTCCGCTTCTTCACAATATTCTTCATGAATTTTTCGTTTTTTCGTTTGGCAGGTTGTTGATGATGTTTCTTGCAAATCGGGAATGAATAATTGTTGCGAGAGAGTTTGACGAGCTTTTTTAGAGCTGGATCTCTGGGAACGGCTTCGTTGTGGAAGGGATGATAGTTGGTTTTGGTCTAGATGATAGTTGGATGAGGATTGTGACCAGAGGAATGAAGAGGTCGACTTTGTCGTCTTCTTTGGGTGGTCATGATTAGTGTTGCAGCATGCGTGTACACACGGATTTTTTATTTGATGGTGATTAGTCGCGGAGACGAGTGGCTTGGCGCGGAATTTTGTAAGCTAAAATTTCACTGGACGAAAGTCGATCTGAGTGGTCGAAAGAGGAGGATGCTTTTCTGTTCCAAGCTCGACAGAACTCTTTCTCATGAATTCTGTGGTTGCATCACGTCTAGTTCGTTCTTGTTTTGCCTTCTCAATATTGTGGTTGATGGAACTGGCAGATTCATGAATGTAATTCTTGTACGTTGTCTTGTACTTTTCCTTCTTGTCCTCTTCCGTGTCATAGCCCATGACTACCTGGCTTGAATTTCTTGAAAACTCTACAGTATATCGCAAATCTTTTTGTTCTTTCGCTCCAAAATGTCTTCTGAACTCGGTTTCTTGTGAAATAGGTTGGTCATGATTGGATGTGTAGTGACACTTTCTCATGTCCTCGATGATTCGTTGTGACTCCTTAGAGACCTCGGTTTTGAGGTCAGTAATGGTCATTGATGATTCTGGTTTTAGGAAGATCCAGGAGCTATAACAGTGGATTTTTCCATTGTTGGTCTGCTTCTAGGGATTTCCTCTTTTCCAAGCTGCTTATTTTGTTTCATTTGATCCTCTGGAGAGATGTAATCATTCCTAGCAATTGTTGTTAAGCATTGTTTCCAATCATCTGGAATGTGTTTGATTATGGAGGACTTTCCTCTGTTATAGCCTTCTCCACTTGCCACAATATCTTTCTTGTTTTGTACAAAGAGCTCAGCTGCAGGCTGTTGATAGCTCTCCTGTTTATGTGATTTTAAATATGCTGAACGATCGCTGTATCCAACTTCAAAATGCACTCCTCTCAAGTCATGCAAGTATTTGTCCGTATTTTCTCTTTCCTTGTCAATTTGCAATTTTCTGTCCATTGCAGTCTCCAAAAGCATAGTTCCAACTTTATCAAAATCATCCCCTTTCGTTGTATCATAACAAGGCTTTGTGCTCTCTGGTTCTCCAATACATACGGAGCTTGCATATAGGGCTGTTTTTAAATGTTCTTGGTTTGCCGGAAAGGTTGCTTGTCTGGGAGCGGAATCAATAATGTTTTCGGGTCGTAGCTTGTGAGGCACGTATTTGGTACTAAGGGTCGACATTTTCCTATAGAATATCGTGTTATTGCAGATATTGACTGTCTTGTATTGAATTCGAAATGAGGCTAAATGTCTTCTTGATGATCAAAGCAATTCCGAAGAGCAGCAAAATTTACAGTTGTCTTTTTTTTTAAAAAGTTTTGAAATTATCAATGCAACGAATTTACTGGTCATCTCTTTCTTGTTCTTGATTTGATCGTATTGATTCCTAAATTTGTCTGCGACGAAGTCTTGTTATTGAATGCTGCTATCATCTCGTTTATTTCTTGGCTCAATGAAAGCTGGCGGATGATGAAAAACTCTCAATCTTGCAGCCATGATTCAATGTTTTCACCTCATCTTTCCGATCACGGAAGACGAATTTCATCATCGGTATCGATCATCATTATATACAGAATCAAATAATATAATATCAAAAATTAATCAATTACTGTTGATGATGTTGTTGCTGTTGTTTTTTCAATGACAAAACAATAGCATCTTGTTTGGCATTTGCTAAAAACAAATACATATTATCGCATGCGGTTTCAAACATTTCATAATTCTTTTTCAATTCTTCGATATTTGAATCTTGATTGGTATTTGGATTGGTGGCATCTTTTGCAATTTTTCCAATAGATTTCACTAGAGACAAATAACGAAGGTCCAAATTTTCCACGTGGTTTGAGAAATTCTGAGGTTGTGGTGTGGATGAAGAGCCATCGATGGCAGTAGTACTGGGATTACTCGAGGACATTGATCACCAACCACACTTGACAATACTTAATTTCTAAAATTGAGCTTGATGATGAAGTGAATCCAAAGATCAAACAAGCACACAACTTGTATGTTGATTGGTCAAAGCTTTGAAAGCAAATATTTTTTCTAGCGAAGTGGCCAGTGAATAAAATGATTGAATACGAGCAAAAAATGTCGGAACCAACAAACGAACCTTTTGAGCAAGAACCACAAACCAACGACAATATTGTTGTCGAAGACTTACCACAACAACATCATGTAGACTCTGCAGAGGTTAATATGACAACAGCACCAATCGAAGACATTAACAAAACTGAAAGCAATGTAGCTGATGATGACAATAACGCTCATCAAGCCAATTTGGAGTCTTCAGACATAGATGTTGTGGAAAAGATGATGAGAAAGAAGCCGGAACACAATCATCATCGATAGAAAGTAATAATACTGAGCACTCTCATCATCAAGAAAATAGTGCAACTCCAACAAGCACCGAAAATACTCTTGAATCATCATCATCAACCGAGCAACAAGCAAATGAAGAACAACCTCAAGTTAATAACACTACTACAGAAAATGAGCAAACACAAGCTTCAACAATTCCTGAAGAAGTAACGACAACCATTCCTTCCTCACAGATTGCGGAACCACAAGAAAAAGGAGAGAAAGATGCAAGCATTCCAGATGAAGGCCGTATTGATGCTCTTTTAGAATCGGTTCTTGGTGATACTTTTGAAAAAATTATTGCCTCCACCTCTGAGAAAAAGGAAGGTGAAGAGGAAGAAGAAATTGAAGAATTACAAACAGCAGGATCACTCGCAAACAAACAGGGAGGAGCAACGGCTGCAATTCATCTCGATGACGAAGATGAAGAAGAAGAAGGTGAACCATCTGAAGCAGATTTGATTAATATTTTGAAACAACTCAGTGGCAATGCTCATCATGACGAAGAAGGTGAGCATCACCATCATCCTCTTAATGGTCAGACAGCAACTGTCGATGACGATGATGACTTTGAAGATATGAATGAAGAAGAAGAGGCCACAGCCATAAAAATGGGAGAAAACTTGACAAGCATGTTTGGAAAAGCTCGTACAACTTCCGATCATCACCATTCAGGATCTTCTGAACCAGGAGTTGGTTGGACTGTGGCTGAATATGCCTTGACAGCTGCTGCAGTTTTAGGAATTGGATACTTTTTGAATAAGGTCGTTGATTAAGTACTTTTATTCCAGCAATTTCTAAACACAAAAAAATGCAAAACGATAAACTTGAAGAACAAGTACAAAAAATTGCTCTAGACTTCTTTTTAAACGGAATAGATCCTCCAGTGAGCATTTCAAAGAAAGAGAGTCAATCTTTGAATAATTCATCTCCCAATATTTCTTCCTCTCAATCTTCATTGGAAAACAAAGAATTTAAAGTTCCGAAAAGTAAATTTGACAAAGCTTCTTCGAAGGCTTCTAGTAGACAAACTACCGAATATGATAAGAAGATGGAATCATCACTGTCAGCTCGTCGGAATGAAATGAACAACAAGTCTACATCATCAGCCAAGAAGACGGCATCTCTTTCGTTAGAGGAATCATCACAATTGGACATGAACACTTTCCGATCTTTCAAACAAAAAACCTCTCACTTTATAAATATTGAAGCTGGTGAAGTGGATGAATCAGCAGTATGTACTTGATGTTTCTAAAAGATGATTTAACACTGTGGCACCATTAATTCCAGAGGCAACAATTTGGCGAAATATTCTCTCAACAAAGTTTTGGCTCTCCTGCTTTTTCTTCCTCCATAATGGATATGAATTTCGTAAGTAGTTGTGAATTAGTTCCAATCAACAATTTCATTGCTTCTCCAGAGCGATGACGAATAGGGTAACCGTGCATGATTGTTGGGAATTCAAATAATCACTCTATTAATAGGTCCTGCAGAGACTACAAATTGCTGATTTTGTCTCTGAGCTCTACACATTCAATGAATTGCAAAAGAATGGACACAATCAATGCAGAGAATCCATTGAAGAGGTCTCATTCCGATGTAGAGAAGCACCAAAAGAGAACCAAGACTAATTCTATTGCGATTCACAGATTCACTCATAAGCCTGTGAACTACAAGGTTAGGACTTTCTTCAAGGAGACAGAATGAAGTGCATTGTATAACATATTAATGTAAATAAATAACAGTTCATTATTATAAGATTAAAACAAATCGGTTGTAGTTTAAATAATTAATCGAAAGATTATTTCAAAAAAATGTCGTACAACAACAAACAATTTTCTGGTCATGATGATCGAATGTTTCGCAAATATGATGGTTGGGATGAAGGAGCACCAACTGACCAGCATAGTAAGAGAAAGAAAGAGTATCATCCTCGTCCATACCACTCCGGTTATGGTCATCAACAGTATGGCCATTCTAGATATTCTCATCATGGCAACAACTTGGACGCATCATCTTCAACATCATCGGTTATAAGTAGAGATGATACCGCATCGGAACATTCTGATCATTCACTGAATAGAACTGAAACACCACAGCAACAACAATATTATCCTGGCTATGGCAAGCCTAGCGGTCATCATTTTCCACCTTCTTCGTACTATTCACAACCTCATCACAGAAATTATAACATGATAAACTATAATACTCAAGATGATCAAGAGTTGAGAGCAAGAACAATTTACATTTCAATGCTACCAAGCAGTGCTACAGAACAAGATATTAAAGATTTATTGAATCAAAATAATTTAACAAACTACAGCGAAGTGAGTATGAAAAATCAACCAAAAGGAGTTGCGTACGTCATTTTTAATGATATTACTTCTGTGACACCTTCTTTAGCTCTTACTGGAAGTTACGTGAAAGGATTTCCAATTGTTGTGAAACAAGCTGAGGAAAAAAAGAGAAAAAGAGAACAATTGGAAACCATTGATACAAGCGAACATCAAGATTTTCAACAAGGTCATTGTAAAGTATATGTCGGTAATGTACCTCCCATTTTTACTAGATCCGATTTGTTTAAATTATTTGGAGCCTTTGGTTTTATTGAAAAACTGGACATGAAAAAAGATGAAAACGGAGAATTTAATGGCACTGTACTCATGACATTCAAAAGTTTGACGGAGCTAAAAGAGCTGTTCTTAAAATGAACGGTTTTACTTTTTCTCCTAAATATATATTGAGGGTTGGATTTTATAACGAGCCAGAGACAGAATCAAAGAAACAACAAACACAAGAACAAGAGGATGCTGAAGAAGGTACTAAAGAGACCACTCATCATGAAAGACCCACAGCAACTAACACATTCGCTGAAAGATTTATCACGTTACGCTCTGCAGAGGTAAAGGGAACTGCTTCACAAAATCTCTCCTTCTCATACATGTTTGATCCAGCAACGTAAGTAGTTGATTTTTTATGTCCGTTCCTCATCATTTGTTAAATGATTGTTAACAGTGATCAAGTTAAAGTTGTAGAGGATACTATCAGAAAGGCATGCAAGAGTTTTGGAAATATTGTTCATATCTTTGTGGATGGCCAAGATCCAGCTGGAACGGTCTTTCTTCGTTTTGATAACATTATTGGCTCACAAAATGCAGCTCAAAGATTGCCTGCTCTTCGAACCTCATGGACTTCAAGTACCAAACTTCCTCTTCCAAGCGTCCATTACTTGAGTGACTCTCAATACATGACCATGTTCAACCTTTGAGAAAGGATCAAAAAGTTCATAACACGTATGTACAACACGACTATTTATGAACCAATATTATCGTTATCATTAAACAATTATCATCATGTTGATACACCCGTGCGTTGTTGGCTACAGATTTAATTTTTGGCGCGAAAGCTACTCGCGCCATCAAATCCGTTATTAAATTAAGGCCAACAAAAAAATGAATGATATCTTCAACTCGTTTCATTTGAGTCCAAAAGATGACTCGTGCAGTCCTGCATCCATGATGCAACAACAACAACAGTTACAGGGATCCCCATCAAGAACATCACTGCTTCATACAAGTAATATGAACGGAAGCAACAACAGCGGAAGCAAGGGATCCCAATTGGAGAGTTATTTTCGAAGTAATAATGGCGGTGCTGCCTCTACCGACATTAGTCCATATTCTTCAAATGATGGGACAGAGGATGTTCATCCTCTTCAAAACACGGATCAGTTGGCATCATTTCTGGAAGATGATAGCAATTTGGATCCAACTGTACAAAAAACAAAGGCCGATATTTCCACGTTGGATGAGTCTCTCTTTTCATTTGTAAGCAACCCAGACAACTTTTCGGAACCCAAGCCTCAAGAACACTCTTTAATGTATACATTGGAACCTTCGCCAATCATGCAGCCTCCATCACGACTTTCTTCTCATAAAGACTCGATACAAAACAACACGGAAATGATACAGAGCTTTATCACTACATGCGAAAGTTTGACTCAGTATTTAGACGGAGATTCACTAGGAAGCATTGAGGACTTTTTTGTTGGATCATGCTATGACATTTCAAAGCTGGACGTAGACGAAATGGTCAAGATATTTCAAGATACATATGGAACAAACAGTCTTGAGTCGAAAAGAAGATTTTCGAACATGGTTTGCACAAAAATAATGCCACTCGTAGATGAGGTCGTTCAAAGCAACGAGCAGTTCATAGAAGAGACCATTAAGAAAGAGGTTTGTTTCAACATATTTTTCTTTCTAACACGTTTTCAGATCCAGAAAGATGCCAGTGGAACCAACCAAAAATTACTGTATTTGTTAATGATATTTGCTGCACTTCAAAGTAAATCTATAAAGGCACACAAGAAGCAAATTGAGACGATTAAGAATGAAGAGGTTGCAACAACAGCAAGGGAGCTCGCAGACCATGCTAAGAAGATCAAAGAGTTTGTTTGTACAATCCAAACAAAGGATCAAATAATTGAAAAAGTTACGAAAGACAATGTAAGTTACTTTCTTTGAATCAATGGATGTTATATATATATTTATACTATTTCAGGAAAATCTATTGACCGAATTAAATGCAGGTTGCCAAGAAATCGAAACGCTGGGACGAAAAGTGAAAAATCTTAAAAACTGCAACAAGGAAGTTCAGCAAAAACTTGAGCAGAAGCAGCAAGAAATTGAGAATACACGAAGAGATATGTTTGCCTTAAAATCAGAGCTGCTAGAAAGCGTTGAAAAGTTGAGACTGCAATATCAAAGTGAAATTAAACAGATGAGCATGATGATATCATTAGAAGGCAAAACCATGGAAAATAATGTGGTTGAGGAATATAAAAATGAAGTTAAGCGACTGGAGCTCATGCTATTGAAGAAGGAAAAACAGATTGAAAGTCAAATCGAACGAGAAATCGACCTAAAGAACACAATGCGAGAAATGCATGAACGTTACACAGAGGCAGTGTCAAAGGTAAATGAAATATCAAAACCAAGAGACGTTCTTCCTCAAGATCAACACATACCCTCCCTTAATTTAACCTCTGAACTATCAGAAGCGCTGCGAGAGATGCGAGGTATCAAAGATCATTTTTCTTCGCTTTTTGAGAAGGCAGTTGCTGTGCAACAAAACACTGTTGACGCACAGTCAATCATTACAAAGAAAGAGCTTGATGAACTACGAAGAAAGCTAGAAATGTATCAAATAGAACTTTCATTAGATCCTGATGGTAGCAAAGAGGAAATGAAAGACCTAAAATCAAAGTTGGAAAGAATACAAGCTCAAAAGGAAATGCTTTGTGAGGAAATCAAGAACTTAAATCAAGAATTAGCAACTCTCAGAGTTATCTCACAAGAGAGATCATTTGAAAAGCAAAGATACGAAACAAAAATTAGTGAGCTAGTAGAAAACCAGAAGGTACGAGAAGAGAAATACAAGAAGTTGAAGAAGCAACTATTCAAAATGAAGAATAAGGAGTATCATTTTGTGAAAGAACAGTCATCGCTTGAGCTTAAAGCAGCCAAACTCGTCGACCACAACCAAGAGCTGTTGTTAAGGGTAAAATCTTTAGAGCAGCAAACCTTTTAACCGAGAACAAGAGAATTCGATTATCTGTAGACTTGGCTGGTGCTGCTGGTGAACACGAGCTGTTACTGCAACAAAATAATAAGACTATTTCCAAAGTGTCACAAAAAGATGCAAAATTGGACTCACCAGTTACTGATTCTCAGAGAGTTAGAGAGCTAGAACAGCTGGTCCAAAAACTTCAAGAGGAAAATGATTTGCTGCGTAAGCCGGTTGTGAAACCATCTTCTCAATCTCCAAAAAGAACAAGTTTGGATGACGCAAATGAACAAAAAAGATCAGACGTTCCAACCATATCTGTGGAAAAGGAAGAAGAAAGAAAGGATGAGGTTTCCTACAGAGTGATTCCTATTGTCAAAAGAAAGCCTCTCCAACCCAGCCAAATGAACAATGTTGTTCCTCAGCCTACTGGTGTCAAGATTACGAAAAAAGTACCCCCGGTTGTGGAAGGAAAGGAAAATAATGTTGTCTCTTCGTTGAGATAGGATATATATAGGATACAACAACAGTATGAAAATAAATAAGTGTTTGAAAAATTTTATTAAGGGGCTGCTGTGGATTCCAGATACTCTTTGATCTTAACCTTTGATACCTGCAAAATCTTGTGAAGATTCTCGCGACCGTTCGCGTCACAAATGTCGTAACGAGTACCAAATGTTTGTTGGTTTCTTACCATAGGTTTATGTGGATCCTTAAAGTACGAGTTGGAGTCTCTGTAAACAAGAGAAATCCAGTCATCACTATACCAATTTTTGAAAACATATGGATAAAAGTATCCAAAAATGTGATGATGTGTTCTATGAACAAATGCTTGGGTAAAGATACTTCTGTTTCCTTCATCTGTAGGACCTGTAACACCAAAATTCTTTCTGAATGGATTGTTTTCCAATCGTTCAATTAATATTCCCGTCCATCCTGGAGTAATGAATTTCACATCATCATTAAGCTGGTAGAAGTAATCGGCGCCGTCGTCAATAGAATGTTGGAAAACAGTATTCCACAACATTGGAACCCAGCCATGAGAGTTAATAACTTTGATAATTTGGAAATGGAAATTGTATCCTTCCATTTGGCTCATGACTAAATTCTTGAAGAGTTTTTGATTTTCAGCGTTGTCATAAACAGGATCTCCACGGTCGATGGCAACATAAAGTTTGTAAACGTACTTGTCACCATCAGGTGATCCTTTTCGTGCTATTGTTTCTTTCAAACTAGGAAGAAATACTTTAAAGAGAGGATTTTCATTGACATTCTTGTGCCCTTTAGAGGTTGTTGGCACACCTAATGCAATGTGAATTCTTTTGTCGTCATTTTGCTTGATAAGACCAGTGTCATCCTTCTCCGGAGTAAATGCAACCCAAGATTTAATTGGAAATCCTGGTAATTGCGAAGGAGAAAGAAGCATATCCTCTCTATTAATGATATAGCAAGCACTATCCGATGGAGCATCTGCAGAAATTGCATGTGTAATGGTTGCTAAATCTTGACAGTGCATTGCTTGTTTTAAATCATCGGATAGACTGTCAAACTTTTCTGGATCTAAATCTTTTAAGTGTGCAGGTGCACATTTTGCCCTAGAGCATTCATACAGTGGAATATAAAGGTTTTTGTATGCATACGAGTTGTAGGTAGCACCATGGAGAACAACGTCAAAAGATTTGGTAGCTGCAAGACTCTTATCTTTTGGCAGAGGTGAATTACACCTTGGAGATGCGAAAAAGCTTCCATATCTTTCCAAGTAGGCCTCTATTTTGTCAATTCGAGTTTTCTCGTTAAATAGTGTCCTGTTTGAATGTAAACAAACTTTCCTAATCGTTCAACACTGTGTTTGAAAATTACAGGTTTGTAATATTCGGCATTGATTTTCTCAGGTCGGTCAATGTTTGTTGTGGCTTGATATAGCTCTCTTACATCCCAATATTCAACATTTTTCCAAAGATATATTTCATTCCGAGTAGGCTCATCTAGATCAACTCCGTACACGTAAATCAACAATTCTGCTTCGTGATAACGATGTATGGTTCCTACCAATGTTCTAATCTGTTTATGAACATTGCCTCCTGTATCAATCAATACAATAGATAAATGTTTTAGTACTTTACATGAATGAGCATACTTTTTCAGCTCATCCAACTCAATCTTTGAAATTGTTATTGTGTCCGATGTTAATTCAGCAACAGATTTGGATTTCCACTTTGATAATAAATGATGTAAATTCATCGCTACTCCAGCCAACAACAAGACACAAATCACCAACCCGCCCCATCGCAGCAGTTGATGAGAATTCATTTTTTTGTTGTTGTTGTTTGATGATACAACGACACGCATAACTGGATGACATCTTCGCTCAAAAGAACTGCGGATTGTTATCCATTTTGACAGAGCTCGTGATATTGAGCCAACGAGAGCCCTTGAAAAACATGCATTTTGCAATATAACATTCCTTCCTTGTGATGAATGTAATACATTTTGTATGTAATCTCACTTTCAGCGAATAGATTTAGAAAAAATAAGAGGACGGGCGATGTTGTTGCCAAATCATTTCATACCAATTGAAAACGATCATTGATTCCGAAAACAAGAAAATATGAAAAAACAAAATTCAGTTGGTGGAGGTATTCTTGGAAATTCGAGCAACAGTGCCTCATCGTCCATTGATGTACTGATGTTGGGTTTACAAGGGAGCGGAAAGAGTTTCCTTATTAAACAAATGAAAAGTAGGTTTAGAAAGGCCTTGAATGATTAATAATCAAGAATATTAATCTACAGATTATTTGCAAAATAATGATTATTTAACTTTTTATGATGGGTTACCAACAAACGGAGTCAATTTAGATGAACTAATAATTGGAGGAAAGAAAAAATCAAAAAAGATTAAATTACGAGAAGTTGGTGGAGGCATTATTCTCACCTGGCATAGATATTTAGACGAGTGTAAAGTTATTGTGGTATGTAGGTGGCTACGAAAATAATTATTTAATCTTTAATTATTAATCAATTTCTTGGCAACAATTCATTAGTTTGTGATCGATAGCTCCTGCACCATGCAGCTCTCTTCCTCGTGCATTGAACTTTTAAACCTGTTGGCAAATCATGGAGAACAGAAGCCATTTATCGTTGTGTTAAACAAGAGGTAAGTGAACTAATTTTAAAGTAATTTTAATTCAAGCATTCTTCTGTTAGAGATGCACCAAGCGTGTTCAGTTCAGAAATTTTCCAGCACTTCATTAAATGGAATAATGTTAAGGAACATTGTAAACATGTTGAACTTCTGGAAGTGAGCGCCCTCACAGGACAAAATATTCATAGTCTCATCGAGGCCATGGACAGTTTAATTTAATGTTAGCAACTGCCGAAATCCCTTTCAACAGAAGAAGCGTATGGATGTTTAATTACAAACAAAAAAATTATAAGGAAAGCCTCAATAAGTATTGTTTGTGCAACGATGAACACAGGTCATTTTGATTCTTCTTCTCTATGGCAATGTAATTTCAATCCTTATTCGGAAACGTTCAATGATATTTATCCCAAAGTATTAGAACAATTCGAGATTGATAGAGCAACGTTTGAGAACTTTATGGACGACATTAATCGCCTGATCAAAAATCTCAAGAGAGAGCAGGCAAACGGTATTGAAAGATTCGGAACAATCCTTACCATTAATATTCTTCTTGCTATTATTTCGGGAGGGATTTGGCTTTGTTGTTTCTTGAGCTGGTACTGCTACAAGTCCCATCTCAAAAGGTCTCGTCTTGATATCTTAACGGAATCCACAAAATGGAAAATTGGACAAGTCATCGTCGCTGCAAATGACAAAATCTTTCATCCCAAGGGTCTACAATGTGTTGCAATTTATGATAGGGACAGAGATGAAAGAATCGGAACTGAAAGGTTCATTGACTCATATCTTCTCATTCAGACGAATCAAGGAATTCCTGTACACATCCCTAAAACGTCCAAAGCGACACCGTCGTCGGTGAGGTATGACTACGAAACGTACTACTCGAATTAACTCTTGTTTGTTCTATTACAATGATCTCCTGTCAAAATATGTTTGTTGGTTTGTGAACATTTCACAATATTGTCAGAAACCACGAAGATAAAAATCCTCTTTTAATTGTTAATAACAACATCCAACAATTTCACATTGTGAGTCAAGATAATCAAACGTTCCATTATCCAAATATCACTTCCATATCGAGTAATTGTATTGTTTTTGAAGCAGTTTGTTGATGATATTCACAAAAAAATGTCCTACCTTCATCACACCCCTCTCAACCCTCCCACCAATATTCACCATCACATCATGATGCCAACTACATCACCAACAACACATCCTATGAATTTAAACTCTCATCATCATGCATTTTCCCAAATTTCAAACTACAACTCCACCAACAATAACAATGCCAACAACATTATCCTTCCACCGTTTGACCCTGATGATCCACTCTTTCAGGTGGCATCTTCATCTTCGGATCATTTTGTTTTCAATACCAATGCTCCATCCTATGATAATGAAATGATGCCTATTCCACAATTACATTCCTCTCCTTCATCTCATCAAACAATCAGTTCAAATCATGCTGGTGTTCAACCCAATCCAACATCAACCACTAGTAATAGTATAATACCCATGTCTAACGATAACATGATGTACACCAATTCCATTCATAATAGCCATCCACTGAATTCCTTGATGATGGGTAGCAATAGCCAACAACCACCAACACCAACAACACCATCCACACCAAGCGAAAAGAAAAAGAAGGCTGGAGAAGGACTTGTCCGTAAATTGTGTTGTCTTTGCGAGAATGAAAAGGGACATCCCAATGGTTTTCTTGTTGCAGTTGATCAAATCAAGAGAATTCCATCACATTTGAGCTACATGGTCTCCGACAAACATTTAGATTACTTGAAAAAGCAAAGACAAGCCAAGAACATTTGTTGCGATCAATGTTGGGAAACCAAAATCCAACCTGTAGTTGGAAACACTAGTAGCAGTAGTGGAGCTGTTGATGGTAATAACACTCCATCAACTTCTACACCAACAACATTGGCCAATGATGGCTCAGCCTCAATGTATGGATCAAATTTGATGTTTAGTAATTATTCAGGTGGTAGCAATGTCATGAATACCCTAATGAACACTCTAAATAATAATTCTAACCACTCGTATGGTACAATGAGTTTGAACAACACTATGAATCACCAGTTGACCATGAATCAACTCAGCAATACTCCACCAACAACAATTATTACTCAATTTACACCTCAAGACTTTACAGAAACAAAGAGAAAAATTACATCCCCCAACTCAAAACAAAAAGCACCTAAAAAACAGAAAAAACAAGAGCAACCTCCTGCAGCTGCTGCAACTCTTTCGTTTGACCAAGTTTATAACAAGCCTATCGATGTGAGAAAGCAATTTTTAAGGGAAAATATTGAACCCATGCTGCTCAACGATGTGTGCCGAGGAAATAAGGAAGCGTTCCACACCCTTCTAGAAGATTTGTCGCAAAACAAGCATTTCACAATTCAAAATTACAGGTTGGAAACTCTTCTCAAACCAACTAGAAATGTCAACAAGCCAATCTCTTCATCTCAAATTACAAGACACATCTTGAGAAAGAGAAAAAAGTAATTTTACATTGTACATTCTTTTATTTTCAACAACATTCTAGAGTCAATTGAAATATACTTTTCAATGTATTTTACAACAAAACAACATGCTTTTTTTCGTTCCTAATCCAGTTAGTCTTGCAACAAAAAAAGTAGAAAACAATGAACCGATTCCAAATCCCAATAACAAGTGAATACAATTTAAACGTCGGAATACAATCTTTGAGCACTATTTCATCAAATAACGACACAACAAATGGAACAAATCCGAATGCAATGAATGTGCCAGAATGGTTCGGCTGGATTGGAGTTGTCATCTGGTATGTGTTCCATTTAACGAATTGATGCCGATTAGTTAATATTGTTATCAAAAATTCAATTCGGAAATTCAAATCATTTTAATGGTTATATATAATTATTATTATTGTCGGATATAATTCAAAAAACAAACCATCGGAACACAGTATTCTTGCTTGGGGAACCTTTGGCCTTCCTTTAAAAGTGAAATGGGTTCAACAAGCCAACATTCATCCCTTCATATTTCAATTTTACTTCTCCTCCGTCGTGTGCATAACCTCTTTCATTGTCCTGGCATGGAATGATTGGTATTTCTCCTTTTGGGGAATGCTTGGATCTGCTTGTTGGGTACCTTGCTCCTTATTATCTTTGGTGGCCATTTCGAAATTAGGTCTTGGAGTCGCTCAAGGAATTTGGAGCGGTACTACTATTTTGACAAGCTTTGTTTGGAGTGTTACCTTATTTCAATCTCGAATTGGTAATTTTTATTTGACGGCTTTGGGTTTGTTGTTAATGGTAGTGGGCATTGTTGGAGTGGCTACTTGCTCTAAATGGAATACTCGGAGTGGCACTACGGTCATTGATGACAAGTCAAAGGATCCACAGAATATAAATACAGAGCAATCATCGCCTCAGCATCGCGATGATATTGAATCAACAACAATTATGGAACAGCATGAAACGAGAGATTTAACATTGAAATTGGAAGAAGAGTCGCGTCACTCCACTGATGAAATGCACAATTCTGTCAGTCCACCAACGTATGCAAGTGAGGATCGTCACAATGGAGAGGACGCCATAGCATTTCATGAAACTCATCAAAAAGCTGAGGTTTCAAAGTTGAAAAATGAAGTCGATGACTTAGAATCTAGTCCTAAAAAAACATCGAAATTTGTGAATTTACTTTCTCAATCTAAAGATTATATCATTGGAGTGGTGTGTGCTGTTGGAGTTGGAGTTTTAGGAGGTACCATGTTTGTTCCAACTCGACTAGAGACACATCAAGGCGTTGCTTATGTGATTGGTTTTGGTGTTGGAGCAATGGTGAGTATTGTAATTCAAATTGTTAAAATGGATAAGCAGTATTTATTCATGAATAGGCTATTACTTCAGTTTTAGTGCTAGTTTTTTTGATATATTATTTTGCTCGATACAGAGTTATTGTTCCATTTCACTTTAAGGTTGCAATTTTCCCTGCTGTGACTGCCTGCCTTTGGCAGTTAGCGAACATTTTTGCATTCTATGTTGCACTGTCTCCTCTCGGCATGACCATAGGTATTCCATTAACACAAACTAGTTTGGTTGTTGCAGGATTGTGTGGATTGTTATTTTTCAAAGAGTTGCTTGGATGGAAAGCAATTGCTCAATTTTTTGTGAGCGCCTTAATATTTTTAATTCCTGGATGCATTTTACTGGCTCTCTTTGGAAAGGCATAAAAGAAGTAGTAGTTTTGAATAGAGAGGATGAATTTATGTTAAATTAGTTTCTAGAATTTCACAAAATTAGGAAATAGAGCAAGTGTATGCTTGAATTCGAATCTATCCGCTTCAGGAACCACAATAACTTTTCTATTATCGTCGAATTTAGCAATTCTGGCATGATCAATGGTGGAAGGTGAAGCAAACATCATCACCACTGCACGTCGGAATTTTTCACCACTAGGCATCATAAAGTTCTGATAAAAGTCAAGCACATCCTTGAGTGTAAATTTTTTGATGGCCTCTACTTTTTTAGCCTTTCTGTTAAACATGTATTGCTGATTCGTAATTTCAGCCATGTGTCTAGCAGATTCCATTTTCATTTGCTTTTCTTTTTCAGTGATCTTGGAAATTAATGCGTCAAGATGTGCCTCAATGTCTTTCTCAGTCAAAGATGATAACAGTCCGTTAATATCCACAAAGAATTGGTCATGTTCTTTTAAAACTTCTTTTGGATCGTAAGATGGAGATTGAACGATACAACTAAAAGAACAAATGTTATGATCAAATCTCACTCTTGAATGCACAATGTATCCTAACTGTTTTTCTGTTCGCAAGACAAGATAGTATTGGTTGCTAATAATTTGATTGAAAAGTTCAGCCATCGCATCTAACTCCACAGATCGAAATCCTAATTGGTACACAATTTCTAGGGCATGATTAGGGTTATTAAAATTATGATTCGAGATTGGGAAGATGACATCCGTTCCAGTTGGAAGTTGAACAATATGTTCTCTCTGTTCTTGGCTTGGTAAAGGAACCATCACTTTCACACTTCGATCGAATAAAATCTTCTCAGTGTCAGAACACAGCTCTAATGCTTCTTGTGAGGTAAAGTTTCCATGTATTAATAATTCTACCCGAAGAGTCTTGAACCAAACCGTAATGAAATTATAAAATTCTTCAAAATCAATGGTATCAATAACGTCAATATAATCCAATGAACAAAACTTTTTTTGAAAAAGAAGTCTGTGAGCCTCAATAACTGCATGTTCGTAGGGTTGTGCAAATTTAAAGTTGGTATACGTTCTTGACAATCTTTCCTTAATCACTTCAAATCTATCTAATTTTAGAAGCTTTTGATCGACGACAGATACCATGTCTCGAAATATCTTGTTATTGAGATCCTTCATTTTGTCATTGTACCCCAATAATAGTACGTTGATACCGCTTGAATAGGTTGATAAACTATAAGTTAAACCAGCAACTTCTGCAAAATACAAATCTTCGTTCAAATAGTCTGTGACCATTTCACAAAACATTTCTGAACAAATAACCGTACGAGGATCTGACTTGGTTTGAGGAAGAATGATATTATAGAAAATATTTCCTCTTGGTGTTCCAAAGTAATTATCTTGCTTGAACCATGCCTTCATCTTGGAAGTATGATACACAGTAGAAGGACCATCATCATTGGAAGTACTGTTAATGATTCCCTTAATATCAAAGTTTTCTGGAATAAATGGATTTGGTGCTGGGAATGTGAGCTCACTAGTTGAATGAGTCACTCTTGCAAGCTTGTCGAGCCATTCTTGTGGGAGATCTTGTAGAGAGTATTGAGCTTTGTACCATTTTTCTTCTTCGAAATTAATATTTTCAAAACTTGGCTTTCGGTAATACACGTTGAAGTTGTATGGATTAAGTTGGTTTAAACACTCAATAATTAACTCTTCGTTGTAATCAAAAATATGAACGCCGGAAATGACTTCATTGGGTAAATACTTTTGCAAATTTTGGGCCATGTCACTTGCAAACTGAAGAGCTCTAGGATACTCTAGATTGACAAACGCCAGCTTTGCCAAATGTGAAACCTCGTCATACACCCATTTCTGTACGCCTTGTTTCGACTTGATCAAATCAATATATTCAAATAAATACTCAATAATTTCATAAATATGATCCTCTCCTTCAACAGTAAGCTCAATATTGACAGTATACAAAACGAAGCTATCTTCTTTTGGCAAATCAACACAATTATTACCACCAAATCTTGCATAAGGACCAGCTGATAATGATGAAACCCATCCTTTCTTTTTTAACAGGGAAAATAGAGAGCCTTTACACTCGTGTCCGATCTTTGGAAGTTGTCATCCATGTAAACTTGGCTGTCAAAAAAGAATTTCTACTTACCAAATGAGACACGTATTTTTCGGGCTTGAATTGATAGGCAATGTGTCGTCCATCGATGGTTGGAAGAGTTAGTTGAATAGGAAATACGAGTGACAACTGTCTCAAATCAGAAATGGTCTTTAACCTAACAAACTTTGAAATTTCATTCTTGCTATAGGGCTTAACATTCTTTGGAAAAAAGCATGCAGTAGTAGCCTTCGTATTTGGAATCTCTCCAAATTTGCTTCTGACCCACTCTTCAAGTTGTGAAAGAGGATATTGTCCAATTACACAAAGCTTCATTTGATTACTCGAATAATATTTTGAATGAAAATCAATCAATGCTTTTCGTACATCCATATTGTTTTGTTTAGGAATTGTATCTAAGGACTCTAAACAACCACTTCCAAATTTCGAGAATGGATGGTCTGGATTTGCAGTCGATTTCATGATTTGATAGTCTCTCCATACGTCATCATTTAAATTCTTTTTAAATTCGCTATCGACGGCTAATATTTCTCTTTCTGTTGCGCTCTCAGTAAATAATGGAGAAATAAAGAATTGTGCAAACATATCTAGGACTTTTTCGAGATGATTATTGGCAATTGATAAATGAAAGTTCGTGTTTTCTGTTGAAGTAAATGCATTGGTAAAACCACCGTTATTCTTGACAAAATCCTGATACTCCCTTCTTTTGGATACTTAGAAGATCCCAAAAAACACATATCTGTCATCATGTAGAATCAAATTGAATATTGGAAATTTGCGATTGCGTGTTCTACTTACGCTCACAAAAGTGTGCCAACTAATGAGAAATTATGATCGTGTGTTACAAGATAAATCATCTTTGTAATAAACTTACTCCTGGAAAATCACAGGATCTGAAAAGTGACCCACTGACATTTCCGAAAAGTTTTTAAAATTATCATTGGTTTTTCTTGTTGTGAGTACACATACCTTTGACATCCATGGCTGCAGCTGCTTGAGCCGTTTCAGGATCGCTCACCAACAAGGCTTCCAATTCATTCTCTAGTTTGATAACTTTATATTCCCTTTTATCAAGTGGAGGTTTAATGACTTGCACTTCTTTCTTCATTTTCCGACGATGCACCAATACTCAAAGGAACAAGAACAGCCTCGCTTCGGAATGAGAGTAATTTTTAATTTTTTTTTTAAAGGGAGATCAGAACCGATTCTTTTCTTTTGCGAAACTGAGTCGAACAAGAACAGTTTACAATTTCACAATAATAGACATAAATCCGTTCATCTCTAAAGAGAAATTATTTAATAATGAAATTCCCTTTTTCAAGCAAGATGGAAATCACTTTAAAAAAATGGTACGAATTGTAAGTGCAGAAACCAACGAAATCATTCGAGATACTCAATTGGAGAGGATAGCTGTTGCGTTGATCAAGGAACTGTTTAGATATGGCTTTGCTTTTGTGAGCGGATCGTTGGGATGCTTTTTGATTCAGTATGGAGTGAAAGAATATCTGACGTTGCAAAAGAATGAAAAAAACCCCGAAATTAAGCACGAACACAACGAAACGAGATGGAAGATATTAACGTGGTTGATTGGATTATTAAATAGAAATTTTAAATCATTGATTTACGGAGGATTAATAGGAATTGGATTGTGGATACTGATTCAACCGTTAATTGCAGAATTAAGAAATTTAAATCAAAATGTTATTTATTACGTTCGTGATTAATGAATAGGAAGATAATTTAAAATTTGAAATAGTCCATGGCGTCACTTAAAGCTGTTCTGCCTTATATTGGATTGGTGGATCTAAGAGAACAAATCTTGACTCAATAAGCCTCAATTCCTCACCAGGTGGAGTTTTTTCGAGCACAGCTTGAATTCCAGCTAGCGTTTTCTCGAGAGATGTGTTAAAATTATCATCTCCATGGATAGCATAGAATGCTAAAAAGAGAGCACTCACTACATCTCCTGTTCCAGTGAAGGATCCTGGCAACTTCTTGAACTTGATTCTGTATTTCTTTTGAGTTTTCTTATTACTTGCATACAAAGTCAAACTTTCCTTATCACCTTCCAACTCTGCACTTGTAAGAACAACTACAGGAATATTATATGGTTCCTTGTGGAATAAATCAATGACATCAAGAGCATCTTGTTCGTTTTTAATTTTCTTTCCACTCAATGTTTCTGCCTCAAATTGATTTGGTGTAATTACAGTTGCACGATTCAACACCTTGTCATGTTAATGGTAGCATCGTAGATAGTTGTGAGCATTGTGTGCTTCCACTAGCGAATCTAACAAACCCATAAGTTACTTACCTTCTCTCTGTAAATTTGAATGAGTTTTTCTGGAACATAAAGTTTACCTGCATCTCCAAGCACTGGATCACAAACTGCAATTTTTGAACACATCAAACACAAAGAGGCATAATAATCAAACAAGTTCAACTTTGATCATTTCTCCTTCAATATTTTCTGCAACGTACCATAAATTAATTTCGGATTTCTCTCTATCAATTTATCATGAATATGTAAAATATTTTGTAAAAAGGTTTCACTTCCGATGTATCCAGTCAAAAGATGAGTGTAAGATCCTTCTAAATTGTTCATTTGTAATCCTTCAAATAATAGAGCAAGTTCATCTCCACTCAAAGTTTGTCCTTTCCATCCATTCCGATATCCTGTATGATTAGAAAATTGGACCGAGTTAATAAAATCTACTTCAAATCCCAATAATTGCAAAGGGAAAACAGCAGAACGATTTCCTACGTATCCATGAACCACATGGCTCTGAATACTGAGAACGTGGCCGTTGAGAGAAGAGCTTCCCGATGATGACGATGGTGTTGGTTGAGACATTTTTTGTTCAATTTTCCTTCCGCCACTGTTTGCGCCGAATGAGATGATCATCTTCTTCTCATTCTCATTCTCAATCTTGAATTGTCAAAAAATATTAATTATGATTGAATGTGACTCCCAATGGATTGGTTAACAGCTTTAAAGTTAGGAAATAGCTTGATACAAAATAGTAGTTCCAGTAAAGTAAAAATTAGAAAATAAAAAGACTTTGAACGAGTTAAAAAATGAAGCTAGAAGTGTTTGCTGATGGCAATGAAAACTTGAATTGTTACTTGGCAAAGCCTTTCTCGGATCGGCATGGGTTTGCAAAATCGAGGTCGTGTTGTCAGGGAGTTCTTTATGATGATAAAATGTATTTTTATGGAGGTACCCCTCACCCCAACGGCAATGACTTTTACTCCGATATTGTTCAATACATTGATTTAAAAACGATCAATTACGAATTGGGAGAAATGGAAATACATGAAGTGACCATCACACAACCAGGAATTAAACCTGAAGGAAGAATATTTCATTCTTTAATTTGTGATGACGAGTCAACCAATGGGAAACCGGCATCAATGATTGTGTATGGTGGATTTACCGATGGAAGAAGGTATGATGGCTTAGTATTTCGTAATTTATTAATTTTTAAATATATTAATTTTGAAGATTGTTGAATAATTGTTTTTCATTCCAATTTGAAAACAAAATTTGGAAGAAAAACTCGAATGGTCCGTGTTTAGAAGGACATACAGCAATTTTTAGAAAGAAAAATCGAACCATGATTGTATTCGGAGGTCACATGGGA
The DNA here is from genome assembly GCF_003324165.1 of Naegleria lovaniensis. NCBI lineage: Eukaryota > Heterolobosea > Eutetramitea > Acrasida > Naegleriidae > Naegleria > Naegleria lovaniensis. The sequence goes on from NW_025407842.1 coordinate 319,478, forward strand.
AGCTATAAGCATTTTGAGAACTCTACTTATGAATATGACATTGTTAAAGATATATGGACAAAGTTAAATATTGACAACTCGTCTATAGTGTCACCTTTAGCTTACCATAGAGCTGTATATGTAGAAGAATTGGATTGGATGGTTGTTCATGGAGGAAAAACGAAGGTAGGTTAATTATTCAATTTATATTCAACGCAAATGATGTCACTCTACCAGCCAGGAAGAACTGCAATTTTGTCCTCTAATGTTTATATTCTGAACTTTGCTACTATGAGGTGGCATGTATTAAATCAGGAACCAATGGCATTTGATAATAGTAGCAATTCCTCTGTATTACCAAGCTCCAACTTGACTCTACCAAAAATAATGGCTCAACAATCTATTTGCGTTGAAAGCTCCATTATTTTCTTTGGTGGAGAAACAGAAGATAGCGATGTTCCCTCTCAACAATTATTCGTCATAAACTTGGAAACATTAGAAATTATTGAATATTGCCCATATCAACACGAACCTGGCCTATTACAACGAAAATATGTTGATAAATCGTATACAGAACCAGAAGCAACTGTAATTCCACCCTTGTATGATTCTTGCTGTATTTACGACCACACGAGCTCCAATATTTTTGCATACGGAGGACGACTATATTCACTGGAAATTCCTTTCATGGTGGCTGTGCATGTTAGTGAAACAAACTGTACCGAGAATTCATTGTTTGACTATTGGAAAAATAATATCAACTCACAAACACTTACATCATATCTACAAGCATATTTTAACGATTCCCAAGTGTCAGAACATAGTTTTTATGATGAGGTGTCACACACATCCCATAACGTACATCATTTAGTTCTTGAAAAATACCCTAACATCCTAACATCCAACATTGAAAAGCGATTGTTGAAACTTTTGCTAAAGTTTTTACATGGATATAACATAATATTCGAAATAGAGTCCGGCAAGGAACTTGTTTCTTTATTAGAAAGCTCAAAAGTATAGGATTGGATGACACTTTAACAGAATGGAGCCTTCCTTATTTACAGAGATTGTTACTACATGACTCATCTTTAGACTTCTCCGCTGGTGCCACTTCTACTATTCCTCAAGTTGAAACTCTGATCAAGGATATTCAAAACAAACTGTGTCACAATTCTATAAGGTCAAGCATATTCATTATTTCGTCCACAAATTTTTTAAAGAGCGACGGGAAAGAGTTGCAATGAATTTAGTAGGTGATTTTAGATTGAAAATTAAGGGTTTTGAGCGTGATGTTTTCCGAGTTGATAAGTCACTCTTTTAACTTGTGATTTCTTCAAAACAATAATTGAAACACCGCTCCGAGCTGAAATTGATAGTTCTAATGACGAAATAATTCTTGAACCACTCGCCCAACATTCTCTTACTCCAAAAATTCTGAATTGTATTTTGGATCATATTTATGGCATTGAATTTGAGTACAGTTCTGAATGTTGGCCTCTCGAAGATCTGTTAAGTCTCTATGTCTATTCAGATTTCTATTGCATCCCTTATCTTGCCCGAACCTTAAACAAAATCATCTTTGACTTGATTGATGAGCTGAATGCCAAACTCATTTTCGAACAAATAGGTCCATTATCAGAGGATATTGCACATCGATGCAGCTCTTTCCTCACTTGTGAAGAATTGTTATCAACCTCACCTCAACAACAATAAACCAAGAATGCATTCATGGCCAAAAAATCTGTTCAATTAAAAATCGCGTTTGTCGCATATTATTCTCGCGAATTTTCCAATTCAAAAATTGAGCGAACCAGTTTTCTTCCTGAAGAATCTCTTTACAAATTGATTGGCTTCCAAACAAAAAGTCATCACCTGTGGCCACAGTCATTTTATCAATCATCACTTGATATCAAATCTCTTCAAGTGTATTTTCAAAATTGTTACAACACTATTTCATCATCCGCTCAATCAAACAAATTTATCAGGATCCGATTGGCCGTCCTATTTAACTGCTGTATTAAGCGATATAAAAATCGTCAACAAAAAAATGCTCAAATCACAATTGATCAAAGCCTCCGTCGTGAGCAAAAATTCAACGTCTATTGCCAAGCAAACGTTGATGAAGGCATCAAAGAAATCTTTCCATGCTACGACCAACAATACTATTGGGTTCTCTTCCAAGATGAGTAGCAATATTATTCAAGCTTCCTCGCAGCAAAGAATGATGAGCACAAGCCAAATCTTGAAAAACAGCAACTCGTCCATGCCATCCGATAGCTTTGCTTGGGTTGGATCAAACTCCCAATATCTGGAAGAGCTGGAACTTGCTTGGAGAATGAATCCAAACAGTGTTTCTGCCGAATGGCAAAATTATTTTGCTTCCCTCTCGCAAACCGGTGGAGCACAACGTGTCTCCTCTTCTCACAAGCTTCTTTTGCCTCCTCTCCTGAAGTTGGAGCACAAGGTGAACTCATTTCACTTATTAGATCATTCCAAGTGTTTGGACATCACGTCGGCAAGTTGGATCCATTAGGAATGTTTGCTGCTGACCTTGATTTTCATGATATTCCTCAATTGGTATGTTTAATTAACAATATTTTCCGAGTGGTTTTGACCTGTTTGCTTTCACTTTGGTATATATTCTATTTCATTTAATATTACCATTGCAATATTTTGATTAATAATTATTCGTTGCTTGGAAATGATTCATAACTCCACCGTCATATCATCAACAACATCACTGAATTATTCAGCGTATTGAAAACTATCCATACCTTTCCAAGATGGATCCAAACACACCAATCGATTTATCGCAAGATTTAATCAAGGGATTCCTCTCTTCTTCTCTTTCTCCAAACAACAAGCCAATGACTTTACAAACGTTGTTGCAAAGACTTCAAGAAACATATTGCGGAACTATCGGATGGGAATATATGCACATTAATGACAGAGAGGTTTGCAACTGGTTGCGTGAAAGAATTGAAACACCAACTCAAGTTGACCTCACATCTGATGAAAAGAAAGTTCTCTTAGAAAGATTGAGTTACAGTCATATGTTCGAAGAATATTTGGCAAACAAATTCCCAACAACAAAGAGATTTGGCTTGGAAGGTTGTGAATCTTTAATTCCAGGTCTCAAGAGTTTGATTGATGTCTCATCATCATTAGGTGTGGATTCATTTGTTATTGGTATGCCACACAGAGGTCGTTTGAACGTATTGGCAAACGTAATGAGAAAACCCTTGGCACAAATCTTTAGGGAATTCTTAGGTAAAACTGAAAACAAGTTAGGATCTGGTGATGTCAAATATCACTTGGGTACATCTTGCAAACGTTACCTTCCTTTCACAAAGAAGGATGTTGAACTTTCTCTTGTTCCAAATCCATCTCACTTGGAAGCTGTGAATCCAGTTGTTGAAGGAAAGGTGAGAGCAAAACAAGTTTTCATGAAGGACTCTAAGAGAGAAAGAGTTTTACCAATTCTGCTTCATGGTGATGCTGCTTTTGCTGGACAAGGTGTTGTTTATGAAACAATGGGATTGAGTCAATTGGAAGAGTATGGAACCGGTGGTACTGTTCATGTTGTAGTCAACAACCAAATTGGTTTTACAACTAATCCTAAAAACTCAAGATCAACATCATACTGTACTGATATTGCCAAATTCCTTAATGCACCAATTTTCCATGTTGATGGAGATGACGCAACTGCCGTTGTCAAGGTATTTAAATTGGCTGCTGAGTACAGACAAAAGTTCCATGCTGACGTTGTGATTGATATTGTTTGTTATCGTAAGAGAGGTCATAACGAGTTGGACGAACCAATGTTTACACAACCCCTTATGTACAAGGCAATCGCCAAACAAGAGCCAATCATTAGCAAATATCGTAAGCAACTTTTGAAGGAAGGAGTTGTTACTGAAGAACATATTAAGCAAGTCGAAGAGCAAGTTAAGACTACCTTTGACTTGGAATTTGCTAGAGCAAAGACTGATGAAAAGTTGGATGTTACAGGAGAAGTTTGGTATTTACAAGGAAGTAAGTGGGATAGAATGAAGACTCCACACGACTATTCTGCAATCAGAACAACTGGCGTTCCACTCGCTGAGTTAAAGAAGCTTGGTAAACAGGTTTCATCCTTGCCAGAAACTGGCTTCACACCACATAAGGGCGTAGCTCGTGTTTACAATCAAAGATCTCAAATGATCGAAACCGGTGAGGGTTTAGATTGGGGAATGGGAGAAACTCTTGCTTATGCAACTCTTTTGAAAGAAGGATTCCATGTAAGAATCAGCGGTCAAGATGTTGAAAGAGGTACCTTCTCACATAGACATGCTGTTGTTATTGACCAAGAGAACGAAAACAGATATATTCCACTCAAAAATGTTAATCCAAATGTTGAATTCACTATTGCCAATTCAAGCTTGAGCGAGTTTGGTGTTCTTGGATTCGAATATGGTTATTCAATGGAATCTCCCAACCAACTCGTAATTTGGGAAGGTCAATTTGGTGACTTTGCCAATGGTGCTTCCATCATTGTTGACCAATTCCTTTCATGCGCTGAACAAAAATGGATGAGATCATCAGGACTCACACTCCTTCTTCCACATGGTTATGAAGGCCAAGGACCAGAACACAGTAATGCTAGAATGGAACGTTATTTGCAACTTTGTGATGAAGATGATGAAACACTTCCAGAAAAGGATGCAAGCAAAACACTTCAAATTCAACAAACAAACATGCAAGTTGTAAACTGCACAACACCAGCCAACTTTTATCATGTCTTGAGAAGACAATTACATCGTGACTTTAGAAAGCCTTTGGTTGTGTTTACACCAAAGAGTTTGCTTAGATTGAAGGAGGCTGCCTCAACATTGGCTGAAATGGCTGAGGGTACATCATTTAGGCAAGTGATTGACGATGAAACGGGAGCAATCAACGATCCAAAGAACGTCAAGCGAGTTGTTCTATGCTCAGGAAAAGTTTATTACGATCTTCTTGCTGCCAGAACTCAAAAGAATATTGATAACATTGCACTTGTGCGTGTTGAACAATTGGCTCCATTCCCATTCCACAAGATCATTGAAATTATGGATAAATACTCGAATGCTGAGGTTACTTGGTGTCAGGAAGAGCCAAAGAATTATGGAGCTTGGTTACACGTTTATCCAAGATTAAAGACATGCCTCAAGCATGCTCATGGCAAGAAGCACAAGCAGACAGATTTCAAATACTTTGGTAGAAAGATTTCTGCTTCTCCTGCAACCGGTTATGCTTCGAAACACAACCAGGAGCAAGAAGAACTGGTGACTCATGCATTAACTCTTTAATTATTGTATCTTTTTAACATCACCTTTAATCCTCAAGTTTAAGGTAATTGTAATGAACTTGTACGGATTGAAAATAAATTTACTTATTTTACTTAACGAACTGGAACTACCAGTGATGAATAATTTGATGCAGCTTCAAAAAGATTCGTTCAACTTGCTCCACACTGGTGGATTGATCTTGCTATGCACAAACTTGGCAACAATAATGACCACAGTTGCTGCAGCAGTGATTACTATCGATTTCCACCAAAAGTCAAAGGTCATAATAAACGCCGTATCAAAGTAAGTTGGTAATAGGAATATCGAAGCAAAGTAGATTGCAATAGACAAAATTTCGGAAATAATAATGAGAGGATTGAGTTTTCTGTGCACTTCAATAGAGACCATCACAATTTCAGTTAAAATTAGTGCCGTAAAGCTAATGCTTTGAATTCTCAAAAAGTTGTTCTCAAAAAGAAAGATGGCAAGTATCATAATAACACCGCCTTGATAGACGGCTTTTAGCGTCCAAATGAGAAAAGTTTTGAATGAAAGTACCCTTCCCTTTTGAAGCTCCTTATATAATTCTGGGAAGAGATACACAGTTTCTCGTTTTACATCTTCATCTAACACCAATGAGAACACTGGAAAGTTGGTGTAATAGGTTGCATATCCAACGAGAAGCCATCTATATGTTGTTTTGCCAAATGTTGTTCAAAAAAAGAAACCAAAATTAATGGCACCACATAATGTCATTACTTACCCTGTGAAAATAGGAATTGTTGAGAAGAAAAACATGGCTGAGAATATAGCTTGAATGACAGAAATGATCAATCCTCTATGAATAATAAATTGACCCAAAGCAGCTGATCGCTTGTAAGAATTTCTACCATGCCACAAAATTAAATCAGTGCAATACGAAAATTGTTTGATTGAGAAATCTGCTGCTAAGGAAGCATGTTTGCCTTCTTTTCCTTCAATTCCAATTCCAACATCTGCACACAAGATCATGGATACGTCATTTCCTCCATCTCCAATGGCAGCTGTTTGACTTTTTGTCTTTTTCTTGACAAGAGAGACAACTTCTGCTTTTTGAGTTGGACTGCATCTGCAACACACCACGCTCGTAGCTTTACAGGCAGCTGCTACAAATTTGTTTGGCAATTTCTCTAAAGCAATATGAAGTGTTGCTCCATCAATTAAAAACCCAGCGCCTGAAGAGGCATATTCCGCTTCATATTCTTCCAATAACTCTTCAATTCGTTTTTCATCATTGGAAATGACTTCGAAAATGTATTGACCTCTTGCCACGAGCTTGGTACTTCTTGAAATACAAATTGCTGTTTCTACTTTGTCTCCAGTCAACATCCAAACTTTCACACCAGCATGTCTGAGTTGTTCAAGACTTCTCTGAACATTTTCTTGAAGTTTATCTTCGACACCTGTGACTCCCAATAAATTCATATCACACTCCAAATACTTTTGTCGTACTCGTTCCATCTCAGATGCTCTATCGTTAATAAGGGCCGATGCTTTTTTGTATTCACTATTGAACTGAATGTATTGTTCGTCAGTTAGCGCCTTACTTCCAAATACCAATGTTCTCAATCCTTCTCTAGCCATATTGTCAGCTTCTTCATCTAACCACTCGCTTTGTGATGCCTTTACCAGTTGTTTCATCACAGAGTCAGCACCTTTACAATAGAATACAATCTTACCACTCGAGAGGAACTTTACAACAATACCCATTCGCTTTGAAGCTGATGTAAAAGGGAAAATATTTAGCACCTCAAATTCTTCAATCTCTCCCAAAGGATTTTTTAAAGCCATTGAATTCAGTGATCTACTTTCAAGTATTAAACCTGACTTTTCAGCAAATTTAACAAGAGCTATTTCGTCAGGTGAGCTACCTTGATATTCTCTTTCAGTTGCATTAAGTTGGATATCCGTTTGAACGACTGTACCCTCTTCATCTTGATACATGCTTTCTTCATGATGGTGATGTGTAGAGGTAGGATCAATTGGTGTCACATTGTGACATAACGCAAGAGCTTCAATAAATTCCTTAACTTGTAGGTCATTGTTCGATACGCCTTGTCTTCTATATGTTTTTTCCACATGTTCAAATATATCAGTTAGTGCATCTTCGTCGAATGAGATATTTCCTAAATGTAACTTTTTAAAAATCATGACGTTTTGAGTTAATGTTCCAGTCTTATCAGAAAACAAATAATTAATTCGTCCCAATTCCTCTGGTATGGAAGAGTTTCGGACAATGGTACCTGGAATCTTCTTATCCTTCATGATAAAGAAGCTATATACTGTTTTACCCATGTCCAAGTTCACTCTCAAACTGATTGGAATAATAGAAGAGAACAGTAAAACAAATCGGAAAATGGTGATGTACCAAAGTCCTTGGAATTGTTTCAATGCGACCATAAGTACGCTCACGACAAACATGAGACAGAATAAAAATTTAGACAAGGTATTCAGCTCTCGATCAAGTTTTCCAACCTTTGATCTTGGCTCACTTGCATTCAATGCACTTCTTGTTTCAGTCTATAATTATGTTACATGTCGTCAGTGGTAATGAAATGAAAATGGTCAGTACTTACACCTGTATAGATTACCAAAGCAGTTACTGTACCAGTAGCAACTACCGTATTAGCCCATAATGTATTTTCTAAGCTTAAAGGTTCTACCACTTCCACTCGTCCATCTGGAGAATAGAGTGTGAAATTTCCAATGAAATCATAAATTTCCTTCTTTGGTTTTTCTGCAAATACACATGCAGTTATTCGCTTCAAATCAAAATCAGATGTAAGTTTTTGAGTAGTTGGTATAGCATGTCTTAGTTTTTGATCTGTTTCTCCATCAAGTTGATCAGTTCTGATAAAGGATGCTCCACTTTTTTCTGTAGTTCTTAGTAAAATGCAATCTGCAGGTATTCTCTGATCAGTTTCAATTTGAATAATGTCACCCACTTTGATTTTTGAGCTTGGTACTGTTTCAAATGTAGAGTTTTTAGAAAGTCTCAAGAACTTTTGGCTGTTGGATTCGATATCTCTTCTCCATCGTTTAATATCATCATACGCTTCTTTTAGTAGAGTAACACACAGCACAAATGCTAGTGGAGCCACATAGGTAAATAAAAAACCAACTTGTAATTGTGGAATTATTTGGGATAGTGCCACTACAAGAAAATATAAGTTAAAAAAGAATTTAAATTGTTCAAACAAAACCAGAGGAAGAAAAGTGATAAAATTATATCTCCTATTCCTAACAACATTAGCAGGATATTTCTTTCCTTTTGGTACAGTTTGTCCATTAAGAAAAATCGTTCTTCCAAAATATTTCTTTCTTCGGAGAGTAAAATCCAAAAGTTTTTGAAATAAATTTCTTCGATCATAGGATTTCAATTTTTCTGTTTCGGGATCCAAGAATTGCTCAACATTGATGGCAGCTCCCATGATGTGAGATGTTTCATTAAACATTGTATCGTTAAATAATGGCTTTGTTATTTCGTTTTCGTCTTCGGAATGAGAAGCGTAATCCACAAGCTCCGAATTTGTATTTACTTTTCTGATGGTAGGGCTAATAGTCTCAATATTACTGCTGTTACTATTACCAAAAGAATTAATATTTCCTGTCGATGCTCCTCCTCCTCCTACAATAACAGATAGACGAGTCGCCTTGCTCATGAAAGGCTCAACAATAAAACTCGACACAAAGAAACAACGACTTTTGTGTACGTTCCAGATAATAACCACCAATATGAATTTGCCAAAGGTGATCTATTGATGGCTGCTGTTGGTTTGAAGTGAAAGATTTTTTTCAATGTTTGTTGTGACTGTTTCCGATTAGAAACAATTTCGAAATCAACAGATTGAATTTCTTTTAAACTTGTGGAACTCTTGAGTTTGGAAAGCGAGCAGCTACGATGAACAAAGTTAAAGGTCGTCCAAACTCCTTATGATGATGACAGCAGTTCGAACGGTTATTCGAATAATACAGTAAAAGAAGCCTTGTCGTTTGTCATGCTTATTGTATTTAATATGTTAAAAGACTATTGGTACAGGAGTTTCAATAATTAATTACAGAATTATTTAGTAAAGTCAAAGTCGTCAAATGATTTGTTTTCTTCCTTTCCAATTCCAACTGCAAAGCTGTCATGAGCACGCTCAGATGTAAATTCTGTGTCAACATATTTGGTGTCATTACCATCATTCAATTGTGGTTTGAAAGGAGCCGAGATTTGTTTGTGATAGAGCTTATCCCAATCAATGTTCTTGAAGAATGGATGGTTTCGAACTTCAGCTCCATCTTGCGGCCACCACCTAATCTCTTGTGTTCATCTCTTTCTAAAAGTCCCTTCAAAAGTGATTGAGCTTGAGCATCAACTGTACCTGGGAATTTGAGAGGAGCCTTCAGAATGAGTTCATACATTTCATTGATATTTTCAGAATAGAATGGAGGTAAACCAACAATCATTTCATAAAGTAAAATACCCAAACTCCACCAATCGACAGCTTTTCCGTGACCTTGGCCCTTCAAAATTTCAGGAGCCAAATATTCAGGAGTACCGCAGAAAGTATAAGTTGGTGTATTATTTCCAATGGATGTTTTAGCTAAACCAAAATCAGTCAAAACAGCATAACCATCTGCATCAAGAACGACATTTTCTGGTTTCAAATCTCTGTATATAATGTCATTCTTGTGTAAATGTTCAATTGCAAGAACAATTTGAGCAGCATAGAATTTGGCACGTTCAACATCAAATTTTGTCTCTTCTCTCAAGTGGAAGAACAGTTCACCACCAGGCAAATAATCCAAAACAAGATAGAGTTTTTCTTCTGTTTGGAAAGCGTAATGTAATGCAACAATGAATGGATGATCAATGCTTTGCAAAATCTTCTTTTCAGCAAGAGTATGTGACACCATGTTTTCCTTGACGATCATGTCCTTTCTGAGAACTTTCATGGCAAGAACTTTAGATGTTCCCTTCTCTCTTACTTTCATAACTTTACCGAATGAACCTCTTCCGACAACTGGAGTTGACAATGGATATGAAAAAGATCATGATGTTTCAAGAGTCAATGGTAAATTTCGTAATGATAGGCATTAGTTCTTTCACATATTTGACAAGCTATTGATATTACTTACCAGTCAACAATTCGAAATCACTCAATGTAACCTTCTTGCCAGATGATGCCTTTCCAGAAACTGTCACTTGTTCTTGTGACTTGGCATTACGAATTTCATCTTTAACTTCTTCCAATCCTTCCTTGTCTTGCGTTGGATTATAATTAATTGCCTTGTTCAACTCTTTCAACCATGAATTGAAATCAAATTCATTTTCCGCAGAGATTTCATAAACTCTTGCCAAGTTTTTACCTCTGAGTTTGAAACTGATTGGTTTTGTTTCGTCCACTTCAACTTTGGCTCCAGAAATGTTGATGAAACCAGTTGGTTTTTTATCTCCTTGTTTCTTGAAGTAGAACAAGAGTTTTCCTCTCAATTCAAACCATCTTCCTATTTGAAAGAAGAATCATTAGTACGAATCACAATCAACAATGAATTATTGAGATATTGGGTCATCATCAATGATGATAGAGATCAGCATAAAATATCATGGGGTTGATGAATGGCCATATTGAATGTTGTTTGTCATGGGTCCATCGTCATCAACGATATTATCTTGTTATAGAAACATCCTTGGAGAAGATGTACTTACTCTTATAGGTCTTGATGTTTCCTCCCTTCTTCTTCAAGTAGCCGGAGAAGTCTGGCTTTTCCATAGGATTCAACTAATCATATAAATCCCATCCAAGAAGGTTCATGATCATCACCACAAATCATGAAGGATGATAGAGTCGTCATCATCAAACAATTTAAAAAAATTGATGAATTTCAAAGATCAATTTCATCACGAAACAAATAACAAATGTTTCATGATGATCATTGTCAGAGCACATACCTCCATCTCTGAGATTTGGTGATTTGAAATGCTGCGATGCAGAGAGCAAAATTTTTTCTGTGTCAATTCATGACGTTCGCTGTGTCGCTGACGCCTCGAATCGCTCTTGGTAAGGAGAGGTTTTCCCTTTACGAACATTAAGCGTGAGATAACTATCGCCATCGCTTGTATGATGTTGTATGAACTTGTTTACTCGTGTGGCGTTAATAAATTAAGGTAAAATGTTGGCTGTGGAAAATTGATTCACTACACAATCTTGTGGGAATCAGAGAATGCTTTTGAGGTAGATCCAAAATATTGATTACTTTGCTGTTCAATCATTTTGGATAAAAACTTGACGCTATTTACAACCATGCCTTTTGATGCCTTCATGGTATCGTGAATAAACTCATGTTGAGGTTTGAATGAGTGATTAAAGGTGTTGCTTCCAAATGTTGGAAGTGTTGTCGGAAGGTCAGATTTCATTGCATCCTCTTTTTCGTCCTTTGGTTTTTCAAACCTTCTCATAATTGCAGGAATGAGAGAAAGGAGGGAGAGGAATAGCAGCAAAAACACAGTTTTTGGTTGATAAATATCATTCACAGTTGTAAGTTCTGAAAGTAACAGCCCAGCATGAACAGTAATATAATTGAAGGGAATCATCCCAATAAATACAGAATAAATTTGTTCAGTCGCTGTAATTCCAAGTACTGGTCCAGAAATATTGACAAACCAATTCGGTGTCAATGGAAACAATCTTAATGATATCAAAAACCATGTCATTTTAAAACCTCCTTTTTTTCTATACCCCTGTAATATTGCGGATAATTTAGAAACTCGTACTTTGAACCATTCAAAGCTCAATAAAAAGTCTTTTCCACTAAAATACCACAAAATGTGGCATAGAACAGCTCCAATTGTGTTCAAATTGTGCAAACTAATGTACCATAAATTGTTCCCATCATAGACCCAGATATTATGTTAAGAAAAACAGTTCTGTTAAAATAATTGTATAAGTTTTTTTCATGTTCTTTTTCAAAATTCATCCAACAACATACCCTGGCATACACGATATTTGGTTCTAAAAAGGTCACAATACACCATTCATTACCAATAATGATAAACACTTACAAATAAATAGAGAGAGCAAAATAAGCACCAAAGTTCAAAGGAGTGCTTTTCGGCCTCTTTACTAGTGATGGCTCCATAGACTTTCTTTAAATCGTCCAAATTCCAAATCATACTAATATTCAATTTTTTGTGAAGAGGAATATAAAAGTACAAGACAACACATAAATTCAAAATTATTACAAGAGGAATCCAAAGTAAACTCTTATAGGAAGGCCTTGGCCGTTTGATCTCTTCTTCGGACGATGAAATATTTTCTTCTTCCCAAACTCTCGAATTTTCGTCGTTACCAATATCAGATCTTGAATAATTCATATTCGGAATCATATCTGGAGTTAGTGTAGTATTACTGCCAGCAACACCAGTCGGTATATTTCTATGTATCAGAGAAGGATGCACAGCACCATCCTCACCAGGTGCAAACGACAACGGCCCCTCTCGTCTGTGACCTAGAGTTGGAGGTTGAAAGAAGTCCATTTTTTATAATTGTTGTTCATGATGGTGGTCTATTTCAATTCGTTTGGATAACGTTGAAGAATTCGCCTCATGACCTCTACCACAAGAACATACTCCATCTTTACTATTGAAAATTTGGAAACCAATACTTGAAACACGAAATGGTCAAGGATTAGCAATAGAAAAAATGAATCCGGTTGAGGAAACTCATATTTGCTCTGAGGGCAATCCTACCTTAAACGAAGAGGAGTGTTCGTCTGTAAACAGTAGCTCCACAATTGAAACAACATATTGCTATGGATCATCAAGAGGATCTCCTGAGAGAAATGAATCATCCTCTTTCGGCATTCATTCTTCATCAAAGTCGCTGCCTATCCCTCCTCGTTCGCATTCTCCCACATCTAACATTCTCAAGCCTCATCCTCGCCTTCCGATCAATCCCTATTGATCAAGACATTAACATTAAATCATCAATATTTTGACCCTAATCAAATTCGTCCTCACTCATCCTCTCTAAGTTTGAGCCCTCAAACAGTTGATGAGGACAATACAGAAAGCGCTGTAGACGATACAACAACAGTTGGAGTAGATGAATATTCCAGTGAGAGTGATAATGATGGTGGTAAGAAAAAGAAAGATGATCCCAAAAGGCCCAATGCCGATGGAATAAATTGGATGAAGAATTTAGTGTTGGAAGAATGGAGAAAGTGTGGTTTCAGCTCCAAACAAAACGAGATGCAGAAATGTGGTTTCAAACTCTGACATTTCCTGGAAATGAGGCTCGAGGGAATGTCCTCAGAAGAGTAATGGCTCTATTACGATGGGGAGGACTCTTCTACAGGCAAAGGCTGTGGGATTTGATAAACGAAAGCAAAATGAAGAATCTCAAGAGTATCAATTCAAAAATTGGTTTGAAACCACATGGCCAATATGTACAGCATTATCACATGGTGGAAGAGTGATCGTTCAACTGCCCAAGAGCACAAACAAGGGAGAAAAATCTCATGACTTTTCATTTTGGAACTGGCTGATAACTGGAGACAGGAAAGGTGATATTGCCAAGCTAGTAACAACTTCTACGAGTGGAGATCATTGTATCAAGAAGGGAAAAATAGTGTTCAAACGTCTCAGTGCAACTCATGGGTTGGACTAGAAGAAAATGAAATACCAATCATGGGTGAGGCAAAAAAAGTGTTGATTGAGCAAAAAACAAAAGGTTTCAGTCTAAGAGATACTAAAATGCTACGCTCTTCAGAATATACCCTTAGACATCATAGGCATTGGGGAATGAATATTCCAATGGGTGGTGAGGGTCAAATGCTTTTGACAGGTGTGAAATCAGTAGCAAACGGCTCAAATGGGCACTTGTATTTGTATCATATGGCTCCAAAGCACGATAGCTATGGCGGAATAATGATTGGTCTTGAGGGAAGTGAATATGGTAAATTTGATCAAACAGGAGAGTATCATGGTGTCAGCGCCAAGTCAAGCGCATTTTCACCAACATTTGGCTTTAAATGGCATTCCAAAGAGCATTTAGATTTGACTAGTGTTAAGGGACCAGGAAAATATGACTGTATGTACATTGATCTCACTTCTGGATGGGATTATATAGTAGAAAAGTTTGAGAAGGAATGGAAGGATGAGATGGTAAAGGAAACGTCTTTGCGAGCACCAAATAACCCGGTGCTTGCAAGCAGAAAGATGACTTTCAAATTCTCAGTAATCAATATCAAGTCAACACAACGAGCAAAGAAATGGAGAGCAGCTGTAAAACAAAGGCATGATATGCCCAACGCTCTCTCACATAAGGACATTATTGTTCCATCGGTGAAAACTACCAAGTTTTTCTGCAACAATAATTGTGAATCATGCAATAGAGATTGCAAATAAGTGGTATATTGAGAGTTGTTGTCATTACTGGTCAAGCTCTTCCTTGATTAGAATAGCTAATCTTTTACATGCCTCTTCCATTTGTTCCTTTGAAGCAATAGAGAATGAAGCTCGTACATATGGGGTCACACTTCCTTGTGAGGGATAGAAATATGTACCTGGCAACATTAGTACGTTTTGTTGTCTGGCTTTTTGTTCAATAAACTTCAAACTATCGGGAATTCCCTTCAATTTCATCCAAACAAACATTCCACATACAGGGATGCTGTACTCAACATAATCTTTCAAATGTCTATCAATGCACTCAATCAACTCATTTCTTTTAGCCGTGTAAAATTTTTGAACATGCTTTACATGTTGAGCAAAACCTTCTTCTCCCCATTGACTCAATAAAGCATAAACAATTCCTTGAGATAATCCACAACTATGCAAATTGCTAGCTTGAATGTGAAGAACCATTTGGTTAATTAATTGAATTGGACCAGTGACAAAACCACATCTAATTCCACTACTAAGAATTTTTGAAAGAGAATCGAATCTGAGGACTCTGCCGTCAGTGTCCATTGACAAAAAGGATGGAACTGGCTCGCTTGGATTATCTAATGCCAAATAATAATATGGATCGTCCTCTAAAATTAAAAAGTTATATTTTTGGGAGAGGGCATAAATTTTCTTTTTTCTTTCAAGCGTCAAAGAGCAGCCACTTGGATTTTGTCCATTGGGAATGGTATAGAGAAATTTAATCATTGTCTTTGGATGCTTCTTCTTGAATTCTTCAACTGATTCTTCAAGTTTTTCTGGGATAAGTCCAAATTGGTCAACATCTACTTCAATCATGTGTGGTGACAAAGTAAACAATGTGCTCAAAGATCCAGAGTAAGTTGGTCGCTCAATAATAATGGCATCTCTAATATCCTCATTCAATATATCACTTGATTGTTTCATAGAATGCTCTTGAACACAATATGGATTCAAAAACATTTCAAAAGCTTTTGTGAGTCCATCTTGTGATCCTGTTGTCAAAATGACATCCCATGCTTCCTTTTTTTCATCATCGCTGAGAGAATGAGTTTTTCTCTGATGTTCTCTTAGCCATTTTGTGAGTTGAGGTAACCCTTGACTTGGGTGATATTGTAAACTATCGGCTAATAATTGTCCATCCACAGAAAGTGTCGATGGCGTTGTTGTAGTTTTCAAGTCTACGTTAATGGATTGGAAAGGAAAAGTTGAAGCATTTGGTAAACCGCCAGCCAGTGAGATCATACCAGGCAACGACATGATAGGCATCAGTGCACGAATTGGACTTGGTTTTCGGAGACGGCTGACCAACGACAGAAAAGGTGTATAATCAAGAATACGAGTCGTTGAAGAGGCCATATTGTATTATTTCTTGCAAGTACTTTTTGAATTTTGTAAAATATTTCTGGAATATTCAGAGTGATGGGATCGAAAAGTTGTCCAGTCTCGGCAGTCTCAGAAATCAATATTTTTTTTTAAAGTTGTTTTCAAATTACGCGTCAAGTCGACTCCACTTCTCACCACCACTTAGACTCTTCTCAAAGTTGTTTTCAATCATACGTGGTATGGTCTTCTCAATCCTTCAACCTCATTTCTGCTTGTTTTTCCCTCTCTGTTTTCGTTTGGGGAAATTTTAACAAGGAAGCAGTGACAGGACATTTCTTTTTCATCATGTCATGTTGAAAAGAATCTTCTTTCATCAGTTCTGATTTCGAATAGATATGAACTCCATACGCATCGTAGACGAGCTTTTTGAGGTGGTCAGAAACTTTGCTTAACTCTTGAAAGGGAGCATTGGGACCAAATTGGTCACAACATTGAAGAGGATAGAATTGAGGTTGAGGACCCACAACAAGTCCATTCAACAAGGTGCTATTCATCTTCTCGAGAGTAGTTTTTGTTCTCGTGATTAGCTCTGGACCATTGTTCCCCCAAGGCTCAATTGCATAATATTTCACAAAATCATGCAATAATTGTTGAAGAAATAAATTACCCTTCTCAAACCGTAGAATGGCATTATTGAGGCTTTGAGCAAAGTCACTATCGGATTTGACATCCAATTGTCTGGCAATAATATTTTTCATACTTGAAGGGATTTGCTGCACACTAATGTAATCCAAATCCATATAGGTTCCACCCTGTTTATAGAGAATGGCAAGTCGAGCAGCGTCCGATAATTCAACAATGGAATAAGGACTCTTATGATAAACGCCACTTTTATACCAATCCATTAGTGGTGTATCGGCAAAGATTTTCTCATAGTCGATTCGGGTAAAATTTAAAAATTCACACATGTCAAGTTGTTTCCGTGCATGCTCTTCATCAAAGCATTCTTGTACAAAGAGTTGAATGGTGTTGTTAGGATAATATCGGCATGCGCTTTCCACTGTACATAATTGCAAATCCGTTAAATCTGTGGAGCGAGAATTTAAAATAAAGATAATATTCGTATCGTTGCTTGGTGTGAAATGACGCCTTCGACGTATAAATGAGAGCCCCGATTCAAAAGGTAGAGAAATTTTTAGGTGATTCACGTAAAGGACCACAAATATCAACCCTACGAAGAAGCAGGAAACGGCAAAAAGAAAAATCTTCTTGGTTTTTGACATTTTTTTTTTGAAGAGGTGTCAAAAGTCAGTTTTGGAAAATATATTTCTTTGCGCGTTTTAGACTAGGTATCAGAACCCGGAAGAGGCCTCGCTTCCTCTTATTGTCACAATGAAACAAAGTGTTAATTCGATGCATTTATATAGAAATATTTTGTTTCTTGATATGAATGAGAAGATACACCTATTCTACAAAACGACACCACGCTGTTGCACTTGTAATCATACATGTTCTCCATGATCGTTGTCCATCATTAAACTTAACCATGCGGACGATGGCAAACTCAAACTTTCAAGCCTTAGTGCCTACTCGATTCTTTGCTTGGAACCAGAAAACTAAAAATAAAACAAAAAAATTACGTGGCTGTCATTGCACCTGCAATAATTGAAAGCACATGTCGAACTTTGTTAGACTGTTTCTCTCTGGAAACAAAAACGATGGTGATGATGATAAGAAGAATCAAGATCCAACTTGTCAGCCAACACCATCATCAACTGAAACGAATGAAAAAACAACAACAACACCACCACAACAACCTCCTGTCGTAGTTGATAATGCCAATGTCGGAGGAGAGAAAGCCTTGTCTGCAGACGAGGTTCGACAACGACGATTGAATCGTTTGAATACTCCTTCTGCTATAAGTACATCATCGAATCCATCATTGACAATGCAAACCACACCGATCAAATCTCCAAGCAGTGCGACTAGTGCACGCACTCCAAGCAGCAGTTCCAGTACGAAATCAAGTAGTGGTGATATGATGGATACAAGAGATGATTTTACAAAGCCTTCATCTACAAACACTCCTTCAAAATCAGCCTCTATCAAATCAGAAGTATCGGATAATGGTAAGTGATACAATTTTGAAAATATTATTATTCTTAAATTCATTTGATCATCATCACAGATTCATCCAAGAAGTTTATTCATGATGCAATTTCGAGGACCTTTAGAGTGTGTTTGGCGCCTTCAAAGATTGATCCTACATTATTTCATTTGAAAGATCTTGCAAACGAATTATCACAACAACAACAGTCAGCACAAATTTTTACTGAAAGTCATGTAGAGAGCGTTATTGTGGAACGTGTTTCTAAAGGATTTGAAACTAGTACTGATAAAACAATCTTTGGTTATTTGATGGAGTGTTTTGAAAGGGCAGAAAAGGAGCTGAGCATTGCTGAGACAAAAAAGAAAGAAGATCTAATCAAATTTGTAAAGGGGTTGAAAGAAATCATTGTGTCGTACTGTGGTATAGTTTTAACTGATCCTGACATGTTCAATCAGCCTGAAAGCGTTGCAAAGCAAGGCCCTCTTCAACTCTTGCCATTCATCTATAGAGATTTTCCAGGAACTTTCTTGCAAGATTTTGTTGCAAGATTTTCAAAGGACAATACTTTAGAGAAAATATTTACTCCAATATTCACAGAAATGTCATCAAAAATGCTGAAATTAACATTACTCGATGACTATACTCCTTATTTATTTGGACTTAAAAGAATAACAACCATCAAAGAGATTGCAATGGTTCTGGTGGGTCACACAAATTTCTTTCCAAAGAAAAGAGACGGTTACGGTTTTGAATATGAATGTATTTTAGGTCCATTTTTCAAAATCACTGCCTATTATGACCAACCAAAAGTTGGAGAACACTTTTTCCGTGCTGATATTGAGAGATTGACAAACCAAGATGTTGCTAACATTAAGGAACAAATTCGAACCAAAATATCAATGTATCATACTAATTTACATGGTATAATTATGAACTTGCTCAAACCAAAAGAAACAAGAGATAAGACAATTGAATGGTTGATGTTGACTCTTGATACAAATGCTTCTAGAGCCAAACTTCAATCAGACCCTTACTCTATTGCCAGTGAAGGGTTCATGACTAACATGGGAGCTGTTCTCTTAAAGCTTTGTGAACCTTTCCTTAAGATTGAGCCAAACAAAATTCAAACATCAAAAATTCAGAGTGACTTCGTAATGATGAACAAGGATCTCAATTTCAAGCACGACACAAAATTTGCCATAACTGAAAAAGAAGCAGAGGAGTATTACAAAGCTAAACAACCAACTGACTTCTCGTTCATTACACAGTCCTTTTTCATGGCATACCGATGCCTCCACATTGGCTATCTCGTCACCCAGGAAAGATATCAAAATGCTCTTAAGAGACTAGGAGACTCTCAACGAGTGTATGGAGCAAATCAAACACCCGAACTAAGGAAAGAAATTGATTTGTTGTACATTGTTAGATGGACTGCGGAGACACACCTTTTTGATCCTCAACTCCTCAAATTAATGACAGATTTTTATAGATTCAGTAGCATTTGGCTCATCCAAATGGCGGATCCTGTCAACCACAAAAATTATCCAAGCACTCCATGTTCTGCTCATCTACCAACCGAAGTTTCAAAAGATTTTGCTTCCATGTCAGAGTTTTTCCTTGAAGATATTGTCATTTGTTTAACCTTCTTACTCAGATTCAAACCCGAGACTCTGAATTTGGTAGTGCTAGATGAAATTTTTGATATGATGGCCATGTTTCTTCACAACTCTCATTATATCAAAAACAGATACCTACTTGCTAGACTACCAGAGTTTTATTGTGCTTTAATTCCTCAAGGAGTACATGACGTCTTGTCACCAAAGTTAATTGAATATCTACCAAATCACAAATATTCTCAACAACATCTTACTTCAGGGTTGATGAATTTATATGTTGACATTGAATATGAGAGCTCCTTCTACGAAAAATTCAACTATCGTTACTATATTTCCTTGTTATTGAAAGACTTGTGGCAATATAATCCATACAAGCAATCATTTATCAAGCTTTCAAGACATTTGGAAGCTCACTCAAAGTTTATGAAGTTCTTCAACGTGCTTCTCAATGACTCGATCTATCTTTTGGATGAAAGTCTTAAAGACCTTCAAAAAATTAAGGAAATTCAAGTTGTTATGGATAACACCACAGAGTGGAATAGTATGACGCAACAACAAAAGCAAGATAAGCAGAGTGCATTGGCTCAATATGAGCGAATGGTAAAATCTTATCTATTACTTGCCAACGAAACTGTACATATGTTAAGCTACCTATCAAGAGACATTCCTCAACCTTTCCTCCGCCCAGAAATGGTTGATCGAGTTGCCTCTATGCTCAACTATTTCTTGGTCGAACTAGCAGGTCCACAATGTCAAAACTTGAAGGTAAAAGATCCAGAGAAATATCAATTCAATCCAAAATATTTATTAACAGAAATTACTGACACATATATTCACTTTTCTCCATATGAAGAATTTGCCAGAGCTGTAGCCAGGGATGAAAGATCATTCAAGGCCGATGTGTTCGAACGTGTTGTTGCTATCTTGAGAAAGATTGGAAAAACTGAAGAATACGTCAAGAAGTTTGATACTTTTGCACTGAAAGCACTTGAGGAAGCACACAAACTTGTTGATGAGAATGTTGATTTTAGTGACGCACCAGACGAATTCCTTGACCCTCTGACCTATACCATCATGGAAGATCCTGTTCTGTTACCACTTTCTAATATTTACATTGATAGGCCAACCATTGAGCGTCACTTACTCAACAACAATACTGACCCATTCAATCGATCACCTCTCTCTGTTGATATGTTACAACCAGCACCAGAGCTCAAACAAAGAATTCTAGAATGGAAAGAGTCCAAACGAAGAAAATAATCACTCTACTTAATGTAATAACCTCTTTGAAATAAATTAGTTCATACGCACTTGAGATTCAACAAACAACAATGCATTTTCGAGGTTAAAAAAATATGGGTAATTATGAGAAGGCAAAAGAACAACAACTCTTTGGAACGAAATTCATCAAGTTCAGAATTTGCCTGTCTCTCCGACATTTCCGAGTATGAGGTTACTCAAATGTTGATGAATCAACAGAAAGAAACAAAAAGAAGAGGGCGGCCGAAAAAGAAACCTTCTTCGTTGGACCTCTTTCCGATAGAAAATTGTATGGGAAGGGATTGGAAATGTAATGTTCGAGTCAATAATGAAAATATTCATGATGAAGAAGTGAACAACAAGGGTCGTGTTGATAATACGAATCCGAGCTCTTTAAATGAAACATCGTCGACCGAACACCAACACAATCATCATTCTCTCAAATTATTTCGCTTGCTAAGCTATAACATGCTATGCCAAGATTATTCAAGAAAACAGTACTGTCCACACTTACCCGACACCTCTGAAATATTGTATTGGGTTAATAGAAAAATTAGACTTTGGGCAGAATTTATTTGCTATGACGCTGATATCATTTGTTTGCAAGAATGTGATAAATACGCAACTCATTGGAAAGACAAATTCTTCAATGCTGGATATGCTTCTTCGTATACTCAGAGAACAGCATTTAAACCTGATGGCTGTGCAACATTTTGGAAATTACAGAAATTTGAATTATTGGATGAATTTTCAATTATCTTGAATGAGGTTGGGCAAGAAGTTCAAAGAATTTCAGAAATTGATGTAAATGAACGATCCGATTTGAACGGAAACGTAGTGACCAGCACCAATTTAATTTCCAAGTTTATCACTAACAATGTTGCCAATGTTGTATTGCTGAGGCATCTTGAATCTGGTCAAGTTGTTTGTGTGGTTAATTTGCACTTGTTTTGGGATCCATCATACCCTGAAGTGAAACTTTGTCAAGCTCAGTATGTGCTGATGAAAACTTTTACGTTTCTACGACAGATTCATGACGATCTTGATTCCTCCGTTACGGTTTTACTTTGTGGAGACTACAATTCAACACCAGATAGTGAGGTCTATGACTTGCTTTCAAAAGGAGAAGCATTTATACCGGGAAGTTTTATTCCTTTTATACCGAATGGAGAATTCTCAAAGTATGTCTCAATTTGTGAAATGAGTGAACCTTCAATAGAAACATCCTCTGAAGTAGACACGCCGTCACCATCATTAAGGTTTCGCCAAAAATTAACAAATCCTCTTTCGTCATCAGGAGGATTTTCACTCTATAAGAAAGTAATTGGTGAAGAACCTCCATTTACAAACTATACCAAGAACTACAAGGGCTGTCTAGATTATGTTTTTCAGTTTGACCATGTGTTTAACAACGATTTTCATGTCGAGTCTCCAACACATGTCTCTGTGTGTAAAGCTCTTGAAATGATTTCACAGGAACGAGCCTCAGAATATGAAGCTCTCCCATCAGATATGTTTCCATCAGATCATGTTGCCTTGTGTTTTGACATTTCCTTATTGCAATACTCTACACAGTAATAATAATTTAATTCAAGAGTTTTTTGTGTTTGCCAATATTTGAATTTTTCACGAACAACAAAAATGAGAAGAATTTCAACGCTCTCGTCGTTCCTCCATCATCATCGCATCGTCCCTTCATCAATCCTTTTTGCTCCTTCAATCCGTTCCTTCCATGTTTCAAGAGCATCATTGTTAGATATTAATGTTGATGCCGATTTTCAAAAGTTTGAGCAACTGGCCGAACAAGGAAAAGTTGATGAAGTCATTGGTGTTATTGAAAAGGATAAACAAGAGGGTAAAATTACATACAAAAACGCTTGGAGATACATCCGTGGATATGCTCTCTTGAAAAAGGAAGCAGAAGCAGAAAAGTTATATCATCAATTTTTAGAGCAAGTTGCTCCTGAGGATACGGTTTCATTGGTCTTTCTTCATAGTGCCATCCTCAACGTGTATTTCAACACACAAAACTCGGATAAGGCCAGCAAGATTTATCGCCAAATGCCAAAGGTACCAAAGAAGAATTTTGAAGAATTATTAGCACAACAACAAAAGAAGTAAAATCATCAACATTGAATTTCATTCTTTAAGCATCAACATTTGGTGATGGATTTTATGTAAAATAATTCTCTCCAAGATGGAATTTGGAACTCGCATTAATATAATCCACAGGGTTAATTTGTTAATCATTAATTTATTATTTTGAACAATTGTGTGATCACAAGTCAAGCAAACAAAAATGTCTTCTTCATCATTACACCCAATTCTCATCACACCCACTGACACCAACTTGCTCGGAAAGAGCATTCAATTCGCAACTTTGAAACATGCTTCACAAATGAGAAAGGACAACAAAACACCCTATGTTGAACATCCAAAAGTAGGTACATTCAATGATGAACGTGTAGACGCTGATCGTTGATGGTTGATCTTGTCTGATGAAAACGTTCATATCTGATTAGAGCGTTGCCAACAGATTGAATCAATTCTTGGCTCAATTTAAAGACACGTCCTACGTGCAATCATTGCTACATCAAACCGTATCATTGGCTGATTCACAACAACCAAACAAACATTCTTCTCCGACACTATGCGAGTCAATTTTATGTGCTGCTGTTTTACATGACACTCTCGAAGATACGGAAACAACATTTGAAGAGTTGGAAACACAATTTGGACCAGTCACTGCAAGACTTGTGAGCGAAGTGACCAACGATGATTCCCGAGTGAAAGCTCTTTGCGACAAAAAGTTACAGGAATATCATGAACACACGTTGGATGAATCTGCAAAAACCATCCTTGTTGATGGACTAAATTCACAAATTGAAAATCTTTCGGAAGCAGTCCTTCGGAAAAGATTAGGAAGAGGAGCTTATTTTGTTGAAAAATTGAATTCCATGAGTTTGGAAGCCTTGTTAGTGAAATTGGCAGATCGTTTGGATAACATTCTAGATGTTGATCCTCAACCATCCTCACAAAATAATGACCTCACGAAATTAGAACAAAAACCAAAACACTCTCATTTCAACACAGAATACAAGTATGAAACGAGATATGTGATGGCGAATATCGACAGGTCAAGATTAACTCCCATTCATGAAGAGTTAGTTTCAAACATTGTCAGAGCTGTTTACTGAGCACAATTGTCGGTTTTGTTGGTAGCGCGACCAAAGTTTTGGACGATTGAGCAAAATTGCCAGGAGGTTACTTTAGAGTGTAAAATCCTTCATGGCTGCCTTGATTTGTTTGAGGTTGTCCAAATATCCCTCGCATCTCATCATGATGGCCACGTAGTAAACTTGTAAGTTTATTCCTTAATTGTTGGCGTATTTACCCAATTACGACAGATGACATCAGAAGGGATGATTTAAGAGCATTGTTGTTACGACACAAAACATTGTCAAAAAATGTGTTCAACACATTCTTTCAAACACCAATCGTTACGAAATCAAAGCATAGCATCAACACATCAAAGAAGCATGCCACAAGAGTTGCTTATCCTTCTAGTGATGAGTGTGTTGTTGCTATTGATGACATTTTCATCTTCTGTGAAAGCACAAGGAGTGGTTGTGAATGCAAACTCTTGTCCATTCGCAACTCTTCTCTCGAATTTGCACGCCGCTCAAGCTTCTGCATCTACCAATTTTACAGATTTAATGATTCAAAATCCTTCTCAATTCGCCTGTGACGCATTACCAAATTCGGCATTTGATTACTATCCTGAAGGTGTCTTGGTCTCACACAACCGTTATCAATATTGAAAATACGAATCGATCATTTTGTGGTGTGGATGGGGTTTGGAAGAGAACGAAATTTGAGAATTTGCAATGATTTGTTCTCGAATGACACTTTGGCAGAAAGTTTGTTTTTACCCTATTTGGAGTCTTTTCGGAAAAACTTTACTTCATTTGCTGGGTTCAAAAGCATCAACGCGTTTTACGACGAAAGAATGGCGTTCAAGTGGGAAACATGAGCACCAGTTACAATTCCTTGGTTCATGCATTCAATTATTGTTTATATTGCAGAGAAGAAAATCCTCTTTTGACAAATTTCACACCGAACTTCTCCCGAATTTAGTGAAAAAGAGTGAATTCTCTCAAGTTCAAACTCTGCAAGTTCTCTTTAGAGATTTCAAGAAGAATTATGGAGAGAATTCAGTCATCCCTTTTTTCAATCGAACTATTTTGCATTTTGCAAAAACTCAAACACTCAACAATTCACAGCCATGTCACAATACGCATGTCATGACAGTTATGTCGTGTTTTGGACTCCATTTGCGTCACACCTCTCATTCAAAATCATTGAACTCTTCTTGTTTTTCATTCAATTTGTGATTGGTGTTCTTGTGGTATTAATTCCATTGACTCAAAGAAATTTGTTGAAATGGAGAAATTACTTTAAATACGTCAATGATAGAAAACTCATTGAAAACTCTCAATTAGAACGTATCAAAAAGATGGAAAATGCTTCGACTGCATTTTCAAGCGTGACAAGCTCACCTAATCTGGATGCTCTCCCTTCTTCTCCAAATATGAGCAACACCAATAGTCCAACAATGAATGGAACACCAACCTCATCCGAACCAATGACAACAACATGCACTCCAAATGCAGAAACTCCTTTCAAAGCGCAACCCATTCCAAGCACCCCACCAAAACCTGAAACTATTTTTGAAATTGGACTCAGAGTGGCATGTGATTTAAATTTATTATGTGCTGTGAATATGGTATTGAGCATGTTATCAAATGTACTCGTTTCATTAACATTTATTACCATCACCTATTATAAGGGAAATGCAGTATATGCTGAAGAATCGTTTAACTTGGAAATGGTTTCTGTGGAATTGATGGTTTTAGCGAATGTTCCTCTTGCTTTGACTTTTCTTTCAGTGTTGATGAAATTGGACAAGACCAAACGAAGAGTTTCACTCTATGCCATGTAAGTACAATGAACGTTCACAATTTGATGCAAAAAGACCACCATGTGTTTTACATGATCATTCACACTTAGAGTGACTGTTTTTATACTGTGTCTCTTGTTGATGCTGTTGACTTTGGTTTTGTTTTTTGTTTCTTTTGCATTACCAGGAGATACTCAAAAAGTAACTCGTCTTATTGCGTTACCGTTTGTATTAGTGGCTCTTGTGGTGTGTTGGACAGTCATTCTGATCGATACCATTCGAACTTATCGAGTGTTAAAGAAAAACAATGTGAATGTGTCCTTTTTCCAATTTAAGGTAAGTAGAGAAAGACCCTAATTCTGTAAAATTCACAAAATGATTCCAATGAATGCAACCTTGTACAGTTTTCAAGATACATTTTCCTTCCAATTATCCTTTCATTGTACTTGGCGTATGACATTCCTGCTGAAGCTGGTCTCATTTCAGCAGCTTTTAGTTTTGATATATTTTGGGCTTTTCTTTGGAAGCACCGAGTGGAAGTTTATTTGATTTGTATTTTGAACTGGGGACTTGTTTATGTTCTTTTTAACAAGAATCGATTCTTGTATTGTTATCAAAAACCATTATCGTTGTGCATGTCTAAGGAAGCGATTAAGAAGATTAATAAGACTCAAAAGAGAGAACAACACATGTTGTAACACGAATTGTGAATCACTTTGATTAATTTGAAAAAGTTTACTAAAATTACCGATTCTTTCTACTCTGCATGATTCAATCTTTTAGGTGCTTGTAGGGCTCATGCATGGAAGGAGTTACTTTGAGAATCACTGCATGATATCTCTTCATGAACTGTCGAAGGCCACAGTTACTCGTTATGACAAATGAAGGGAGTTAAAAACGCTCATTACATTTTGATCTCTACCACTATTATAACTGCCAAATGAGATATCTCTAAAAAATATCTGTAACACTCCTCAACAAACACCAAAACAAAATGCCCCACTCCAAAAGACCAACAAGCTCTGAGTTCGTTTGTCAAGTTCTGTGTTTGTCGTTCTTATTGTTCTTCATTCAAGTTGGTTGGTTGTCTTGTGTGCCAGCAGTATTGGTGAATGCACAAGGAGTGGTTGTGAATGCAAACTCTTGTCCATTCGCCACTCTTCTCTCGAATTTGCAATCCTCTTCTTCAGCAACGACAAATTTCACTGATTTAATGATTCAAAATCCTTCTCAGTTTGCTTGTGACTCGTTGCCAAATTCTGCATTTGATTACTATCCGGATGGTGTCTTGTTTACTGGTAGTGCTTTTACTACTGTCATCAATATTGAAAATACGAATCGATCGTTTTGTGGTGTGGATGGTGGGTTTGGAAGAGAACGAAATTTGAGAATTTGCAATGATTTGTTCTCGAATGACACTTTGGCAGAAAGTTTGTTTTTACCCTATTTGGAGTCTTTTCGGAAAAACTTTACTTCATTTGCTGGGTACAAGAGTGCGAATGCTTTTTTCGATAGACCGAACGGTGTTCAAGTGGGAAACATGAGCACCAGTTACAATTCCTTGGTTCATGCATTCAATTATTGTTTATATTGCAGAGAAGAAAATCCTCTCTTTGACAAATTTCACACCGAACTTCTCCCAAATTTAGTGAAAAGAGTGAATTCTCTCAAGTTCAAACTCTGCAAGTTCTCTTTGGAGATTTCAAGAAGAATTATGGAGAGAATTCAGTCATCCCTTTTTTCAATCGAACTATTTTTGCATTTTGCAAAAACTCAAACACTCAACAATTCACAGCCTTGTCACAATATGCATGTCATGACAGTTATGTCGTGTTTTGGACTCCATTTGCGTCACACCTCTCATTCAAAATCATTGAACTCTTCTTGTTTTTCATTCAATTTGTGATTGGTGTTCTTGTGGTATTAATTCCATTGACTCAAAGAAATTTTTTGAAATGGAGAAATTACTTTAAATACGTCAATGATAGAAAACTCATTGAAATTCAATTAGAACGAATCAAAAAGATAGAAAATACTTCCAATTGTGTATCAAGTGTCCCTAGCTCTCCTAACATGGAAACGGTGCCATCTTCCACCAGTGTGACAACTGGCAGCCCTACCTCACCAACAGAAACACCACTAAACAAAACACAACAAGCTTCTTCAAAACACCAAAACCAGAAACTCTTTTAGAAATTGGCCTTAGAGTTGCCTGCGATTTAAATCTGTTGTCAGCTGTCAATATGACATTAAGCATGCTGTCGAATGTATTAGTTTCCCTCACGTTCATTTCCATCACCTATTATAAGGGAACTGCAATTTATCCTGAGGAAACCTTTAGTTTAGAAATGATTTCTGTAGAATTGATGGTTTTGGCCAATGTTCCCCTTGCTTTGACATTTCTCTCCATTGTCATGAAATTGGACAAAACCAAACGAAGAGTTTCACTTTATGGCATGTAAGTAATATTTGGTAACTTTAGAGCTAGTGACGCTTAATTTATGGTGTTGATGACTTAGAGTGATTGTGTTTATACTTTGCTTCTTACTCTTGCTTTTAATATTAGTGTTGTTTTTTGTTTCATTTGGGTTACCGATATACACCCAGAAAGTGACACGTGTCATTGCATTGCCATTTGTGTTGGTGGCTCTTGTAGTGTGTTGGACAGTCATTCTCATCGATACAGTTCGAACTTATCGAATGTTGAAGAAGAACAATGTCAAGGTTTCTTTTTCCAATTTAGGGTTAGTATTATATTTCATTGTTCTGAAATTTTAACATTACACTTTATTCACAGTTTTCTCGATATATTTTCATTCCAATTACATTGTCAATATACTTGCTGTATGACATTCCTGCTGAAGCTGGTCTGATTACTGCATCGTTTAGTATTGACATTTTCTGGGCCTTCATGTGGAAGCACCGAGTGGAAGTTTATATGATTTGTATTTTGAATTGGGGACTTGTTTATGTTCTTTTTAACAAGAATCGATTCTTGTATTGTTATCAAAAACCATTATCGTTATGCATGTCTCAGGATGCCATTCGAAAGATCAATAAGGATCAAAACAAGGAACAAAATAATTTGTAAAATCATGACTTGTGTATTCATGTGAAACAACAACAATAATAATACAACAACTAGTATTTATTCACAGTTTGGTTTAAAACAGTTATTAAGGATTGATCTCTTTGAGCGCTTCTTCAATGATGTGTAAAGCCTCGTCCAACGTAGGTCTTGATTGTGGGTCATAATGCAACATTTTGACAATGAGCACTCGTACGGAATGGGGAATTTTAAGAATCAAGTTTTCTGAACGTTGGAGAAGCAAGTTTAACACTCTTTGAGCAATATGTGTTTGACGAGCATTCTCCTTGACATATTTTCCAATATATTGACTTGCTTGGCCACTGAACTGAATTTTGAAAAGGCCACTCACCAATGCAAACAAAATACATCCCAATGAGAATATATCTGCAGATGCATTGTAGTTTATCGAGTGCTCACCTTCGGATGCGTACATTTCAGGAGCCATGGTCATTTCATTTCCAACATGAGGAGTCATTCCAGAAGAGTGGAACTAGGAAAAGGTTTTACAGTACCAAAATCAATTAATCGATAAGCAACTTTCAAGACACCTGACGTTTCTTTCAATGGAATGATTGAAAAGTACTCATTTTCATCTTCAGAATGAGATGGAGAATATACAAAATGACTCATGATATTCTTGAAGGAAACATCTCGATGGAAAAGACCTTTCGTATGAAGACCTTTCAACATTTCGATTAAATTCTTCATCTTTCTTAATTCGTGTTTGGAACAATCGGTTCTGAGGTTTTTAGTCAACTGATATTCAATCTCGTTCTTGAACGTTCGACCATTCAAATAAGGCAAGATCACATATGTGGGTTGAAGAATGTTACTGGGTGAAACAATATATTCTTCATTGTCATGATTTTGTGAAGCGTAGAATTCCATTTCTTTCTTGTTATATTCGCTTTCTCTGTCAATAAATACTTTTTTAGCTAAACATCTTTTGACGCTTGGTGTTAAATATTTTGTAAACATGTCCATAGGTTCCAGAGCCAAGATGAAATACTTGAGTCTCAAATTTTGTTCGACAGTGAATAACATCTAGAATGGAGTGATCCTCAGAATATTCTGAACACTCTGCACAATTCAATATATATTTCAAAGCGAATCGATTCAAATGAAATAGAACTTGATAATTTTCGCATAAGGAAAGACCCGATACTATTTGCATCAAGAAATTCAAATTATTGAATTTTTCGTCTTCCAAATCTTGTAAAAGAAAATGAAACACAATTTCTGCTTCTCTTTCATACATGTATGCGAGAGATCGTTCTGGAAAAATCACAACTTGTTGAGAAAGAAATGATTGAGTGGTATGAATGATTGCTTTGGATAGATTCATGACTCTGTTGAGATGTTGCTGAACGATCTGAGTTGTCCTTGTTTATAACGCACACAGTATTTCCAAATAAAAGCTTACCTCCAAGGTGTCTTGTGTCATGGAAAACCTATAAACACTGAACAAACACCAATCGCAATATTATTACACAACTCGTTGAATACTTTTCGAACAAGAGGACGCATGCGTTCAAACCAAGATTTGTTTTGATAATTCACACAGACGTCCTTGAGAAGAGTCATGATATGAATGTTGTATTCTGTGAATTTTGGTAAATGAGTTTCTAGCAGCAGATTAGCATATAATTTAATGTCTAAAACCTGTGAATATGAGTCTGTAATGATCTCAAGATCTTTCTTGATCAGTCGCTCGACATTCCTTTCAACGAATTTTGCTTTCTTTGACGAAAAAAACAACATTGTGGCACAATACTTACTTCATATTTTTCAGTTCCTGCCTTTGTACTTGCTCTTACAGGGCTTGTACCATGTGTCATTGAAGAACGTGCACAACAACAAAAGATGGATGATATTGTAAACGCATTGAGCAATGCAGTAGTTTCCATTGGAATTGAGTCCAGTTCTACTGCAGGACTTACTTCCAAATTAGAACAGGCAGCACAAACCATTAGAACCATTGTACTTGGAGAAAACGAACAAACTTTGGGAGATGTACAACAAAAGACTCTTACGTCATTGCAGGCTTGTGCTGATTTAGGAGATTGTGTGGACAGCATTATTGAAAAACAACATAGTGTTCTTTCTGAACAAAAGAAACAGTTTAATGAATTATTTCCATGAAGTGGTGCACGAGTTTTGTAATACTATTGATGTTTTGTAGTGTAATATTATTATTTGGTAGTTGTAATCAAGTCTTTATTACAGCCCACGACTCGATGGTGTTTTGAATTTGAGACATGGTTTCAAAATAAATCCATAACATTCTTTGAAATTATTCTTACTGAATAATACGTAACATCCTCCCCACAGCATAATTCCCAAAATATAACCTGCCACTCGATGTTTAAAGAGACGTGTGAATAACGTGTCCAAATTGATCGAAGTGCTAAACAAGTAACTTAGCTCAGTAATCACTTCATACAAGAGATAGAATATTCCAAGTCCAATAATGATCAAGTATTGTGTGAACTATTTCATAATGAAAAACCATCATTGAGAGATTATATCTTATTGTATTCATCTCTCTAAAAACCCTTACCTTAAATTTAAAAAATTAATTTTTCGTTGTTTTCGGATCATAAAGAAAATCTTGAACGAATACGAGAGAATGATTGCCCATGAAATGACAAGTGCTACCAATGCTATGGGAAGTGATACAATTCGAACGGTTTGTGTCACATTGAGTGCTGAAAATGCAGTAATTAAAATGACAATAATGACGAGCACCATGATGGCCAAAAGAATGGAAACAATAATTCTGTTTTGAGATCAACCAATTCATTTTGCAATGAGCCATAAGTGAACAATACAGTTTTCACTTCAAATTGTATCAATTCAACTCTACTTACAAGGCATGAATCGAAACAGTAGCGTTCTGTTGTGAAATGGTTAGTAACACTTCCATAAATGTTCCAGCAAGTGGAATTAATCCAGAACATAAAAACGCTAAAGAGGACAATAAGGGCGCAACATTTTGATGTACTGCAGTTCCATAATCACTCGCTACAGCAAAGTATATCAGTGCATTGATCATTAAACATAAAACACTCAAATGAAACAAATCGAAGAAAGAAGTCGTAAATCACACAAAATTCTAATATAACCCAAAACGAGAGTTTGTAAGGAGAAGGTGATGACTCTCGTTTTGGAGGTTGAGCTGTCGTTGCAGTGCTAGTTTTTGTTGAAGGATCCACTCCAACTTGGTGGTTTGGATTACTCTCATCAATGATCGTCAATTGAGAGAGAGAATTTGGTGAAGTTGGAGTCGTCTCAGTGGTTGATTGTTCATTCATGACGGAGAGGGATGTTGTGTGTGGGGCTAAGTTGTTGTTTGGATTTTTAAGGGAGCGTTGTTTTTTGCCTCTTTCCACAATAATGACATTTTGGGTGTGGTGAATGTGATCTTTGAGTTTGGTCCAAGTCTTGTACAAGATTGGAATTCCAATCAAGATTCCAAAAAGGATAAATTGTAAGGTATAAAAGATAAATTCAATAATTTTGAGAGATAAGTGTTTGCTGAGTGGAACCCAAAATTTCACATACACTCCGTCACATGGAGCATAGGAGAGCACAAACGCATGATCATTGTCGTCCGTACAAAATGCAAGTTGTGTTCGATTGTAAAATGTGACATCAATTTTTCCATACTTTTGTAACAATGTTTTTCCGAATAATAAATCTAAGGTTTGAATTTGAGAAAATGTTCCTAATGATGCTATTCGAGGTAAGACGGTTGTGTGAAAATGTTCAAAAAAAGGATTTCCTTTTTGACAAAATAAATAGAAATTGAATGCATTGACCAAATGATGTAGTGCCACAGTGTTGTCAACCTTCTTTTGAAACTCACTAACATAAAAAAACCGAGTATAAAGTTTGGGATTGTAATAAACACTGTCTGGTAACAATGTTTCCAAATAAGGTATAAAAAACTCTTTCATCGCTGTTTGATTCAAAAAGTATGAATAGAGCGACATTGTTTGGTTATATAGGTTTGTGTTGGCGTTGACATAATCGCAATAACTTGCTTCTTGTGACGGCACATCGACAATGTTCCAAACGTAGTCATAATATTTAACTCCTTCATTCGATGATGTATTAAATTGAGTATTTGGTATACCATCACAATGATACTGCTCCCAATACTGGATCATGTCGTTCGTGTAATTGAATGAGAATTGGAGGGATGAGTTGTAATAATTATTGTCGGAAGCTATTTTTCGAATTCTTGAAAGAAGAGGACAATTCGTTATCGACCTGCCGTTGAGAGTCGATAATGACAAAGGAATGTCACTTGTGAGAATTGTTTGATGAGAAAGGTCATTTTCAACAGCAGCTCGAGTACACTGATGTGATGTCAACAAGATCAGCAAAGATACAAGGAGGAGATATATCGAAAGGAGAGTGGACATGAGAATGATAGTTTGTGTAGAAGTTCTTTTTTTAATAAAGTGCTCCCGAGCGAAAAAGTTTATATTAGGCTTATTTGGAGTTTTATTGTTTTTCGCTTTTTGTTTTGGAAATTGCATCTCGTCATGTCAAATTTTTTGTTTATCTCTTCAGTTCGAAAATGTTTGTTTCTTTTAATTTTATAACCATGATCAATTCCTTGATGATCTGGGATTCCTTGGTCTAATGGTTCGTTCCTTGTATTTTCTTCAATTCTTGAATGAGAATAGAAAGCTTTTTGGAAGTTGTTTCAGAATGTGAATTGTGTCATTGGAGTTTGATGATTTAGTATTCATTTCAAGTTGATGTAAAGCATTCACAAGTTGTGCATAGACATTGAAGTTATAACTCGAATTCAACAAACTATCACTCATTCTCAAATAAGTAAATCCAGAGATTGCCTTTCCACTCGAAGAAGATTGTTTTACAATTTGTGCATTTGCTTGAGTATTTCCTTCAATGTCTAATGCATTCTCTCCTCCATAATCTAAACCATATTTCCATGCTGTCGATCGAGTGAGAGCAACAAGCTCTGCAGGTCCACATGCACAATTAGATGGTTGTTGACTATCAATCATTTCCATACATGTAAATTCAAAATCAATATTATATTGACTGAACATTTGTGCAATAGCTCCATAACCATCATAGGATGGAATGTTGTAATATCCAGCAGTGAGTTCGCAGCATGACTGTCGGTGAAATACCACCAATGAATTCCTGCAATTTTTGCTGCAAGTTTTGCATTCTTTCCAAAAATGGAACGAGCTCGTTGTAAAATACTATTACCATGCTGAATGAGCATTCCAGAATACCAATTGAGGAAAAATTGACCATAATTTGAAGCATAATTATTATAAGTATTGTCACTAAAGAAACCAGTTTGATATGGCATTGAGTTGTAATATCCAGCATCATTTGGACCTGCAGTTCCCCATTCAGGATGTCCAACATTTTTAGCAGCCATCGCTAAATTGTTTAACATGTACTTGTCATAACTGTACCGTCATTTTCATTTGGGTACCCATACATGTATAGTTGATTGATTGAATATTATATATATATATTTATATATACATGTATAGTTGATTGATTGAATATTATATATAAATACATATATATACATGTATATCAGATATCCACGATGATCCATTTAAAGCATACATATGGTTTTGATTCCATATTATATTGGAACAACCAATGTTTATATGACATGTATCGATAAAAAACAAATATTGATGCCATGTTTGTGATTGAAAAAAAACATACCATTGAAAAGCTCCAATTCCAGGAAAACTCCATAAATTATTTTGTAATTGATAAGATGGATATCTCATTTCACCAGCAGGTCCTAATCCAATTTCAATCACGTCAATAACACCACTTTGAATAAAACTTGAAAAAGTATTTCTAAAAGCAGTCATAAAATCAGAATAGATATCTACTGCTGTTCTATTCTTTCCAGGAACACTTGTTGGAAAGATTGCAACATTATCCACACCCAATGATAAATATTCTCGATCTCTGTGACCATTCTGATCCGTATAGAAAATATCTGGATTCCATTGACCCACTTGTAATACCCAATTTGGTAGTGGAATATAAGCAGCATCTCCAATATTAGTACCACATTGATGGAAAGACATGACAGGTTCTACTTTTAAACCAATTTGTTGGCACATGGTAAATAATTGTTGATAGGCTGTGAAATTATAGGATTGTGGAGATTTTTGTTCACAAATTCCCCACCATACATCGATCATAATTCCATCCGTGCCAACACTTTTCACTTTTTGTAAATTAGCTCTAATTTGAGAAGGATTATTGAGTGAACCATCATTGTTGACAGTATTGAGTGGCATCATGATAAATACTGGTACATAGGCTGTTGTTGATTTTGTTGAGAAAGAGGTTGAAGAAGAATTATTTGTTGTTGTTATTGTTGTTGTTGTTGTTGTTGAAGGAATGGAACGAGTGGAGGATGGAATCGATGACGACTCGACACAAATGAATGGATCAATAAAATTACAAAAAGATGGAAAATGATTCGATGAAAGGATGACAGAGAATTTCCATGATGACGACGCGTCGACGATTTTGATGAACCGACGATGACCATCGGATCATCACCACAGGAGGTTTTTGTAGAAATGGTGCTACTGCTCATCCTGTGAAAATAATCTCGTATTTTTTTTGAGAGCTTGATTTTACAATCATCGAAGAGTACAAGGAGAGCATGAATTGTTTGGTTACTACAGTAAAACTCAAAACAAGCCGATGTCTCTGTTGTAGTCCTTTTGCCATGTTGATATATTGAGATTTCGGAATTCGGATGACATACTAAAACACTTTCAAAAAAATGAAATCACTCCAACTCAAAAGATTCCTTTCCGTACTTGGATCATCATCTTCTCGTCCATTATTTTCAAATAGTCGTTTCACTCTCCCAACAACAAACAAGCCTTCACATTTTTCATTCAATCATTCACCAATAATTTTTGAAAATAACAGAAGAGAATTTCATACAAATTCAATTTCTTTTTCCGAAGTTAAAAGAACGGAGCAAGATTTAGCACAAATATTGCACAAGTATTTCAGTGAGGAAGGTTCTGATACTGACTCAACAGTCATTAAAGTAAATGATATTTCGGGAGGATGTGGAGCAATGTTTGACATCTTGGTTGTTTCCAAGAAATTTGAAGGACATTCTTTAGTTAAACAACACAAAATGGTGATGGAAGTGTTGAAAAAGGATATTCAAAACATGCATGGATTAACCATCAACACAAAAACACCTGCTCAATACAGCAAAATTATTCAATCTCGATTTTAGAGTATGTATTCATGAGAAGGGATGATTTTAATTTATGACTGAATCAGATAAATTCGATGAAATTATTATTCGAACACGACATTCGGCTTTTTATATTGTCAAGGCGTGCAAACTTTGGACCTTTTTTATTATTTTCACCGCTTCTCTCCGAAATTCAATCACAAAGAATTACGTCTCATTCTCCATGATTACTTTATCGAGAGTAACAGTGCTTCTCTCAAGAGAGGCTCCGTGTGTATTCAGACGTACTACTCGATTCAAATTCATCAGTGTTTCTTCAAGTTTCAATACACGAGGACATCCATTCGGAACCGTGAGCATCATGAATGATCAATTCCGATCATTTCTAATGTCTTTGACTGCTAGACAAGCGAAACAACCCATCTCAGAACAACAACTTCAATCACTCTTTGATAAGAAAAGATTACAACACGAGCAAAAACATCAAGAATATGTAACCATGATGAAGACTAGAAGTAAGGAAAGAACGAGGGAATTTGTGAAATGGGTAGGCCTATTTTCCATTTTGTTTTTCTCCATCACCTTGTATCACATCAATTGGTTGGTATGTTTTCATCGTGGTCTCAATTTTTCTCGAGCTTATATATCATGATTCACAACAGTGGGCACCAGAGATTGAAGGAGCTCTCAAAGATTCTCTGATTTATTATTTTCGTGACGACGAATTTATCTCACAACTGTTCTTGTCAATTTATGACGATCACAAGAAGATGACTCATAGAACTCATTTGGAGAACATCATCTCCACCTTAAGAACAACGATCAACGTTGCATCTACTGGCACGTACATTGAGGAATTTGGAAATTTAGAAACTGTAAAATGTTTACTGGAATTGCTGAGTACTGCTCAACTTACAGACAGAATTACCACTATTTATCAACAAAAAGCGAATGAAGAAGTAGAGAATAACTTGTCAAAGCTTGCTGCAACTACTCTCACATCATTTGTCAAACATTTTAATCAACATCCTCAAATAATCGATAACTTGAGTTATCTCATTTTGAATCAACAAGAAGAAAAAGTAGTCATGTTTGTTTCCAATGGAAAAACGGTTGTAAAGAACCTTTTGACATTCTCGAAGTTTTTGCGTCGAACGTAGAATTCGCTACTAGCAAACTTGCTAGTGTATCTTCCGTACAAGAGATAGACCTTGTTGAAAAAGACAAACCATATATTCAACTGTTGGATGCAATATTTACCAATTCTACATTTTTAAAGTACATGGATGGATCATCCTCTTTTACCGAAGTAAGTAGCAAAAAGTGTTGTCAAGAGCCAGTTATTCACTATTTTCGTAAAGCATCTTCACAATACGCTCAGTGAATGGAAAAGGGGCGCTTCGCTTTCCAGACAATACGTTGCACACAAAATTTCTCAACACCTTGAACGCCAGCGTCAGCATAAATAACCGTTACACTTCAAACCTGGCGCCTTAATTTGAGCTTAAACAATTTTTGAAAATAAAAAAAATTGAATAACAACACTCCCAACATGACCGAATTAACAGACTTTGAAATTGTTGAGCAGCTTGGATCGGGAAGCTTTGGTAAGGTGATGAAAGTTCGATCGAAGAAGGATCAACAGTTATACGTGTGGAAGGAAATTGATTATTCCAAAATGAGCGAAAAGGAAAAACAACTCATCGTATCTGGTATGTATTTTGATGATGATGATGGATATGTGTAACGCTCACTTCCACAACAGAAGTAAATATTTTACGAGGATTGGATCATCCCCATATCGTCAAGTATCATAATCGAGTGCTTGATAGGGCTAGGAAAAAATTGTACATTGTCATGGAATGTTGTGAAGGTGGTGATTTGTCTCAATTCATTGCATCTTTGAAAAAGAGGAAGGAATACATTGATGAAGCCACCGTTCTCAAAATATTCTCTGAAATTTGTTCTGCCTTAAAAGAATGTCATTTGAGAAAGGGAGGAAAGATTATCCATCGAGATTTGGTAGGTTCATGAATTTCTACACGTGCATGTTGCCTACTAATGATTGAATCATTTCTTTCTTACAATAGAAACCAGCCAATATTCTTTTGGATAAAATTTGAATGCCAAAGTAAGTATTGTTAAATATTTCCATTGACTAGGAGAGTGTAACACACGTTTGAATTCACTTCAGTTGGGTGATTTTGGCTTGGCAAGAATGCTTTCTGATAATACCAAGTTGGCACACACAAAATTAGGCACTCCTTATTACATGAGTCCAGAATTGCTTTCTGAACATGTTTCTGACCAGGGTTATAATGAAAGTTGTGACATTTGGTCATTGGGTTGCATGCTCTATGAATTGTGTGCTCTAGAACCTCCATTCAAGGCTCCAAATGGAGTGTTGTTAGAAAAGAAGATTCTAGCAGGAAAGTATGATCCAATTCCTTCTCAATACAGTCGAGAATTATCAGAATTAATTGCAAGCATGCTTCGTATCAATGTAAGTTGTCTCGTTTTCATGATTTCAAAATTCAATCCAAAACAAATTGATCTTCTTAACAACCAACCGTTGCATCGTATTCCAAAGCCCGAAAAAAGAATTTCCATTGCAGAAATTTGTGACTCAACCATCATGAAGTATCCACTCATGGAAGCTCATCTTCAACAAATGTACAAAATTCTAAAGGATAAAGAGAAGGCTCTTGAAAAGAGAGAACTATTTGTAAGGAAGAAGGAAGAAAAGCTTGAGGAAATGGAAAAGCAATTGGAAAAAGAGAAGAGAGAACTTGAAAAACTCAAGAAAGGAAATATTGTAATTACCAATTCAAAAGCACCTATATCACCAGTTGAGGGGGCTCTTGTAGTGTCTCCTCTTTCTATGGAGGTCAATAAGGAAAATATTTTCCAAACATTCAAAGTATAAATTAATTTTTCATAATTTGTAAAGTTGGAACTTTTTGAAGTGCGTTCAAGAGCGCTGTATCGCTGAGTCCACATGAGCCAACATTCCAAATCATGAGTGAGCGATGGCTAGTAACTGTATTGAATGGATCTACCAAATTGGTGCAATAGGAAGTGTGTAATTGTTTCAACGCATCGTTGTTCTTCAAAATATTAGCTACGGTCTCATCAGTGAGAGATGTCTTTCCAATATTCAAAAAAGCTAATTTGGGACAATAAATAGTGCAACTCTTCAACTCAACACATCCAAAGAGAGAAATGGTAGTTAAATTTCGATGTCTCATATCCACCACCTCAAGTAATTTACAATACTTGGCAGAAATAAACAATAAATTTGGACAATGTTCTAATATTTCACCAAGTTGCTTTTGGTCGAAAGGAGCATGATCAATGATGAGTTGTGTTAGGAATGGTAGCTTGATCTGTGGAAGGTTCAGATTATTGCTGATATTCAAGTATCTCAATTTTGTTGGAAGAGTTAATGTAGGAGAGAAACGTTCTTTCATGTTTGTCATTTGCAATGTTTCAACATTTTTGTGACAATTCAACAAGTCTTGCAAATCTGAAAGATTCAATCCACCACTCAACACCAACTTTTTCAAAGAAGTCTCTTGTGTATACATCAATTGATTGTATGGTAAACTAGATCCGCTAATGTTCACATCAATCAATGAAGAAACATCAATCAATTCAAATAGCGAAGTAAAATCACACACACAATTGATCAGATGCAGTTTTTTCAATTTTCTAATGGTACTGTTTTGTTTCGTACCAGCAAACGTCGCGAGTGATAAATGACTAATTCCGAGAGATTGTTCCATACCAATAAATTCTCAATGTTAATACCTGGAGCAAGCACATCTGTTGTCGGTAAAATTAATGTCAATTTCTCAACCTTGTTCCTGACTTGTGAAATCAATAAAGAGACATCCTGCACTGCAACGCCTTTGAATATTAAATGCTGAACATTCATAAATTCTGGTAAAAAACTTGTATAAAACTTGTCATGCATTGGGGAATCAATAATCAAAGTATTCAATCTTTCAAAAATACATTCTCTAAATTGTTTGCTTACTACGGACAACAGAGGCAGAGAAGTGGCTTGTAAATACTCGAGTATGTTTCCAATTAATTCACTCGGTAAATCATGGAAATTAGAAAAATACATCTTTTCAGAATGGTTGTGTTTAGCTGCTTTTTTCAATCTCAAATAGGAAAGATAGCTTGGTTGTCTTGGTTTCTTGTGATAATCCATACTCGAAAATACCTTTTCCACAAATTTCAAAGTGTTTGTCTTCAGTGGTTGCTCTGAACTAATTGAGTCCAAAAATGGTTTTACCAACACGTCTTCTTCTGATTCATTGTCAATTTCTGATAAATATTTAGAAACAGGATAAAAGACAAGACTCGAATCTAGACTCACATTGATCGCTGCTGGATTGACTAATCTATCCGTAACTGCAAATGCAAATATAGAATGATCTTCGTTCAACGCTCCACATGAATTTCCAAGTGGCTCGTTAGTGGAAATGTCATAAATTTTACGACAGGTCTTGTAATTCCACACAGAAGACACTCCATTAGCTGCTGTTGTTATGATGGATCCATCTGGCCAAACATTCTTATATGGAATGGTAATACTATTCACAGCATGAGATGTCAGTTCCTGTGTATGCGGTACATATTGTGTTACTGAATTCTTGGATTTCTCAGTTGAGTAGAACATGACTTTTCCACTTGTAGTACCAATCATTACTGTGTCAAGTAAGGGATGCCATGAAACGCAAGAAGAAATTTCGGTAAGGTCAGTAAGTACTGAATCTACATTCTTTCTATTTCTCACGTCATAGATGTAAAAACAAGATTTTGTTAAAATAATCATGTGTGGAAATACAAAGTCCATGTACAGAACAGGTTGTCCCACAACAGTGTAATTTTCTAACCGACAGGTTCTATCATCGAGGAATATCACTTCTCCATCCAAGAACATCCAACTAAGGCATTCATTTCCGAAGAATATTTTGATTTAAAAATTGGTGATTTTGAAGGAGTTTTTGAAATGAGTTGTGATTGTTCAAAATCAATTTTAAAAAGAGAACCACTTTGTCCTTCATGAATACACGATGAATACACAAAATTGTCTACACTCATCGTTGCGTTGAGTACAGGATCGGGGTGTGTGTAATTCATCAGCTCGACATGGAACGGTTTCTGATCAGTTTGTACTTCATCTTGAGTAATTCTTCCGAAATAGGTCTATGTGTCGACCATTCAATTTCACATATTACATGTTTGACAATTATGAACAAATACATACTCGTTGATCCAATGAGGAGACACAAAATAAATTCTTAACGGAAGGGCTAAACTCTAAACTCAAGATAGCTTCTTTCACAGGTGGATCTAATTTCACATGATACCAAGATGTGCTCTCTTCTACAGGCGCATTTTGTGAAAATGGTTTTGGAAATCCATGAATAGTTTGTTCATTGGTTGAAATGACTTGGAATGCAGTTACTTTGATGGTTCTGAACATCAAGTTTCAATAGTTCATTGTCAAGTGTTGTCAAAGGTTACGTACCTTCTTTGATGTTGACGAAGATCGCTAACAATATATCCATTCAATAATTTAATACAATCCTTGTACTTGATATTGAAACTAAAACCCGATATTTGAATAATTATTGGCAAGGAATGAATTCCATCGCTCACTGTTACAAAATAATGAACACTATCGGAATAGAGTTGTGGATGATCAATGATTTGAAGAATGGGCTGATCGGAAGCTATTAAACGTGTGGAACGAATATTAGAAAATAATTTTGTAATCCAGCCCGATGTCAATGATGTGGTTGGGAGTGCTTGATGGTGGTAGCGATGTTGAAGGAGCAAAGACATTTTTTTGTGGAATTTAACAAAGATTCTGTTTGATTTAACTTTGAGCAAGAAGAAATTGATCTTATTATTTGGCCGTGTGTACAATTTTATTTTACACAAGACGAGGAAATATAGAAATGATCACAATCATGGCCAGAAATGATACAATTACAACAATAAGGAATACCATATGAGAATACAAATATGACTTGGCTGTGTCGATCTGCAAGTCTAATCGTTGCTGAGCTGTTTCAAGAGCACTCTTATTCTTTTCCAAAATAACACTACTTCTTTTCATCATATTTACATCAGTTTGAATTGCTTGATTCACTTCAATTGCTTTCTGCTTGAGCATTGAAGTTAATTTTGACAATTCTTCTGTTGTTTTGTCTTGGTCCTCAACGTCTTCATCAATTGTTGTTTCTTCAACCTCTTCAAGTAGCTCTCCATACTCTTCTATTAGTGAAGATTCATTTCTTCTCTGATCAAGTAATTGCTTTTGGATATTGCTTGTACAAGTCATGATAGATTCAATGTCTGGAAGTTGGCTGAAACTATTAGAACTTTTTGTGTGATACTTTGTTGAAACA
Organism: Naegleria lovaniensis; assembly: GCF_003324165.1. NCBI lineage: Eukaryota > Heterolobosea > Eutetramitea > Acrasida > Naegleriidae > Naegleria > Naegleria lovaniensis. The sequence goes on from NW_025407842.1 coordinate 362,269, forward strand.
TCCTCTTTATGATTGGTACGTATTCTTTTAGAGACCATATGAAACTCTTCTTCTATTTGATTGTATGCATCCACTCCATAGGCTTTAATAAAAGGCTCTTCCATGGCAATTAATAACTTTTCTGCGTCTTCACAAAATATTAATAATTTTTGAATTTTCACGTTTTCTCCCTGAACAGTGTCTTCTGTTCGTTTAATATGCTCAAACAATCTTCTAAAATTCACAATTTGTTTAAACTCGTGCTCTGTAATGATCTCATTAATGTCGGCTGCTTCTTCCGACTCCTTTAGATGAAAGAATTTTTGCAAGCCTTGGGTTGTAGCGGCAGTTGCCGTTCTCATTACAGATGATGAACCCGTGTTATTAAAATTAAGAAAATATTCGTTATTTGATGATCTGTTGTTCTTTTCATTTGTGTTTTGAGATTCAGCTCCTCTTCTGAGTAAAAACATTTTTTTAAATTTTACAAAATCCAACCAACGACATCACACCATTTTTCAAAAAAATGTTGACAAGATACTTGTGCACGCACACTCACAAAACGACACGATTAGCATGTCAAATTCAAAACATTATTAATATCCGAAGAAATTTTCACTCATCCTCCACGATACAATCCAATTCCGAAATATTAACACAAAGAAATACAAATCAAAATTTAGGATCGGAGAATGCCCAACCGCAAATAACATCAACACCAGAAACATTATCAACAACAATACAACAATCGGAACAATCCAACAATTCATCAAATAATCAAGAACCAACAAGTATGGAAGAAGAATTGCAAAGGATTAAAGAACTAGAATCTGAACTCTATGCAGGAAAACAAGCCATGTCCATGATATTTAGAGCTTCTGGAAGTAGTTTCGGTTTTAAAAAGAGAAGAGACGAAGATGAAACACCGACATCCAATGTTCCTGTTTTAACACCTGAAGAACAAGCAAAGGCAAAACTTTTGGCATACAAATTAGCATCCCTTGCCTTAATGTATGGAACGTTAATTAACATTGTTGGTGCTGTAGTATTTATTGCAATGTTATATTTTATTTTTGACATTAAAACCACCAAAGAATTTAAGGATGTAATTATTAAATTCATAAGAGGGGAAGAAGCCTTAAAACAACACAAAGAATTGGAATCTAAGGAATTATCGTCTGACGAAGGAATGCTTAAATTGAAAGATTTGTTTGACAAAACAAGAAGTTCTAAAGGCGAAAGTCAATAAAAACACGGCATGCCACTTTCCATCACAACAATGCATTCTCATCTGGCCTATAGCACTATGTTTTTCCAGTCAGACAAAAACGCCAAGTCACTCATTGATACTGCACCTAAAAAGTAAATTGAACAAAACTTTTATGGCCAACTTTAATAATAAAATATCGCGATAACAAACCATACGCTCATCAACATCATCAAGGCTATAACGATCTCGCACAGAGTAGCATTAATTTTTTCTTAATATTGCTGATATCATTCTCATCAAATCATATATTGCGAGTGTTATCTTTCATTTAGTCCTCACTGGTACAATCTAGGGTTTGCCAAAACAAGAAACGAAACATATTGATGAATTTCTTATCCTATCATCATGATCAACAACAACCAAAGACGAAGCAGCAACATCAAGTGCCTCCATTAACTGTTCCTCATAATGCGCTAGTCTATGGAAAACCATTATCATCATCATCTGTCCCTTCTCAACAACAGCTTGTGTTTGATCCCAAAATACTGGCAAACACCACCCAACAAGGTTCTCTGCGAACCTCTCCGAGTAGCTCTTCTTTCAATGTCCCATCCTCATCATTAGCGCAAATCAGATCCTCTACTCCGCCTTTGGAAGCCTCTCGCCTTTCTTCTGCATTCAACCTGTACTCAAGACCCTTGAACGCAACTGCCCAGCCTCAAACACCTTCATGGAGAGCAGAACTAGTAGAAGAGACGATGGAGGACTTGCTTATGGAAGGTTATTCACGTTTTAGAAGCATAGAAGAATTCAATATCAACATGCTGTTAACAAACTTAAGCTCGAACTGCATTGAGGTAAAACAACAAAATCCATTAAGCACCTATCAAAGTCTATCGGGACTTAACAAACCATCTCTTACTTCTGGTGACCCCTGGTTACATCAACCTCAACAAGTGGTTACGACTCCAATGCCAACTTCAATAGAAAACTCATCATCTGACACAAATTCCTTCACCCAATTGTTGCTGGGAAACAATATACCAACTTCCTGCAGCTCGCTTTTGAGTAAACCTACTCCAAGGGTGCAGTTGCTTCCTCCTGCTGCACTGCCCTCTCACACAGGTTCAAATGAGATTGAGTCAACAAAAGTTGCCTCTTCTTCAAGCCCCCCACAAAACACCAAGCCTAAGGTCACAAAAACAAAGGAAAAGAAAAAACGGCCGACCAAGTCTAAAAAAGAAAACTCAGAGAACGACCCAACTGCACCACCCAAAGAGAAGAAAAGGAAATCTTCACAATTTTCTTCATCTCTTATCAATTTTCAAGCAACCAAAGCTAAAAAAGACGTACAATTTCATAATTATAATCCTCCAAATATAAATACGGAATAATTATTGATTGTCTTTAATGTTCTTTAACTTGACCAACCAATCGTCTTCAGAAAACCAAGATGCTGGCTTTGTGGGCGTGAAATTTAAATCTCTAATAATATTCTTAATAGATTCCACCGACTCCTTATTCATTTCAATATCATTTGAAATTGGCGGCTGTTCAGGCGTTACATCTGTTGTGTGACGCTCTATCAGTGTTTCTTCGTCGTGTGAAATGTATTTAATTTTTTGTGATGGGTCCTTTTCTCCAAGGGTAATTTTAATTTTCTTCTTTTTAATTGTTGTGATATTCTTAGGTTCATTTGACAATGTATTTTGTAACACAAAAGACAGTGCTTTCTCAAAATCATCATCAAAATTTTCAAAAGTTAATTCTTTTGATTGATCAACACCCTCTTCAAAATTATGTTCGGAAAAATCGGCTTCAAAATAATTTTCATCATCACCATCACAAAAGTCATTGATAGGTTCATATCCTAACTCTTGATAATTTTCGGTTGAACAATAGGAAGAATTGTCATTATCTTCAGTGTTTGTGTTATCGTCACGGTTAGGTTCAGTCATTTTATTTGCTTGATCCAAATTCCTTGTTAGATTGCTTGCTCTCAGTTCAACCATACGTAATTTTTGCGTACAATGGCTTGTGGCTTGCAAAAGTATCTTTCTGCGGGATCACCCGTGTTGTTTCGAGTTACCTGTTGTGGAAAACAAAGTCAGATAGCATTTCTTTGAGCTCTTTGCTAGTTTTGTCATGAGCTTTTCTAACTCTGTCCAATTCCGTCTCGTATTCAGTGATGGTTCTGATAAATTTACGTTTTTCTTCATTCAGCTTTACAATTTGTCCCTTCAAGTCGTTGTTTACCATTCTAATAGAATTATTTTCCGATTGCAATCGTTCAAGTTCTTCTGTTGTTTGCCTCAATCGTTGTTCCTGATAATCCAACATGGAGGACTTTTCTGTGATTTGGTTTGCTAGTGATTGCACTTGTTTTTCGATCGCTTCTTTCTCAGATGTTAGAACGTTGATGGTTCTCTCGAATCTTTTCATTCTTGAAATAAATATTTCTCGTTCATCTTGGTCTTTTTGAATTTGCTCAGCCATTTCTTTTGTTTGTTCTCTATACTCGGAAATCCTTTGATTCATTTCTGAGACATTTTGTTGTATAGAATTTGTTTCTTTTTGAGCTTGTGCATAGGAGGTGACAAGTGATTCTTTTTCCATCAAGATTTCTTTGTTTTCTTTTTCCAACTGTTCCATTCGTTCATTGGTAGTCTCAATATTCTTTTTGAGATTCTCCAATTCGACTTGTTGCAATTTCGTTTGCAATGCCAAATGATTGTACTCTCCCATCTTTCTTTCTAAATCTTCTTTTGAGTTTGATAACTCTTGTTGATATCTGCCAATTTGTTTCTCGAGATGATCAATGGTGTTTTGCAGAAGAGCATTCTTGTCAATGTATTCTCTTAACTTCTTTTCACCATTCTCAATCGATTGCACAAGTGCATCCATTTGTCTTGTTTTTTCAGTGAATGCTTCTTCTGTGGAGCTTGATATTTCCTTCGCTCGTTTCAACAGGATGGTCTTTTCATTAAGGTCGTTCTTGAAAGTGATCATTTCTTCATTCAATAATTGATTTTGTTCATAAATATGAGCAAATTCCTTTCTAGAACTCTCAAGCTCGGTCAAAGTTTCACTGTACAACTTTTTGAATTGGTTTGCCTTGTTCTCTACCTCATTCAATTCTAATCTCATATTTTCTTTGGTAGAGATGATCTCTGTTCTCAATTTGGTTATTTCTACTTGATTCACTCGATTCTCTTCCAGTTGTTTTTTCAAGTTCTCTTCTAATTTGTTAATGACATTTTCCTTTCGCACAAGTTCATTATTATTTCTCAAATCAGAAATCAATAAGGCCTTGTTTTGAAGTTCTTCTTCAAGACTAGAAATCTTTTGTTCACATCCCAAGAGCTTAATTTCCATGTCATCACGCTCTCTTCTCAAATCCATCATTTCAAGTTTTGCCTGAGAAAGATCATCTTGAACACAGCTTCCAGATTCTAGAGTTCTCTTTAGAACCAATTGTAGATTTTCCTTTTCTGTAAGGATGGATTCTTTTTCCATCGATAGTACTTGTAAATCTTGTCGTAGTTTACGAATGACATCTTCTTTCTTACTATTATGTGATAATAAAACCTGATTCTCTTCTCTTAATCGTTTTCTCTCATCGATACAATGTTCCAGATTCGACTTGATGGAACTCAGTGAGTATTCATTCTCTTCCAATTTGTTCTTTAAGGTTTGAATTTCAATCCTATGCTCATGAATCTCTTTCTTTAACTTTTCATTTTCCAAATTCCGTTGTTCCATTTCAGTGGTACATACTTGAAGATCAGACTCCTTCTGAACAAGCAATTTCTCCAGATGAGAGAGTCGTAAACTTGTTTCACTCGTTTTTCCAATTCTGTTTCTAACGAAGCCGTGTCAAATGTTCCATATTTCTTTTGAATGACTAGTAATTGTTCTTCCATCTTCTTCTTGGTAAGGAGTGCCTCCTCTAATTGAATAGTTCTACTATTATTATATTCCTTCAGAGAGTATATTTTAGCTTCGAGTGCTTTAATTTGCTCCTTGAAGTGGTGAGTATCTGTTTCGTGTTGTTTCTTCGAGTCAAATAATTGATCCCTTAACACTGTGTTTGATGTTTTGAGATCTGATTCCAATCGATTCTTTTCAATGGTCATTTGCATCAACTCCTCTGTCAAGTCCTTTAACTTGATCGATTGTTCTTCATTTTCCTTTAGAATTATGTTATTTTGAGATTGTAACTTGTTGATCATCATTTCCATGTCGAGTTTTTCGTTGGAGATGATATTCAGTTTTGTCACGAGCTCTGACTTGGAAGAGAGTTCCTTCTTGACACTCTCTTTAAGATCATTCACTGTTTTTTCTGACATGCTCTTTCCAAACTCGACTTCTCTTTGAAGTATTTTGATGGATTCTTCTTTTTTAATTAACTCTGTCTCGAGAGTTGGTATGACCTTGATTTGATTTTCCATTCGTTGGATGTCCTGTAAGTAATTTTGTACTTCTTGTTTGGATACATCGAGATGATGTTTCAATTCTTGGTTTGCTCTCACTAGTTGTTCTATTTGATTTCGTTGCTCATTTCTTTCTTGTATGGCGTTCATTTCTAATTGTTGTTTTTCATCAGTAAGACTGAGATGACATCTTTCATCTTGTCCATTTCAAGGTGTAAATTTTTGATGGTCTCTTTGTTTCGTGTAATTTCAGCCACTTTTCTTTCCATTGATTTTTCATGTTCTTGAATGAATCCTTGCAGCTCACTCAATTGATCATGATGCTCTTCACTGGATTTAATTTTTTCTTCGTTCAAAGAGTTCATCAAACACATCATTCGATCTTTTTCTTCCTCGAGAGATTTCAGTACTTGTTGTTGTTCTTCAATAAGGCACTTGGATTCGGCAAGCTCCTTGGATAACGTATTGTTTTGAGATTTTTCTGTTGCAATTCTTCTAATAAATTGTTCATCGAGTTTTCAAGATCAGCAATGGCCTTAGACTCGTTCAAAGAATTTGTTTTGTGAAGTCTGAGTATATCTTGTTTCAATTGATAATTTTCCTTTTCCAAAATATCAATTTGACTTGTTGCTGATTTGGATATTGCAGTTTCATGAATAACAGCCTGATTAATGAGTTGTTCATTGAGTTTGGAATTTTCAATTGAAAGCTGGCTAATAAACTCTCGACTACGATCCATCTCCTCTTCCATTGTTTCTTTTAGTTTCATGAGATTTTCAACTTGTTGTTTTGTGTTGACAAGTGTCTCTTGTAATGATGTATTTTTTTCAGCATATTCTTTTGCTTTTTGTGTCAATTCAGTGACTCGTTCTCGAAGAGCTTTTCTTTCCTCGTCGGCACGAGTCATTTCTTTTTCCAAATGCTCTAAATTCTTTTGCACATTTCTTCTTGTCATTGAGTCAATATTCACAATGCTTCTGAGTTCTTCATTTTCTTTTTTAAGTCTTTCCTTCTCATTGAGACATTGTCTTTGATCATCACTCTCGATATAACTATCTGCAATCAATGAATTTTTCATTGTGGTTGTGGCTTGCTTTGGGAATGCAGGTGTTGTGTCCTTACGTGGTTCTTCATCGGTTTCTCCAAATGAAACCTTCCTTGGTGTTCCTTCGTAGTGTGATGAATTGAGTTTTGGTTTTATCGGAGAGGAGGACACGTGTTCTTTCGTGGGTGAAGATGGAACATTTTCACCACAACTTGGAGAGTAAACACTTTGTTTCAGTCTGGAGCAATATTTTGCAGTCATTAAAATTTCACTATAATTTTCAGGAATTGGGTAGAGACATGACACAACCAACGTGATAGAATCCTCTGACACCCACCAACATCAATGAACACAAACATGAATCAAACAAGATAGCTTACCTCGTAAAGTGTCTCTTAAAATGTGAGTAAGTTTGGAATCTCGATAAGGTATATGAATTTTGTTGTTGACTATTGTTGAATTGACACTCAAATTTAAGGCGCTATATTCTATTGCTTCTTGCATGGATGTGGTTGTTTGATCTGAACTAGTATGTTGTACGATCACTTTTCCTAAGGAGGTCATCACAGAGGATAGAGCATTGAATGTTCTTGCTATTTTCGATCCCTCTTCATTCGTCGATGAAGCACTACTCGATATGAGTTGAGAAAAATCTCTTGCTTTCTCCGAACCTGCCAATTCCACAAAACTGATTTGACTTTTTAAAATTATTAAAAAGTGTTAAAAAGTGTACTTGTGATACATTAATTGTAAATAGCCATACCTGCATATATTTTGTGTTTGAACATCAACCGAAGATGTTGTTGCTGAAATTAATTGTGGCCATGTTTGTTCAAGATGAAGAGAAAGAATGGTATGACTTCTGGCATGAAGGTCTGGTGGTTTCAATCCCGATGGAAGAGCAGTTCTGTTTTGTTTTGCATATTTCAAAATGGTGTAAATATCTTTGGGATCTTTCAATATTTGCCTCCGAAGCCCAACCACAGAAGTACACGTTCTGCCATCTGTTTTGCTTTTGTCTTCAACAATTTTTAAATTTTTGGGTTGACTTGAGAGCAAATCAGTCACAACATCGTTGTAAATTTGAAGAAATGAAACTGAGAAGACAAACTTGGCATTTAAAGCACCTTGCCCATGACTATACGTATTCATAAATTTAAAAGTGTCTTCTACAAATCTTGGAACTAAGCCTCTTCGTTCTTCATCAAGAAGACCTTCCAACGTGTAACTTTTTCCAGATCTTGTTTGACCATATAAAATTACATTTCCATTCACGCCACTTGCAAAACTTTTAAACAATGGATAACCACAGCTATGATAGAATAATTCTTGATTAGCATATTCATCAAAAACTCTATCAAAAGTAAATTGAAGATTGGTTCTGAAATCGTCATTCGAGTTTTTTCCCAAATACTTTCCAACGAGCATGCTTTTTCGATCTTCACCAATTTCTAAAATTTTGTTTTCGTCTGACACCAAATAACTCGATTTGTTGAGAGGTCTTACTCTCGCTACAACTTTGATGACACCTTTTTGTGAGGATTTCTTTTGACCGAAAACCATGGATATGTCATTCCCGTACACCCCCTCAATATTACCAATGTTCCGAAAAGACGAGCTCATCGCATTGTTGAGAATGTCCATACCCGGTATTTTGTAAGAGTTTGCCAACTCTCTATAACTCTCGTTCAATTTGGACAGGTTATGGTGCTGCTGATCGTCTGATAGCTCTTCCACTGATGGTTCCGAATAAATTTCATCAGTTATCTCTTCAACACCTCTTGATTGTCGTCGGATTGGGGGTTGTTGAGAGGAAACATGGTGCTCGTTCAATTTCCCATTGAACCATGCATCCGAATAGTTTAGTCTATTTGTTTTCTTTTGTTGATTGCTTTGTCCTGTCATTTCATGATTGAGGATGGACATGTGTTGCTGAAGCAAGATTTTTTTAAATTTTTTTAAAACTGAAAGTTTTGGAGGGAGGGAATCGTAGAACATTGAATGAAGGCGATTGAGTATGTGATCGGAAATTCAGTAGCGACTATAAGAAGTACATAGTCAGGCCGCGGAAGAGAAGTTCAATTCCATACTTGGATTAAAATATTAAGGTCAACAACATCAATAAATTGGCCAATTTATTCTTCTTCTCCTTCCTTGACATAATATTTGGCTTTCTTCACTCTACTAATTTCTTTCATCACTGCCCTTCTTTTCATATTATCTCTTCTGACTCTGGTCTTGGCTCTCTCTTCTTGTACTTGATATTTCATTTGTTTCATCTTGAGTTTCATTTCTTGCACTCGATTCTTTTTCACTCTCTCTGCGTTGATGGCTTTGAGTTTACGAAGCATATTTGCTCGTTCTACTTCTTTATCACTCATCAATGCAGTGGTTAATTCATGAATTGGTGCATCCTCAGCAATGTATTGAGTCAAGTCATCGGTTAAACCCGTGACTTGAACCACCTTCTTTCTTTGCTCTGTGAATGGTAATTGTTTGAGTAATTTTGGTTTTGGATTAAAGTGAGCATCATGTCCAGCAGTAGATCGTGAAGTAATTGGTTTGTAAAGAGAGTCGTCTTTCACAGGTACTGGAAGGTGCTTCAATTTACGAAGTTGAGAAACAGTTCTCATTCCATACCATTTCTTAGAGAGATGATTGAATACGGGGTTATAGAAGCGTTCAATTTCAATCGCGTACCAACATCGTAAAAAAACAATATCTCCACGTATAAGCTTATCCTCAAATGTTGCTCTAAAATCACCAGGTGAAGCTTTTTCACCTCGGAATGGCTTTTTCACACTACCTCTCAATCCACTCACTGTTCTCAAAGCAGCACCTTCATATTTGGCAACTTCTAACTCACTACTAAACATTTTTGTAATGATACAAGTGTTCTTGTGAATGATTTTAGGATAACCAACCAATTTCAACTTTTTAACTATGGAAAAGTCTTGATCCATTTCCATCACATAACCTGTGGCAGACACTCTAAATGTATCCACTTTCTCACTCAGTGTTTGGAATGCAATAACACCTGTATTTTGTGGAATGAAAGGACCATAAATGGCAGCAATGCAATGCATGTACTCGGGTGTATATTTGATTTGTCGATGTCTGCCATTATCGTCTTGCATGCAATACGTAGGAATGGACTGGAATCTTCGCCATCCAATACTAAACACTAGAGGATCTCTATTCTTGAGAGTTTTAGGATACCATCTGTGTCGTTTGAGTCTCATCTTGATTAGACCCATTCGACATTCTTCAGCATGCATGGCTCCAACAATAATTGGATTTTTAAAATTGACATTTTCAATAAATTCACATGGAAATCCTTCCAATTCTAATCTCACATAGGTTCCTGGAGACATACCCTCAATCTCTTCACGTTGTTCTCGAGAGAGGTTTTCAAATTCTGTCTTGTTCAAAATGGTTTGAGGATCATCTTCACGAAGTTTCTTTTTAAGTTTTTCAATAGAAGTAATTGGATCATCTTCTTCTTCCGCATCACCACCATTTGCTTGCGACTTGGCAGTAGTCGTCTTCTTGTCATCAAATTGAGCGTCGAACGCTTTTTTCTTTTCCATTCTCTTTCTCTCCAATTCTGAGGCTACAGAATTTTCTTGATCGATTCTTCTACATGATCATCGTCTTCCATGAGATGGTGGTCTTCATCATTGAGTTCATGGTCTTCACCACTGTCCTCATCAAGATTCATGTTGTCTTGATTTGTTGAATTCTCTTTGGCGCTTCTTCTTTGAGCCCAATCTCCAGTAACGAATTTGTTTCTGATCGTCTCTCTGAATTCAGCATCGTCCCAATCATGCTTAATTTCTGTTGGTTCTAACTGTGTTCGTGATCGATCTACGTAATCAATCTTTAATCGATTGACACTAATCTTCTTTTTCTTATCGGTAATTTGCTTCTTAAAGTTGAAAATGGAATCTAAATCATCAGAGTCTTGTTGAGTTGGTTCATCCATTTCATGATCGTCTTGTTCTTCATCTTGCTCTTCATTGTTCTCATAAACCAATTCTTGCAAGCTGACACCAACATCATAGAATGCACTCGCTGCTCGTTCTTCCATAGTTTCTTTCCACTTATTGGAGGCTTGTCCCATATCATTTGTTTCATCTTCCAAGTCAGAGAGTGAATCTTCATCGACTTCCACCTCAAACTGACCCGTTGCTTGATTCATTTTCAACTTTTTGGGTTCAAAATATTCAGAATCAGAGTCATCATCTGTGGCACTGGATTGTCCTCGACGAGGCAATGATTCTTCATGTGATTCTTCATCGTCGTCATCATAAATAACATTTTCCTTCTTGGTTGAGCTTGCCTTGTTGAGAGCGTTGGCATAAATCTCATCGTCATTCTCGTCATTCATGAGCATTGATAAACCTCTTCTCTTTCTGACTTGATTCTCATTGTCATCATCTTCCATTTCATCCTTGTCATCATCATCATCCTCACCATCATCAGACTCATCAATATACTTGCGAATGAATTCTTCTTCATCCATATCTTCATCAAATTCATCATCATCATCCTCACGATATTCTCATTCTCTTCTTCTTCATCGTGTTCAATATTGGTTGCTTTGGATGGTTTCTTTGCCACAAGTGCTGACTTGGCATTGGAAAATAGTTTGACTTGTTGATTGGAAAGCTTTTCATCCAAATTGAGATCTTCATTGCTGGTGGTTTGAAGGAGTGATTGTACGATTTTTGAGGTTTCCTCTGCTATTTGTTTTCGTTCTTCTCTCTTTTCAGAAGAAATATCCTTTCCTTTACGAGTGAGAAGTAATTCTTCAGCTTCATCAATACCACCTCTATGATTACCACTTGAAGTGGTATCTGTAAATGTGTTCGACATGTCAACATAAACACTATCCTTGTCATAGAATACTGATCCTAAATTGCTCATTGGACCATATAATCCCTTGTATTTGTCTAATTTGGATCTTTCCTTTTCTTTTGGCTTGGGAGGAAGAGGATCATCCAAACTAGAAATAGTCTTGATTGTAAAATCTCCACAGCCAGGTATATGAACAGGAGTACCCTTTCGTAAGAAAGTATTTCTTACATATCCATACATGCACACATGTCTGTTCGTGGTTGGATTTTCCTTAATTAACTCAGGATCAGTAACATCTTCAAATCGATCCACGACAACACATGAGTGAGTGGTTCTCCATTTGATTGGTCTTGGTTTGATAATAGAAATGAAACGACTCAAATTAATTGTTTCACGAGGTGTATAGAGTCCACCTCTCAAACCACTCAAGTAAAACAATTTGGCACCATCACAAACCTCTGTCCAAAATCGGTGCTTCAATTTCTTTTTCAATTTTCGTACAGTACTACTCTTCTTGATTAAATCCAAATGAGTTAAAATACCCATCACTCGAGTCATACCATGTACTTGTAACATGTTTAAAAATTCAAAGTTTTCCATTTCAAATCCATAAGATGCATCTATCAAGAGTAAAACTAAATCTGCTGTTTTAGAAATGTCTATCATTGCATTGATGTCATTAGGACATTCAAAGAATGTTGTTCTTGACTTTCCTGTTCTGACAGTAATAGGACCAGTCACTTCGGTTAGTGTTTGTTTGGTGTATTGTTTGACAAGACTTGTAATGAGAGTTGTCTTGCCTGATTTTGGAGGTCCGACCACTGCAACAAGCTTGGGAGGCCTTCTCCATATACTCTTGATGTAATCGGAGCATGTAGTTTTGTCTCAAATTTATCCAATTTATACTTTAAATCTCTTGCATAGGCATTTCCTTTACCGACCGTATTTGCACGATTATTCACGTAATCATTCTTTTGTTGTTCTTCGGAAATTCCGAGCTTTTTCTTTCTTTGAGCCTCTCTCTTTTTGAATTTATTACCTGCTCTTCTGGCTTTGTGTTCCTTGTTGATTTGTTGGTCAGACAAGCCACCAGAGGATGACATTTTTTTTTGATGAACAAACAAATTCTCATGGTTCAAATTTTTAGTTGAGCATAGTCTGTCGCACATCTCCAATCAAGAAAAAAAAACAAAATTTTCAATTGAAAACCAAACAAAGAACAAGTGTTAAAAGGTGCACCAATACACAGTTTCCTGTCTTCAATCCGTAAATTGTTCGACCAAGAAAATGAAAATCGAAAGGGTTGTAAAAGGTTGACCGCGTATTGGCCTAAATTTGGTGAAATTTTCAGAAGAACAAATTCTATCATAAAAAAAATACAGTGATTAAAAATGAACGCTGCTGAAATTAAACAGACTATCCTTAAGAATTTGGCCAGCCAAATGAATGACCAAGGATACTTTACCGAACAATCATTCTATCATCCTTTGACCAAGACCAAGGATGCCAAGTTGCCAAGTGATAGAACCAACGTTCCAAACGCTGATATTTTGAATAGAACAAAGGAAGGATATCTTTCAAACGAACAAATTTTGGACATCTTCGGCAAGCCTCTCGACTCGAAGGATTATGAACTTACGACAACAGAGCAAGATCTTTTGAAGAATGATCCTTCACAATTCAAGTCTGTGTTACACTTGACTCCTGCTGCTCCTTGCAGGGCTCATTTATTGAATATGTATTTGGATGAATGTGGTGATGAGAGTAAGTATGAACAATATTACGACAATGTGATGATAATCATACAAAATTTTGTAATATTTTCATGGACATGATGATGATCATTAGAACTCGGTAAGAGCAACGATACCATGTTGCAATGGTCTCAATGCAATGGACACTTCTACAAGTGGACTACATGCCTTGCTAAACACAGAAAGTGGTATGAAGCACGTTTCAACTCTCTTACAAAGGTTGTTCCTTCACCAGTCGAAAGAGGTATTCAAGACACTCATCATAGAAGAGATCCATCGACTTACCGTGCTCCAAACTTTGATAACTAAATCATCACCTAATTGGTAATTGTACTAGAATAAAAGGGTTCCAAATCCGAACTATAAAACACCTGGGTGTTTAATTGGAAAATCTCATGCTTGTTGTTATACAATAGTAAGCTATCACACATTTATTTACATGTTGGAGATTCGGAGAGGCTTAAATTTTGTCTTTGTTGCTCTTTTCCATAGCTGTTTGGTTTTGTTTCAAGACCGTGAAGGGTGATGGCACATCGTTCCACGAGACACCGAGACTTGTGGGAGTTGTGCTTGTATCGAAAAAGTTCGAATTGAGGAAGGAAGAGAGTGGAGTCTTTGTTTCCGGATTAAAAGAACTTTGAGGAGTGGGAAGCACACCACTTAAAGGATTGCTACTGCTGTTGGTAATGCACCGCTAGTGTTGGTTGTGCTGTTTGCTGGAGCAATAAAGTCACTCTCACCATTCTCTTGTTGAGCTGACTCAGAGAGAGAGCTCTCAATTCTCTTTAGAGGTACATTCTTATTGGTAGGAACTTGAATGGTGAGTCCAGTTTTTCTCTTCTTTTGTGATGGTGATTCAACTTCATCTTGATTCTTATCGGAACCTGTGGTTGGAGAGTTTCTCTTCTTTTGATTGTCGAGTGCACTACGAGAAATGTTGTCAATAGCTTCGGCTGTTCTTGGAGTAAGAGGGTCAAATGCACCATCGAAAAATGTGTTAAGCAATGCGGTCTGCGGTGTTGGAATTGGATCTGCAAAGATTGGTTGACCTGTAAATTGAGGATAAGCAGCGAAAGGTGGTACAGTGCCAGCCAATGGTGGGTGAGTAATGGCTGCTGCACTCACGTTGGAAGGCTCTGCTGAAATTGGAAGTGTCATTTTGTTTTTGGTGCTACTTGTGGTTTCTTCATCGGAATCTTCACTTTCACTCTTTTCCTTTTTGGATTTTCTTTTCTTTGGTGTCTTTGATTTCGACTTTGATTTGCTCGAAGTATTTCCGCCATTGCTCGTTGTTGCTGTCGTTGTTGTTGTTGTTGCAGAGGTTGCAGCAGTAGACTGAGTGGCATTGGTGGTTGATGAAGAGGCTTGACTGGCTTGTGTTACATCAATGGAGCTTGTGTCGGTTGTTCCCGTAGTTGTTGTTGGTAAATTACCACTCTTATCGAACTTGGTATATTCGGCATTGGTTAATCGTTCATGAGGTAGGTGTGCTACTTGACAATAGCGCTGAAGAATAGATCTTGGATCTGTGCTGCAATACTCAAACAATTGATTCTCCGAGTTAAATATGACAAGGGATATTTGGCAATTGCATAGAATGGATAACTCCATAGCCTTTTTGACGAGACCTTGTTTACGCTTGTTGAAGGTAACATGACGATTGCGTTCATCAGTGAGAGGTTGAATGGCTATTTTCTTTCGTCCCATATTGTTGTTATTGTCGTATGATGTAATATATTTCCGAAAGGGTGTGATGAAGAGTCTTTGTCTAATGATGATGAAAAGGGATTAAATAATATGTTATGTGATGATGTGATGATCGACACGGAAGGCGAGTTTACGGAAATCACACACAAATGTGAAGATAGTTCAAACTTTGTGGTAATAATAGATCGAGATGTCTTGCGAGAATGAATTCTAATCTATTTTGGGAGTCGATACAATAACCGCCAATAGGTGATGAAGGGAAAAGAGGTTGATCACTCTAAAAATATGAATTTTTTTTTAGTTTGATATTTTTAAAATGCGTTTCTCTCGCTTTTGATTGGTGGAAAAAACACATAGCCAACAATGACCAGCAAAACGTGAATTGTTTCGTTTATCTATCGGACACACATTTTCTTCTTCATTTTCAAAACTCTTATTGCTGTTCAGAGCTAGGAGTAATAGAATCAAGGGAAGAGTTGTTTGTTTGACTTGTCTTATTCGTTAAAGACAGACCATATTCAGTCTGAATGGCTCTTATTTGCTGTACATGCGGATGTGATTCAGAATTACTTGTTTTTTGTTTCTTTTTTTCTGACTTTTTTTTTCCTTATTTGCCTTTTCCAATTTCTTTTGCTTTTTTTCTTCCTGTTTATCCTTCTTTTCTTCCTTAGTCAATTTCTCCTTTTGCTTCTTTTCTTCCTTTTTATCCTTCTTGTCTTTCTTTTTGTTCTCTTTCTTCTTCTTCTTGTCCTTCTTTTTCTTGCTACTGATTGACTCTGTTTTTTCATCATTTTGGTGGTACATGTTGTCATATTGATTCATCGTATTGTCTTTGTGATGGTTGTGATGATTAATATCATCCTTCCAATATAACACTTTATGGATGAACTCGGAAATAATAGTATCCATCTTGTTGTTCTTTTCTTTCTTCTTGTCAATCACGGAGGATGGTTCTGATGCAGGTGAAGATGTTATAATATTTTCCGTTTCTTGTTGTGAATTGATGGTATGTATAGTAGTATCACAACAAGAGATTTGAATTGAATTTTGTTGAAAGAGAGTATTTGAAAATTCATCCTTATGAACACTTGAAATGTCAACTTTTTCATGGAGGGTAGTGTTTGTGTAATCAATTTCTGTAGTGTTTTGATGGGTCATGACTGTCTTGGAACATTTCGAATTCATACAATTATCATCATTGTCAATATGACTTAATTGTTGATCGGTTAAATGAACTTCTGTAAATGACTTTCTAATGAATGGATGATTCAATATTGTTCGATTTCTAAATACCAATATGGAAGAGTGATCATTCAATAATAATTTCTCACTAATGTTGAAAGAAATGACATCAAGTGAAATATTATTGAATAAATTCTTCCATTTCAACATGGTGTGATGATCATTCACCATTGTGTATTCATTTTCATTAGAACTCGTCCTTGGAATTGACATTGTAAATTCATTTCTACCAAATCCACAAATTTAGATTGTTTTTCATTCATATTTTCATTATCTCCATTCTCATGGATTGATGGTGCATCATCATTGTTATATAAATATAATTTGTAATTTTCTTCATCATACCATAGGGATTGACATAATAATTGAATCGATTCTGAGAGTAGAGGTGGTGTTAATTCTTCTTTGGATTCATTCAATAGATCAGAATGATCATTATTGTGTACTTGATTCGTCATCATGTTACTACGAATCGTTGGAACTGTGGTATGGTTCATATTATTCTCACACCTACTACTACTACTATTACTAGAAGGACAATAATAAACTTGTCCCTTAATGATTTTTGCAAATCGAACATCAAACCATTTCTCATTTCTTTTCATGATGGTCTCATCAGATTCATTTTCATCAACCACAAGAGGTGCAATACAATCAACATATAAAATCTTTGATCTTGAAAATTGATACTTGTAAAGAGTGCATTTGAAGAGTGTGTTTGATTTTCGAGAATGGTCATCATGTGAAATGAATGATGCATCATCATGTAAGTTTGTTGTTGTTGAAGATGATGATGAAAATTGTACATTCTCAGTAGTAGTAGTAGTAGTAGTAGCATCGTTGTCCTCATGACGATTCAATGAATGATTTCTATTCACTTTCATTGTGAGATTGACACGTTGTTTTTTCACCTTATCAATCACACAAATTTCAATACAATCTTTTTGGTTGAGAATGGTATAACGTGTAGTAGGATTAATATTGGTGGTACAAGTAGTAGGAATAAAAGTAGGAGTAGTAGGAATAAAAGTACTATTCTAGCAGTCGTAGTAGTATGGATTGTAGAGGAGGTGATTATTTCATCATGATGACCACCACCATCATTACTAATGGTCATGCCATCTGATGATCATTCATGGTTGAGATGGAATTGGTAGCATGATGATCAATGGTCGAGTTATTATGACCATGATCAAGTTGATTCAATGCACTAGTACTACTATTACTATTATTTGAAACATCATCTTGTTGTGAATGACCATGAAAAATGATGGCATTGAATTGAGGAATGTGTGAAAATAGACTTGATGGTGGTTGTTGATTCTCTACATTACTTTGATTATTCTCACTACTACTACTACTACCACAATGATTACTAGTCTCACTACAACTCATTCTCTGTCGATACTTGTTCAATAATTCTCTACTAGGTTCATTGAAATGTTCAATATATGAAAAGAAGAGAGTCTTCACATCATTCATTCGACCAATTTTCTTCAATCTAAAATCATTCATTAACATGGAAGAGTGTTGTGAAATCTTTTCAAATTTAGAACTATAGAATACTTGTTTTCCAAGTGATGCAAATATTTTCACTCTCTTTCCTCCTGGTATATCACGTTTGAATGCTCGAATGATGGATTTGAGTGAGAAATGAGAGAGAATGAAACCACCACTAGTTTTGCTGATTACGGTGGAGGAGGAATTATTATTCTTAGTATTGGGAGTGAGGGAAGTATTAATTATGGAGGAGGTTCTATTGGGAGTGAGGGTGGTTGGTGTATTGGGAGTGAGGGTGGTATTGGGAGTGGGGGTATTATTATTGTCTAAGAATCGACACGTGTTGCTTGTTGCTGGAAAGTTGGTGTTCGTCATTGTTTGCTCTACACTACTTGTGCCAGAATTCTCAAGTTTTAGAGCCTTCTTATGAATCTTGTATTCGTGTGCTTCTCGAATATTCACGAGTGTGTGTTTCTTTTTTGAACTATTTTTAAAAACATTCAACGTGTACAATTCTCGATTGTGTGCATCAATATCTTGGAAGGGACAATGATAGACATCCAGTGATAGAAATTCTCGTAATTGTTCCAAACTATGATTTCGATTCACATGATTGTGTTTTTCAATGTTCACATGTCTCTTTAAATGTTGTATACAAACAAAAGCATGTTGAGGATGATCAAAGACACTATATACATTATTCACTTCACGCAAGACTAGATACTTGGCATGTTTGAATTCTAAATCATTCATTCCAATAAAATCAATGGAATATTTAGAGGATTTAACTAAATTTAGAAATGGTGAAGATGGTCCAATAGGATTGTACTGATCTTGATGATAAGTGAATATACATTGATCTAAAATACGATCCAATGTACTCTGTGAAATGATACTAAATGGTGGACTTGTAATGGTAATATTGGGTGTTGAACTAATTTCAAACACTTGTTGAATACTCATTTCACTTCCACAATGTTGAACATCAATGTATTGAGAGGAATCTTTGAAAAGTTGTAAACATTCTTTCCAGAGTGGAGATGATGATGATTTGTGTGGTTGCTGTGTATGACATGATAATTCTTGTTGTGAAAGTGTATGACATGATAATTCATGTGGTGGTTGTTGTTGTGAAAGTGTATGACATGATGATTCATGTGGTGGTGTTGTTGTGTACAATGACATGATAATTCATGTGAATGAATCAATGATTTTTTGGATGGTGTTGTTCTTGTCATAATACCAGATCGAGAAAATAATTCTTCCATCTTGTCTTTGATCCATTGTTGTAGTTGATCAAGTCGTTGAGTGAAGGGTATACACTGTTCTTCTTCGTCTTGTTTTTGATGATGATTTTGGAGTATAATAAAATAAGCTTGTCGTGTCGATCCATCGGTGAATAATTTCATTTTCATTCGTTGAGACATTTCATTTCTGAAATAAGATGGATGATTGAGAACCATGAAACACTTTTGATATTTCATGGCTTGAGTGATCTTGTCCTTCATCTCCTTCTTCATATTCAACTTGTTATATTCATCACAAATTTCTTGACAATTCATCAATGCTCCAGGATGTGTGAATGGTAATAATAATAATAAACTCATTTCATAAAAACCATGAATATCACTTGGAAGAAGAGTATTCTTTTCTAGAAAGGCACTTGCTTTTCCAGGTGCAAGAGATTTGATAGTAATGGAACCAGGAATGAGAATTCTTGAAGGGTGAAAGGGTGTGTTGTTGTTGTTACTATTGTTGTTCGAGTCATGATCCAAGAATGATGAATCCATGATGATATTATTGGTGCATGTCTTTTCTAAGGAAGGTTCCAAGGATGAATCATTTGTGAATTTTGAATGAGAGTGTTCTTGTTGAGGGTGTTGAGGGTGTTGTTGATGTTCAGTGGTTGATGATGACTCTCGAGTGGTTGTTGTTGTTGTATTGTTCATAAATGTCAAAATCATGATCATCTTCTTTCATATTCAATTGTTGTACATATGGCCATTCATCATCATCTTTCAATTGTTGTACTTGTACATTTGGATTGAATAACAATGGAAAGAGTACAGAATCTTTGGACACTACAGGTACATGAGAGGATGATACACTTTGTTGACACACAAATTGACATTTCATTTCGAGTCCACATGAAAAACTATCAAATTTGAATGGATGAGCCTTAATCAATGAGGGAGGTAAATGTGCATACACTGGATAATAGTCCTGTGAGGATAATGTGAGAAATGAACCATCCAGTTGTGAAGGTATTAACACTTGTTCGAATTGTTCCTTTCCTTCGATCTTGCTGATTTGGAGAGTAATTTCAATGGAAAGAGAATATCTTGTTTCATTTCAGGAGTGAATGGAAGAAGAATGTTGTGATCATTCTTCATTGGTCTTTCATGAAAATAATAATTAAAATGAATTCTAAAACCACTCTTTTTTGCATCAAATGTCATGGAATCTATTTGATTCATTGGTACCATTCCTCCATCAAATTTTGTGAAAAACATTTGTACAAGTCGTTTCAAATGTTCAGTCTCTTTCATATTGACACAATCAATGGTTTGATTTTTCAATTTGAGAGTACACTTGACATGTGTTGTTGAATCTTTAAAAGATGTTTTTCAGAAGGAGGTGTTGCAATGACTGCTTTTGAATAATTCACTGCACATAAACATGCTTTGAGAAGGAGAATCTTTTCAGGTGTGAGTGATTCAAGTGGAATGAATAGATTTTTTGAAGGGTAATGATGAGAAGGAGACTTTCTATTCATCTTGTCATGATGATGACTCGTCGTATTTGAAATGTTCATCTTATGATGATCGTAGTATTTTCAAAGGGTGTCAATAATTCAATATCCACTTGATAATATTTTTGTAAGATTTTACAGATTTGCATGACAAGTTCATCAATTTCCTTGACCAATTTGTATGAAATCATTTCTTTTCTCAAATTTTCAAAGAATTCATTTTTGTAATATTGAATCGAGGAATGTGTTCTATTGCTATTACTATTATTACTGCCATTATTACTGCCATTAATACTGCCATTAATACTTCCATTACTACTATTACTACTACTCGTTTGTTTTTCATTCTTTTTAGATAACATAATCTTCTTATTCAATTCTACTCTCAATTTCTTGTAATATAAATAAGCACGAATGGATGCAATAATATCACTTTCTGAATTTTGATCAAAACTATACATGGATCGAGCAGTCACTAATTTCAAATTTGAAAAGTGTAGAAATGGTAATGAACGTGAGATAATTGCACTTGCAATAATACAATAAGGTAAAATATTCAGAGAATATCCTAATAGAATGAGTTGAGAATGTGAAATTTGTAGTGGCATGAGTGAAAAGAATCTTCCCTTTTTGGTTGCATAAAAGTGTTCAGAGAATTTTGATTGTTTTTTCTTCAATGTCTCCTCCTTGTGAGAGATGGTCTTTTCTAGTGTCTTTTCATTATTGTTGTTCATATTTGAGATGCTATTAGTGCTATCTGCTGTCGTATCATTCTGATGGAAAGAATTGTCTTGAGAATCTTGTTCATTACCCCACGAAAGAGTAGAGATAGATTCATACGAAACTAGTTGATTATTTTTCATAATGTCAGTATCATCCTCTATATGGCCATCATCATTCTGAGCAATATTTTGATCATCATCAAGACATATGGATTTATCATCGTGTTGAATCTTGGTGTTATCATTGTCATCATCTACAAGACTTGGATGAATTCTTTCAATAGCACCACATGCTAACAATTGTTGATAAGAAGCTTCCAATAAGTGTATACTTGGAGGATCTAAACATTCATTCAATACACTGGATGGAGGTTTTGATAAAAGATGTCTTCTCAAATTTGACAATTCTTCATGTTTGTTCAATTTATGACATGAAGTATTTGTTGTTGTTGTTGTTGAGGATGTTGTTGTTGTTGTTGAGAATGTTGTTGTTGACTCGGATGGATGTTCAACATTCTCTTCAGATTGAAATGCTGTTTGAAATGCTCGACTTGCTTCATACAATCCACTCATCATTAAAATTCTTAATAACACTTCAGGAAGTGGTTTTCTTTGAATTTCAGGAATGGCACTCTCTCTAAAACATTCGTATTCTTCCAAAGTAACCATTCGATAACACCAACCTGGTTTCACTCGACCTGCACGACCCTTTCGTTGAATGGCTGAATTTTTAGAAATCCAATTCACACTCAACATTGGAGTTGAATTTTCCAAAGCATTGTTAAAGTTGTTACTATTCATACTACTACTATTCATACCACTACTATTCATACTACTACTATTATTCATAGTACTACCAACACTATTCATTCCACCACCACCACCACCACTACTACCATAATAGTCATGAATCAATTCTTTACACATACAAAAATCAATGACAATACTAATATCTGGAACTGTAATGGAACTCTCTGCAATGTTGGTTGAGAGAATAATTTTACGCTTATTCTTATTAGAAACTGGTAGAAGGGCTAGCTCTTGTTCTTCACGTGCAATCAATGAATGTAAAATATGAATTTCAAATGGACATTGAGGTGAATCTAAACCTCCAACATATGCAAGTGTTAAATCTTCAAGAAAATCTTCAATTTCAGTCATTCCTGGAAGAAAGATGAGTATACTCGAGTGATCGTGGTTGTTGTTTGAATGATCATGATTGGAAGAACAAGAAACATCTCTACCATTATTGGTGGTTGTGGTTGCCTCAATTGTTCGAGATGTTGTTGTGGTAGTACTACCATTACCATTACTATTACTACTACTAGTGATCTCAGTAGAGATTGATTCATGATTGGACTGTACATGATGATGTGAAGTAAATGGTTGACGACAAGTATCATGTGAGGAGTGATGACTACTCATATCATTCTCCTGAATGGAATGATGACTCGTATGGTTCCTTTCCATCAATGGTTGTTGTTGTTGTTCATTGAATTTATGAATTTGATGTAATTTCTGTACCAATTGTAATGCAAGTTTTCTTCGAAGTGGTGATATCGTTAATGGTTGATGTGTAGAAGTAGTATTACCATTACTCGTATATCGATTCAATACCATATTCGCAGTAATATCATGATATTTGTGTCCTACTTTTTGAATGAGTGTATGTTCATCCACTTGTAAATTTCCTTGACAATAAATCATTTTGAGAATGTCATGTAAATAATATTCTTCAACGGGATGACAACCAGTGGGAATGTGAATACATGGAGGTATCAACCTGTGGTTGTTGTTGCTATTGGTATTGCTATTGTTGTTGCTATTGGTATTGCATGTATTCTTCTGTTGTAGTATATCATGTTGTGTTATTGCATGTATGGAGGAGGAAGAAGTATAGGGTAATACTGTTGAAGAGGAGGAGGACGCAGAAGTATAGGGTAATACGGTTGAAGAAGATACTGTGGATGGTTGAGAGTATCCTCCTCCTGCTGCTACTGTGACGGATCCGGAACGTTTGGGTATTATTGGTACCATGGATTTTGAAAAATATTCACATAATTGTTCTCTAGCTAACGTGGCACTCATTAGTATAATTTTAACATGAGCATTCACTCGACTCAATTCTCTCACAAAATACAATAATAAATCAGTATCGACATTTCTTTCATGAATTTCATCTAAAATGATATGTGTAAAGTGTGATTTGTGAAAATTCTTAAAGAAATTCTCATCTTGATATCCTTTCATCAAGACGTTGGTTAAACATCCTTCAGTAGCAAAGAGAATACTTGTATTGGGATCATATTGAGCATCACCTCCAATCATAAATCCAACTCGAGTCGAATGAATGAGATTATTTTTAACAAGATCATTTTTAAGAAGATCATTGTCTGGAACATCTTTCTTCTTATCATATTCTCTAGAGAGAATGGATTGAATATACTTGTTCAATTCTGTGTGAACTCTTCGTGCTAAACCTGTGGCTGCAATTCTTCTTGGTTGAGTACAAATTATTTTTGGATGACGTGTTCTGAATTGATTCAATTGTTGATCCTTTTTTTTCAAGAGTTGATGTTCAATTTCATGTTTCATGATCATTTGAGGTAATTGTGTACTCTTACCTAAAAGGTATAAATATATATGGATCAAGGTAAAATAATATCAGTATCATCATTTTCAAAAAATATATATGATTGATTTGAAACACAAATGTTACTACTTACCACATCCAGTAAATCCTGTAATAATTACAATTTGATTTTTTTCAATACATTTAATAATTCTAGATTGAAATGCATGAATGGGTAGAGATGATTCATGAGTATTCATAGATTTTAGAGTAATGTCAGTGCTGGATGTCATGTTGGCAGTGTGAGAATGATGAGTGTTATCATCGATGATATTATTATTTAACATGTCAAGAGATGAGTTTGAAAAATTAGTATTTTCAGAATTCTGCTTTTTCTTTTTTTTCTTAACATTGGAATTACGTTTAGATCTAAATTGTTGAATGGTAATATTAGAACTAGTAGAAGAATCAGTATTGGTTCCTACTTCAGTAGAGTCTTGAATGGATTGAACATTTGATGTTCTTTTTGATTGGCATTGTTGGGAATTCTCATCAGTAGTCCTTGTTGCTTCGACTGTTATGCATTCATGTTGTTTTAGGTTTGAAATTGTTGAATTCAATGATGGTTGTGAATGTGTTTGATGCTGACTGTCAAAACTTGAAGCATGTTCCGTGGTCTTAGTCATTGTGGTCGTATTCATCGGATTGAAATTGTTCAATAGTAAAATTGTATCATCTCCATTCGAATCATGATTGAGTCGATGCTTCGTGTCGTGGGTGTCGATGAGTTGAGACATTTTTTCATTTCCCAAAATAAATATTTTAACTTCAAGAAAAAATTAGCATCATCATCTTCTTGGTTTCATACTCCCTTTCATTAAAATATTTACATCGTCATGAAATTGACTCTCCATTCTAGAGGTCTTCTTGGCACTCTAACTACTAGCAGACATTTATTGGGAACAATCGGAAGAGTATCATCATCATCACTACATGCTACTAGAATTCCTTTTCAATTTTATTATTCGTTAAATAGTATTGATACCAACTTTGCATCAGTTAAGAATTATGCCACTCTCATTCAACATCAAAAACAAATTCACAACAACAACAACAACAATCAACTGCATCTCATACCATTCACAACAACAACAACACACATTCCGAACAAGCACCACACACCACTTCTCCTCCACTTTCAACCTTTGAAGTTAAAACTCAATTCTCTAAAAGTGGTAAAATTTATAATGAATTAGATTATACTCCTGGATTACAAGAATTAATTTCCAAATCTAGAATTCTACAACGAGAATTAAACAAATCCATGAGTACAGTCACTACCAATACTAAAATACAAAATGATACTGATGCTTCTCTTCGTACATTATTAATTCGATCCATCACTCATGGTTCATTTGGATCTGGTAAAGTAAGAACACATGATCGATTGGCATATATGGGACAATATGTGTTGGATATGGTCTTGACAGAAATTATTTCACACAAATATATGAGTCATGTTAGAAATTTCAATATTGAAATGATGACTGGTACTACTACTACCACAAATACCACAAATACAAATACTACTACTACTACTACCACAAATACCACAACACAACAACAACATCATCATCACCACTCTCACAATCATCCAACATTTTGAATAACTATCCCTTTACAACAGAAATGAGCCATATGGTTGACTCGAGTGAACAATACAATAGTGGACGTGAACGATTTAGTACTGCATCTTTATTGAAAGCATTATATAACAATCGATCATATTTGGCATTTGTAGTAGCGAATGAGTATTGGAATTTTTGTAATCATCAAGATGGATCCAATCCATTGGACAAGACTCCTATTCGTTTCAAAAATATGCATCAACAAGTAGTGAAATATCCATCCTCACAACCAATGATACCATTTACAATCATGAATGACAAGACTAGAATGAATGAAGGTCATTCCCTTAATTCTACAATATTTATTGAAAATGAACATTATACATTGAAATGTGTGCGTTGGAATGAAATGTCTACAAAATCTCAACGTGAAATTACATCCAATGCTGTTCTTGCTATTATTGGATCTCTTTATGCTAAATGTGGTCTCTCAGTTGCCAGAGAATTTATTGAAGAAGAAATTATTAGAGATCGACCTTCTCAAGTATTCAAAAAATTACTCTTTTTAGATGAACCTCAAATGGTATTGAGTGATTTAGTAGGATCTTATTATCACTACAATATGAAATATGTTGAAGAATATGTTAAATCTATGAATTGTTTTAAATGTACATTGTATGTCAAGAATAGAGTCATTGGTGATGCCAATGCTAAGGATGCATTTAAGGCTAAAAAATTGGCATGTTTTGATGGTTTAATGAGATTACAAGCAATGATTCCAAATTATTAAATTTCGAATTTTCAATAACAATTAACCAATGTGTACACAGCGCGTTTGAACCATTTTCATGAACAATTGTATGAAAATGATTGACTGCCAACTATGTGCAAGTGTAACATGTGTTGTCAAAGGAGAATTCCACAATGAACCTTCAAGAAATTTTAATTGTTCCACGTTTGATTCTTCCAAGTTCACTTTACACACGTTACTCTTGTAAAAATTGGCAAGAGAAGGTTACAAAAATAATTCACTCAAAAAAAAATATTTCGTCGGCTGAGTACTTTTTTCATTGCTCTCATCAACATGCAATCTTTGGGTAGTACCAATCGGAATGGTCAAATTGATCAAGCCACACAACTCGGTCATTCTTCATCCATCGGCACCACAACAAGACTCTCACTCTATGATCGTCTCACTAATTATCCCTATTTAACAGAAGCAGCAAAAATATCATTGAGAGATTACAAGTATAAAAGTGGTGATGCATCGATTCTATCTTATTGTAAGTTGATGATGATGATTTCAATGATGGACATGTCATGACTTTGGATGATATTTCATATCAAATGATTGGACAATTTGAACTTCAAATGATTGGTTTCAAAGATTTACAACCGTATTGGGAATTCTGTGCCAAACTCATTCCACATTATGTGGCACCTAATACCATTACTTTGTTAGGATTTCTTGGTGTTTTATTTGGATGGGCAGTATTAGTGTATTACAATCCTGATTTACATAATCATCAAGTGCCATCCATTATTTATTTGCTCAATGCTCTATTATTATTTTATTATCAAACCATGGATGCCATTGATGGTAAACACGCAAGAAATACAAAGAATAGCAGTGCATTGGGAGAATTATTTGATCATGGATTGGTAGGTATCTTGAAATGTTTCATATACATCTTTTTCTTATAACATATTATTATTATTATTATTAATATTCAAATTATTATTAATATTCAAATTACTATCAACATGAATGTCAATTGATCGTATAAAATTCGGAAATTTTGAAATTGAAAAATATTTGAAATATTTAAAATTTTCGTGAATGGATCGGAATTGAACCAAACGTGAATGTGACACTCACACACACACCTCTCTCTCTCTCACTCTCTCTTCCTTCATATAAACCCAAATCCATAGGATGCTCTCATAGGATATTTCCAATGTTACATTCTTGTGAGTGCTATTGATTTAGGTAGTACTTATTTTGCACTCATTGTCATTGTCTTGTATTACATGACGAGTTTCATGATGATTTGGGAAGATTATGTGACTGATGAAATGAGATTTGGAAAATACAATTCACCCACAGAAGCAATTATGCTTGCCATTACTATTCTCATCAGTTCATTTGCTATGGGTCAATCGAAATGGTCTACTGTATTATTTACCGTTCAACGTAATGACTCGTCTCTCTTCAATTATTATTTATTTAAAATATTTTCAACACAAGTTCAACATCAATGAACGATGGAGATCTTTCATTGGACATTCAATTCAATACTCTCATGATTAGTATTGCTACTCTATTAGGTGCATCCATCATTGTGAGTAATATTCAAAGTGTTTTGGGTTTGCATCACATAGTGCTCGTAAACGTTCGCATCGAACCATTCATGTCATTGGTGGAATTGGTGGTGCATTGAAAGGAATTCTCTCATACATGATTGTATTGATCATGTTTGGCATGTTGGCCTATTTATCACCTCATCTTGTTGAGAATCATTTCTTACCATTCAGTATGCTCTATGGATTGACTGCTTCTTATATTCAAACACGATTAATATTTGCACGTGTGTGTGGATGTTTATCACCAACATTCTTTTTCATTATGATTCCCATGTGTATCTTGTTGGTATGGAGAGTGGTGGTGTTTATGTTGAATGCTTCTAATCATTTATGGCAAGTGAGAATGGAAGTGTACTTGTTGTATGCATGTGTTGCAACCGTGATTGCTTCCTATTTGCATATGGCTTGTTTAGTGATTCGACAAATTTGTGAGACATTGGGAATTCATGCATTTCGGGTGAAAAAGGTACTCATTGAATAAGAAAAATCATGAGATGATGTAATGTTTCAAATTTCATCAAAATTGAGAGTGTAAATAAAGCCAAGCCTGTCTTTTGTGCCTTTCGATCTTTGGGGATTAAATATCTTGTTCTCTACAGCTCGGGCCATACTCGCGTTTGATTTGGAAATTCGAAAATTTACAGAAACATCCGGAGCGCCAAAATTCAAAACTCAAAAAAATAACGTTACAGTAACGAGATCAAAAAAAATCCAAGTCAAGTCTTCCTTACCCAAAGGAAAGGCTCTCTCTCCTTTGCAGGCACACACTCACACCATTAGTATCAATTTAGCAACCCCTCACCCACCACTCAATCCATCTCATCATCGCTAACATGACTCACCTCAATGACAGCATGTACTTGCAGACGATAGAGTCTGCCTCTGCCAAAGCTCTCAACAAGAGGCAACCACATCACCATTTGCTCCCTCGGACTATGCTCGACGAAGAGATAAAGATCTCTCACTTAAAACATCAGACATACTTTTTGCTCGTGCAAATTCAACTCCCCCAACCAGATTCACGAATAAGGAGGATTTATCTTTCCTTACTGTCGATCAGCCAGCAACCTTAATACCGAAACAGGTAAATCGAACGAATGACTTCAATTTACGGAATCATGACATTGAAGGATCTCTACCATTGAAAACACATGTCATGTTCAATCGACAACTCAATCCTCTTAATCCCATTTATAAATTGCCAAGTGTCAAACGACCCAACAAACCAGAAGAATATGAACAAATGAAACCTCCAAAGATATTTTAAAAGTAGATGATATTATTCATGATGAAAATAAGAAATTAGCTGCTGAGAGAAAAAGAAATGCAACCATTAGAAATCCTCTCAACTGTGATGATATCAATCATCCTGAAGATTATGGAGATTTTGCAGTTCGAGGGTTTTTCAGAAGTGATTATCAACGAGTCATTCCTGAAAAACATAAAACAGATAAATTAAATGTAAAGGATATTAATGATGAATGGAAATTCACAACGAGAAGAAATATTAACCCCTTGTCTCCTCGATACGACTATGAGAAGCGTATAATAGGACGAGATATTGGAGAAATTGAGGGTTCTAAACCAGCACCGCTTCCACCATTATCGAATTATATTAAGGAGCCTTTGGTTGAAAGAAGAGGAAATTTTGGTCATGCAGTACCAAATACTTTTCCAGTAGAGAGACGAGAGTACAGGAAAATTAACTTTGTACAAGATATTATTGGAGAACCTCCCAAACACTATGCAACATTTCATGTCAACACAAGAAGGCAGACACATCCTCTTGATCCAAAATATTAGGCCTTTGTGAATTAATGAACATTTTGTAAACCAATGTACAAAGCTCTTGTAAAAAAATGAAAACGGTTGATGACCATGACAATACACATCTCCCTCTTTCCAATCTATCCCACAACGAAGTTCAACATCTCCCTCTTGAAATGATTTATTCAATCATTGAATTTCTTCCCTTACGATGGTTGTTGAGTGATACAATATTAATACTATTTAAACGGCTCTTCCGATTCGAGATCAATCATTTAATTACCATTCCAAATGATGATGCTTCAACGATCGATCCACAATTACAGAGCGATGACACGAGTGACAAACTTTGTCAACTGTATTTCAACTTGGTTCTACAAAGATTCAATGAATCCAAAGTATTACCAATCATTTACGAGATATTTCATACCATTCTTTCTCATCCACACCGTCGTAAGCTAGTATTATTTTGGCCGTATTCAGATGATGGATTAAGAGTGTTAAAGTGCATTCTTGGACTTTCCAATGATCATGAACAGCCTTTCACAACATTATTTTCCAAAAAGTTACAAAATCCTTGCTCCAAAGATTTTACCCAAAAGAGCGAACGAAATGGTATGGAAATAGATGAGGAAAAACTGATATGGAAGTATTATGTGAATACCACAAGTGCATGTACAACGACGCTCACTCTTTTCGATCTCAAATATTTGTATCAATTCATGACACGCTATGTTGTGATTCTTTTAAATGCTTCTTCTTTATTAGAACAAGATTCAAATACAACACAGTCATGTTTACGATCATTACAAGAAAACATTTTCACACCCTTTCGTGTATCAAGTATTGATTTTGATTGGATTTATTGCAATGATCCTTTATCTCAGTCTAGTATTGTGAGAGATATTGTTTTGAAATATCAACAACAACATCATTATGATAGGCCAACATCCATAACGCCGAAGGTTCGAATCAAGGGTACTTTAATTCTTCGAAATGGAAAAATTCAATTACTCGATTCAAAGCTTGTACCACTCCCAACGATATCGACAAACAGAGATGATGAATCGATAACAAATTCTCAAACAACACATCTTGCAACAGATATTCAAAAAGAGAGATGTACAAGTCACACTTTAACGATACCTCCATACCAATGTATTCCCTTATTAAGATTTCTAATGAGAACAACACACCATCGTGATGATAGAACACTCTTAACAGAACTCTTTCTTCAACAATATTGGTTCCCATTACTGAATGATGAAAATGGTGAAATGGAATGCATTTTTCAACATCGAAATGACAAGTTTTATTTCTATGAGTTGATTGCCATGTACTCTCAACAAGAGACTGATTTTTATACTCAATATGAAATTGATTCGATTCAACAAATTCATGTTTCTTTGAATCCAAGCAAGCAACAAATTCGTTTCAGAATTTATCCAAAGAATATTATTGGACTAGGTCTGAACGTTGGTGCTATGAGTCTTGTATTATATTTGGCATTAAGATTTAATTGTTTATTTAATTGGAGATTCTCAAGAAAATTTCTGCCTGAGATTTCATGGCGAGGAATGGTATTGATGGGATTTTTGGATATGACTTCAGGTGGTGTGTTATTTGTTTTTGTTTCTTCAAATGAAAGTACTCTCTCTCGTTTTGAATGAAAACAAATGTGAGGATGAATTAGTGTTTGGATATGCTGCGAAAGCATTGTTGACCTATAGCTGGGGATGTTTCATTCCTCAACACTTGACCTATTTTGAGAGTTGGGCTTACTACTTGTTTGTCATTTATGGTATTCATATTGGACAGTCTGCTCTGTTTAGACGTTACCGATACAAGCAAGTCGAAATTCCAATGAAAATCGTTGAGACTAATTTGAATTAATTATTCCATCCACCAAACACGAACCGTCGGAACAATTCCCTTTTTTGAAATACATCAATTTACTGTTATGAACACACACATGTACAATAAATTTCATATCGAAGGATTCTGAGAATTTCTCAGAGTACCTGACTTTAAGCAGTGAATACCTTCAAAATATTAGTCTGTCCAGCAACACCTTCAATATGTCCACTGGTTACAACGACATATTGTCCTTCTTCGACATACTTCTTCTCCTTTGCACTTTCAATGGTACGAGCAATGACAGTCTCTGTACCAATCACACTTCCTACAACCACAGGAAATACATTACGTGAAACCATTAATTGACGTGCAGTCGCCTTATTTTGAGTCACTGCAATACATGGTGGATTAGGTCTATATTTGGAAACTAAACGAGCAGTATTACCAGTCTCAGTGATGGTAATAATCAATCCTGCTTGAATATCGTTTGCAGTTTTCACAGCACTACTTGCAATAGTTTCAGTAACACTAATTTTACCCTTCAATTCCAGAACAGCTTCACGTATCATGTTAAAAGTCTTTCTTTCATCTAGTAAACATTCACTGGTCACACAAATTCTCGACATGGTCGACACAGCTTCAACAGGATAATCTCCTTTAGCAGTTTCACCACTCAACATGACACTATCAGTACCATCAAAGACAGCATTGGCAATATCAGTGACTTCAGCACGAGTAGGACGAGGATTCTTAATCATGGATTCTAACATTTGAGTGGCTGTAATGACTGGCTTGCCATGAATGTTACATTTAGCAATAATCATCTTTTGAGCCAATGTGACTTGTTCGAGTGGAATTTCAACACCCATATCTCCACGTGCTACCATGATACCATCAGAGACTTGTAATATTTCATCAAAATTATCCAATCCTTCTTGATTTTCAATTTTAGAAATAATTTTAATCTCTTGTCCTCGTGAACCTAAACATTTACGAATGGCCAAAACATCTTCAGCTTTTCTAATAAAAGATGCTGCAATGAAATCAACATTGTGTTGAACAGCAAATTTCAAATCACCAATATCCTTCTCAGTCAATGCAGGTAAATCAACAATGACACCTGGTAAATTACATCCCTTCTTTTCTCCAATAAGACCACCATTTAAGGCAATACAACGAACTAGGAACTTTTCAGGAATACATTCCACGACTTTGGTAGCAATGAGTCCATCATCAATGAGTACATTATCACCTTGTTTCACGACACGATACATGGTCTTGTAATCGAGTGGAATGGAAATGGGTAATAAAGTTGGAGAGAGTGTAATGATTGTGTCATCATTGGTGAGAAGTGAAGAAGTTGTTGTAGTACTTGCAGTAGTACTTGCAGTAGTCGAACCACCACCTTGAGAAGTACTGTCCGCCAAAAATACTTGATCGGCAACCACAGAGGCTTGATTGAAAAGGCTTCCTTGTGACTGTTGTTTGGATGGAGTGGTGGTGTTGGTTCGTTGAGCACTCTTACTCAATTCATTCAATCGTTCATATTCATCAGTGGTGGATTCGATTGGATTTGGTAAATACTTTCCTTTCACTGTTGCATACTCTTCAGTACTTTGACAACAATAAAAATCAATCAATTGACCAGTTTTGACTTCAATTCCATCTGGACAGAATTCTGGTTCTAATAAACCTGTTCTAATTTCAGGTCCTTTGGTATCTAACATTAATGCAACAATGGCATTGTCAGATTGAGAAGCAGCAATACGAGTGTTCATCACTGTTTGTTTATGGAAATCATGTGATCCATGAGAAAAGTTCATACGAATGACATTCACACCTGCTCGAATTAATTTGGATAACATTTCAACGGTTTGTGTTTTGGGTCCAATGGTTGCAACAATTTTCGTACGACGAGCATAGTCACCTTGAGGAATTTTGAGTTGACTACTCACTTGGGCACCAGAGAGTCTTGCCCATTGATTGGTTGTGGCACTCATTTGAATAATACTATGATGATGATGTGGTTATGATGATTATGGTGATGATGATGATGATGATGATTACTTAATCAATCAATTATAATTCTTATGAATCGAGGCAACAAGTGTAAAGATTAATCCAAGGATCAATGAATGGAATACAAATGGTTTAAAAGAAGGTATCGATCAAGAGAGAATGTAGTACGAATCGGTTCGGAAGATACAACAACTTGATGATCACTCGTGAAAATGTGTTCAACACTGATAAAGGAAGTTGTGATTTTTTTAATGTGTGCTTTTGATGTTAAGCTTGGAGAGCACATGGCAACAAAGTCTCTCGTGAAGACTAAAGAGGATGGAAAATGAAAAGAATGGAAAGATGGACATTGTTGATCGTGTATACACTTCTCAACATGCCTTGTTGAAAATACCCTTTTCGGAATTGCAGCTATAATTGTTCATCTTTTGGAAATGATACCATAATGGGTGAGTGATGGAGCCAACGTTGCTCACATTGCTATTCGACACAAACCATCACCTCAATCAAGCAAATTCATTGAATTCCCAATATCGTTTGGATTGAAATGACACTCAAATTTTCATGTACCCTCAAATTCCAAATGATTGAAATGACATGATAGTTAACGAATTTTCGTATAGGCACACACCCTCAAACTCCAAATGAACCCTCATTCAACAACTTCATGAGAGAACCAAATTCAATTCCAGACCAAAAAAATGTCCCACATTTCATGTACTGCACCCGCCCTTCTTCAACTCCCATCCGACGTTATTATCCATCATATCATTCCTTATCTAGTCTCTACTCGAGAACCCTATCCCCATTATATTTTCAATTTAATGAGAGTTCATTCTCAAACTTTGAATCGAATGATTAGAAATGACCTTACTGAAATTACTTTGAGTGGTGGCCATGATCTCTATGGACATGGATGTCAAGCCATCAAATATCAAACCTTCAGCAAATTTAACGTGAAACCTGAATTGAGATATACTCAACAATTACATTTTTCAAACCCGAAAAAACCAATGACTAGAAAATTAGCTCAAGTACTGGAATGCTTTCCAAATTTAACTAGAATTACATTCCATGGATTGTATTTTAAAGAGAATTCAGATGAGAAACAATCCAATGGTTCATCCTCTCAAGTTCTTCTTTCTCAAAATATTCTCAAATTAACAAAATTACGTACTATTGAATTTATTGAATGTAAAGGATCCTTTGAGAATATTTTTAAAGGAGTTTCTCATCAATTGAAAACATTAATATTTGAAAATTGTATTGGAAGTTTATTCAAGTTAAAAATGTCAGAAATGACTCAAGACAAAATGATGGGTGATGATCAAGACAAAATGAAACAAACCAATTCAGTATTCAAGAATATTACAACATTTAAATATATTACAAAATATATGGATGGTCAACACAAAAAGTACAAGTCTAAGCTCATCACAAAATTACCACAACTATTTCCAAATTTAACTTCATTAACATTGATAGATACTTGTATAAAAGGATTTGCACCTGCCACACCTTGTTATTATGCTTTGACTAAGTTGGACAAGTTGAAAGAATTGAATATTGATTCCCGTACCATACAAGTAAAAAGATCATCACGATTGTACAAGAATTGAAGAATTTAACAATTATCAACGTGACAGACAGGTTTGATGCAAGCCAATTGAAAACCGCCCTGCATGGTATTTCTGATACATTACAAGTAAATTCATTGCATCATTAATTTGAAGGTGGACTGACAGTGTGGTAGCAACAGACATCCTGGTTTAATAAATATTGAAAACATTGAGGCTTTATATGCGTTGAATACAAGGATATCCTTGTATGTTATGTAAATTCAAACGTTAATAGATGAATACCAAGGGTTAGTTTCTGTCTCTGGAAGTATCACTTCTTTGGATATGGAGAGTCAACCAACAACCTTTATTGTTGTAAATTTCAGAGAATGATAAGGAGCTGTTGAAACAATGGATGCTG
This sequence comes from Naegleria lovaniensis, assembly GCF_003324165.1. Lineage (NCBI taxonomy): Eukaryota > Heterolobosea > Eutetramitea > Acrasida > Naegleriidae > Naegleria > Naegleria lovaniensis. The sequence goes on from NW_025407842.1 coordinate 397,660, forward strand.
AATGTGATAAAAAAAACTGATTGAGAAAAACCAAAGTGAATGGAAAAAAAGCTCTGGGACGAACATACAAACAATTGTTTAATCAAATCATGTGTTTCTTGAAATTGAATGTTCTGAAAAGAACGGAAGTGTTTTGTAACGAAAACAATAAGGTTGACTAAAAGTATGGCTAAAAAATGTCAACAAATCCACAACCAAAACAGCTCTCTAAAGAGCAAACTAATACCACTACTGCAGCTTCCCAACAGTCTGGCACCACAACAACAACTCAACATAGAGAACCACAAGCAACACATTCAGTACCACCAGATTGGGCACAGATATGGATGGCCCAACAAGAAACAATGATGAATAAACTTTCTGAAATTGTTCATTCATTAACACCTACTGCTGCTTCCTCCAACGTTGGTAGTAGTGCTCAACATGCTGCAGAAGCTCAAGCAAAAACCAATTCAAGAAATGATGACGATGATGACAAAGTCGTCTATCATAAGAAACCAGGTCCTTTTAGAGATTCCTCACAACACTCCTCTCGCGACGAAGACTCTACTACTGATGAAGATGAATTCGTTGAAGAATCTGATCGTGTTACCAGTGGTACTACTCCCAAGGATAACCTTCCAAACTTTCAAGAAATAGATCTTGGTGATATCGAAGATGTGCGAATGTATCTGAAGAAGAAAGGAATTAAGAACCTTCGGTCAAAAGATCCTATTGAAATTGAAGAACTCTTCAGAGCAGAGAGATTGAAGGATTTAGAGCACTCCTCCAGTAAAAGCTTTCAAACACGAATGAAAGCACTACTCTCAAAATATAATTATATTTTGAAAGAACAACATATCAGTGAGCTCCTCAACGAGAACGATAAGAGAATTGTATCAAAAAGTTTACCTATTATCATTCAAATCAACAACATCATTTGTAAGCTTTCTCGTCATGTAACCTCCAACATTCACACAGGAGAGAATGTCGAAGTGAATGAACTTATTTCAATGCTATCTATTTTTATGAACACTGTGATCACGGGTGGATTAGACACCAACTTTGAAACCATGGAGAATGTTTCACGTCGGATGATCACTCCTTCATCCAACTATGACCTTCTTTCCCCAATAATCAAGAAGGAATCAGAAAGAATTCTCACAAACAAGCTACACAAAGAAGTCTCTAACAAGTCCATCTCCAAGCCTACCAAGATGAGAAACAACAACAACTACTACAAGAGAAACAATCGAAATTTCAGATACGGCAATAACAACAATGACCATCACGAAGACTTTCAAAAGTCCACCTTCAACAATAACAACAACAACAATTACACCTCCAACTTCAATAACAACAACAAATCCAGTCGAAAATTCTGACTTGAAAGGGGGCCGCTTGCAATACTTCGCCGATCGTTGGGCAGAATGGGGTGCTTCACCTCATATCGTTCAATCATTGCGAGAAGGCTTCATCATCGAAAGCGACCCCCAGAAATGGCAAGAATTTGGTGGAAACACAATTCGCAAGAAGGAGGAAGTCGAATGGTTCGACCACAAGATTGCAGTAATGACCAGCAATGGCCACCTCGAACAAGGAGACTCAACCACCATCCTCAACGCAGTCCATTTGGTACCCAAGAAGAGTGGAGAGTACCGACAAATAACGGACTTGAGGAAGGTCAATCTTGGAGTGGAAACCGATCACTTCAAGATGGAAACACTCGAGGCGGTGGCGAAATTCTTGAAGAAAGGGTTTTGGGCAACCAAAATAGACCTCGCAGAAGGCTATTTTCATATCCCAATCCATCCAAGTTCAAGAAGGTTGCTAGGGTTCATTTGGAAAGGACAAATATTCCAATATACAGTCCTTCCATTCGGACTCAATCAAGCACCATGGATCTTCACAAAGGTGATGAAACAAGTTGCCAAAAAGTGGCGTTCAGAAGGAATGATCATCTTTATCTACATCGACGACATTTTGGTGCTCGGATGTTCTCAAGAAGAATGTATGGAAATTACCTCAAGAGTCATTCAAGACTTAAAATGGTTAGGCTTCCTAATCAAGGAAGAGAAATGTGTACTGATACCGACTCAACAAATCACATTTCTGGGAATTCATTTGGATTTCCAACAAGGATTGTTCAAAATTCCGGAGGACAAACAACTGATTGCAATCCAATCCATCACCAAAATACAAACAGCATACCACCAAAGATCCCATCTCTCACTAAAATGGATCTCCCAAGTGATTGGCAAACTTCAATTCCTTTCGATTGCTCTCCCAGCCATCCCAGTGTTCCTTTGTCGTCTCCGAACCAACATGATGAGTGTAGTCCTTCAAAACGGATGGAATCACTCGATGCTAATCATGAGAGGAGCAATGAAAGATCTGACCCAATTACTGTCTCTAATTCAGGAGAACAAAGGAACACTCTTCGAAATGGAATGGAATTTAGTGGCCGTCAATACAGACGCAAGTCCACTCGGTTATGGAGCCCATTCAAAAGAGCTCACTCTCTCAGGAACGTGGAACGAAGACATGAAAACTCACCACATCAACAGTCTAGAATTGAAAGCAGTCCTCATGTTCTTTCAGACTGCCATGACTCGTCAAGCATATCCACCAGGGACTCAGTTCCATCTTCGAATCGACAACATGACAGCTCTTCACTACATACGCAAGGGTTATGGTCGAGTCCCTCACTTGGCGAACATTGCAAGAGCAATTTGGACTCTCCTACTGAAACAAAAATGGTCAATTCCCAAGGTTTCCTACATTCCGTCAGAAAGAAATCAAATCGCCGATCAATTGTCAAGACTCGGCCAATGGGAAACCTCTCCAGAACTTTTCAATCTCGTGGAGAAGAACTTTGGCCACCACGTCGTCGATCGCTTCGCAAGTCCCAAGAATTCACATACGACTATATTCAACTCCTTTACGAAGGAAAACGACGCTCTTATGGAACTGTGGGACGCTTCCGAGGATCAAAGAAGTTATTGTGCTCCCCCTCTTGGGCTGATGTCTCAGTCCTTGCTTCATGTTATTCGGAGCAAAGCAAAGGCAACATTTATCGCTCCTATTTGGCCCACCGCAATTTGGTATCCAATCTTACTAAGGATATCCAAAAGGACAATAATGTTTCCAAAAAATTTGCTCAGAAATTGGCACTCGTCAGAACTCTCAAACAACAAAGATTGGGTCTTTGCAGCGTGGGATCTGGACGGTGCTCTTTATTAGATGTCAAAGGTCTTTGTTTGAGTGTAACATTGGCTGACACTACTCTTCAAGAATACACTCGAGTTTATGCCATCTTTAGAGGATGGTTGGTTTGCACTCATTCCGATTACAATGAACATTCCATGACAGATTTCGTAGCTTATCTACTTCATGTAGGAAAAGGTTATCTCATTGATAAGGTTGAACCTTCCCTTAAATTCTTTGCAGATTTGGAAGGTTGGCAATTATTGAAAGATTCACTTTATTATCGAGTCAAAACAGGAGCCCTAAAATTATATAACCTTTGTGACAGAAATCCTTTGCAAAGGGATCCTGTAATGGCTGACTACATCAAGAATTACATTACTCAATTTAAACCAAAGACTCCAAACGAAGTGTTTAATTACAATTTGACCTGTGCTCTCCTTGTGATTGGATTCCGAGTATTGTGTAGACCAAGCGAAATATCCCAACTTCAGTGGGACGATATCACATTCATTACCGAAGGTCGAATTAAAGTGAATCTTGCAGGTCATAAAACTGACAAGAATGCACGAGATACACCAATGATTGTAGATCCAATTAAGGAAAATCCTGAATTCTATCCTGTCGCCATTTTAACCAAGTATATGAATATGGTTAAAAAGTTTAAGAAGAACACTTCTCCTCTATTTTCATATCGAGATAACAAATTTTTATCAAGACAAAAGGTTCAGTCGATCATCCAGTCCGCTATAAGGAAAGTAAAACCAGAGGCGAAAATTACCGGACATAGTTTAAGAATTGGTGGAGCCACCGAAATGGTGAAGAAGGGTGAAAATATGGATGCAGTGAAAGTGGCAGGACGATGGAAGTCAGATTCCTCAGCTCTCCTTTATATGAGAAAACAGGCGTTGGCCGAGAAAAACATGTCCACCACTTTGATGAAATAATTATTCTCTGGACAAACCCATTGGTATTAATCTATTATTGTTTGAAGTTACATAACATTGAATGTTCTGAAAAGAACGGAAGTGTTTTGTAACGAAAACAATAAGGTTGACTAAAAGTATGGCTAAAAAATGTCAACAAATCCACAACCAAAACAGCTCTCTAAAGAGCAAACTAATACCACTACTGCAGCTTCCCAACAGTCTGGCACCACAACAACACCCTCCCTTCCCTCCCATTATATATTCAGAATTCAACAACACTTTGTGTTGTATTAATTGGCTTTTGCCTTATGTATCATTGATTTGCTCCGTGATTTCCTTTGACACTTTTGTGTCTTCGATTGGCTTTGGCCATTATTGATGGGTTTTTTCCCACGATCTTTTTTAAATTTTATCCGTCGTTGATTCGCTCAACGATGTTTTCGTCGCATTAATGCGATGTTTTTCAAGGAACATGGTTTATATCAATTTCTTATTTAACAAATTTTTATTGAGCTAACCTTTTTTTATGATCACCTGTGGTGAAGTAGACTTGAATATTCTTGATTTGTTTCAAAATTAACATTTTGTTGATGATTTGTGATGTTTACTAACAAATTTTTTTATATGATCTATATTCGTCCCAGAGCTATTATCCATTCAATGTGGTTTTTCTCAAAGCAATTTGAGTTTTTTCATCACATGCTAGTATCCATTTCTCGGGACAACTGTACAACAATAAAGGTTGTTGGTTGACACTCCATCTCCAAAGAAGCGACACTTCCTGGAGAGGAGACAGCAACTAACCCATTGGTATTAATCTATTATTGTTTGAAGTTACATAACATAAGAATATTCATGTCAAGTGATATTACACAACGATTAGCTCATTAACACTGTACACAAGAAAATGATATAAACCATGTTTCTTGAAACAGGTTAATCAATAACCAATAGCTTCTCAATAAAACTCGAAGGTTATTTTCAATATCGGAAATACGAGATGAAATGTTATTATTACATACACAATTTATTATTATTAAATAGAGTGTACAATATCCATCACGATTTGAGTACCACGGAGATTTACCATAATACCAGCTAAATACAGACAGTTGGCGTTGCGTAACTGCTGAGATTGTAGCAGATATCAATTATTGCAATTAGGTGCGACAGATGATGTTTTCAGAGAAAACCGATTTAACAATACCATAGTTTGTAATATATAAACCAACTTTCAATGTAAGACTTATGTGTTTACATGTGATATAGATAAGATCGTGAGAACCAATAATGTATCTATATTTATTTAACACATTTCTGCTTTCTTCTTGGTATATAAGTACTATATGTAACGATAATACCCGTTTGTGCTGACATAAATTGATAGATGGTTTCTACTACTCTTTAACTTATAACTGTGTTATAAGTGACAGCAAGGAACAATCTATTATTTAGGAGGTAATGTTTTGTTGAATATTTTTGTGGTGAGAAGCGGATAAAAAGTTAACCAAATTTTAGTCCCATTTTCGTAGACCTTCTTGTTGTGTTCAACGTCCGTTCTTTATAAGAGCATTCAAAATCTTACTTCAACAATCTGAACGAGATATGATTTTAAACATCATTCAATTTACGAAAAATTGAGACCTCAACCTGCTTAGAGCAACAAAACCAAATGTAAGCCCTTCAAGATTTTTCTTTCTATTCCTGACTTGAGGTTCAGGTTGCTATTGGGGAGAAAATCAAAGTGCTGCGCAATTGTGTTTGACCTTAACTGCACTGTCGATGGTGCTACTTTTGTTGCGTTGTTTTGAGTCCTAAATCTCCTGAGAGCAGTTATGCGGCATCCACAAAAGCCCAATTGAGGCAGCCTCAATCCAATAGGTTGTTTACGGAATGTCTCTGAATACGACGAAAGTGTTCCCAACACCTTGAGTATCACTAAAAGGTCCACTTGGTGTAAAGCATGCAAATAAAATACCTTTCAATCCATTCGAATAGGGAGAGAGTTTCTTGTGCCAAAAAGTACGGGATTTCTTGCGGATAGATGGAGATAGCCACTAGAAACAAGCCTATACTTATTCATATCGAGCTGCAACTCGGTCAATAGTGGAAGGAACGAAACTAAATTGTTGATGGATGATTCTCGATTGTCTTCATCTTCAGTAGCGGTCGACTTTGCATACAATGGGACAACAATCGAGATGAATTGTAAGTGGAATGCTTTCCTTACTTCCCATACATGGAACAAGATGTACTCCCGCCAGGTTTGTGCGTCCTAAAACACGCATGTTGTTTTTCACAAAAACTCCAAAACAACCAACCTATAATACCGTCTTTCATTACTTGGCAAAAAAAGGAAATGGAGACCGCACAAAAGCACTTTAAACTTTTTCAAATTTAAATTGAAGCTCCTTGAAGATTTTTAAATAACACACGAAAAACAACCAACACATTCAATACATACATTGCAACATTTGTAATCCAATCGAACCTCTTCATTCCATCTCGTGCCTTTCGAATCATCACACACACAAATATTTTACAAAGTAAAATTCCCATTCTATTGTATCACGGCATTGCATTCACTCACACACAAACACACAGAATGACCACTCGAATTGGTAGAAGACGAAGAAACAACCAATCGACCATGATGGACCATTCATCTCAACATGATTTTCCCGATCCTCATGAACCAAACATTCATTTCACACTCTTTCACATGCTTCGAATCATCCATTGGGAAATCATTTGGATCTTGATTGGTATGATTGGATTTGCATGTTTAGGTGCCATGCCCATCATTTTTAACATTTTAATGGGTGAATTAATTAATTCTATTTTTACAGCCTTATCCAAAGGAGGAGAATATGCTTCTCAAATTCAAACACTCTCTGTATGGATGGCCATCATTGCTGCGTTGGCATGTGTCACGACATCGATTGGCGCCATTTTCATGACATGGTCCTTTGAAAGAGTTGGAGTTCGATTCAAAACTGCATACATTTCAAGTTTATTGAGACAAGAAATTGGATTCTTTGATATGAAACGAACTGGACAATTAATGAGTTGGATGACTGAATCGATGGAACAAATTCAAGATTCATTCAGTAACAAGTTAGGAAGAGCCACACAATTTACTGTTCAAGTATTATTAGGAATTATACTAGCCATTGTTTTTGCATGGAAAATGGCATTGGCAATGATTGCTTTTGCACCCGTGATTGCATTCATCATGTTTATTTCAGCCATTGCCTCTCAAAAAGTCACCAAGAGAACTCTTGCCATTAGTACTCGAGCCTCAGGAATTGCCAATGAAGTGATTGGATCCATGAGAACGGTACGATCTATGGATGCAGAAGAAAAGGAAATTTCTCGTTATGAAAAGACTCTGGAGAGTGGAAAGTATATCTTTTTATTGAAATCCATCACGTTGGGTGGTCCTATTGGTAGTCAAGAACTCTCGATTTGGGGTATTTTGGCATTTGGAATGTGGTGGGGAGGACAATTATTGTTGAGAGGTGAAATTGAATTTGGTAACATGTTTCGAGTATTTACCTTGTTATTGATGAGTGTGTTGGGATGTTCTCAAATTATGGCAACCATTCCAGATTTAACTCGTGCCATTCAATCCGGAAAGAATATTGTCAAGGTCATTCAGAGAATTCCTGCCATGAGATCGAGTGGAGGAATTGCACCTTCGAAACTCATTGGTCATCTAGAATTTAAGAATGTGAGTTTTGCCTATCCTACACGACCCAATACCATTGTATTGAAGAATTTCTCATTGAGTATTCAACCTGGTCAATCGGTGGCCTTTGTTGGTGGTTCAGGAAGTGGAAAATCGACTCTGATTGGTTTACTTGAAAAGTTTTATGAACCTCTCTCGGGTGAGATTTTAATCGATGGTAAGAATATCACAGAGATTGATCCAAGATGGCTTCATCGTAACATTGGTATTGTCACGCAGGAACCAACTCTGTTTGCAACGACCATTCGAGATAATATTTGTTATGCAGTGAGAAAATCCGATCAAGATCCGTATCCAAGTGATGAAGAAATGATCAATGCTGCTAAAATTGCCAATGCTCATGAATTTATTTCCAATTTACCAGATGGATATAATACTCCATTGGGAGAGAAGGGAGTTTCATTATCAGGAGGTCAAAAACAACGAATTTGTATTGCTAGAGCTGTCATTCAAAATCCAAGTGTACTCTTATTGGATGAAGCAACTTCAGCACTTGATACCAATTCTGAAAGTATTGTTCAAGATGCATTGAACAAGTTGATGAAAGGACGTACCTGTATTGTGGTTGCTCATCGATTGTCTACCATTGTGGACTCGGATGTGATTTGCGTTCTTCAAAAAGGAGAATTGAAAGAAACGGGTCGTCATGATGAATTGCTGCATATTAAGGATGGACATTATGCAGCATTGGTTCAGAAACAACTCATGAAACAAAGTGCAAGTGTGGAATCCATCATGGATGAGGAGGATGGTGAAGTCTCTGAAGAGAATGATGGACCACTTGTGGAATGTGTGGTAGAAATGAATGAAATGGAAGAAAATAACCACCATCATGATGCAAAACACGACCAGAATGCAAGTAATGATTCACTGCAACCTCTCAATAATGGAGTGAAACAAAATGACAATGATGAATAATGCAATCCTCGTTTCAAACACAAGTTCACTTTTATTTTCGTTCTGACATCAACGAATACACCTCACATACACTCTATATATGAATGCACACATGGATTAAACTGTGTTGTCGACAAGACTTGCTAATATATTCTCATGGATATATTCATGGATTCTTAACTCGACAAGACTTGCTAATAAATTTCAACACTCTCGCACTATAAATGTTTGGATACTTTTTAAAATGATAAACGTGATCAGAATCATCAAAGACTAATTCATCGAGTAACAACAATGGATCATCATTACTTTCATTCATCCATTCAAATGTTTGATTGTTCATATTCTGAGCATGGACTGTTGTCACTTGTTCCAATCTCTCTTGAATGAAATGTTTAGAAATATAATAATCAATATCACTGTGAGGAACAAGTACATCTCCATGACTGTAAATAAATAGTTTTGGAATGGGTTTTGTGTGTCTTACAAGAATTTCTTCCAATTTCTCAAATTTCTCTGAATAATTTAAATAATTAAAAAAGAATTTGAATGTAGTTTCAACAATTGGAGTTAACAACCAATGTTTGTAAAAGGATCTACTTTGTTCATAGCGTTCAGAGGGTGTTAATGATTTGTTGTCATGTTGTTGTTGATTGCTATTACTACCACTCGAATGATGTGTACCACTCGAATGATGATTACTACCATGACTAGTTTTATGACCATGACTAGTTTTATGACCATGACCATGACTACTACTACTACTAGTTCTATGGTTAGATTTCAAAACACTTGTTTTAATAGCACCTACAAATCCCTCAGTAAATCTACGATAGTTAAATAAGGGTGGTGCTGAATCTATAATGAGACCTTTGACATGAGGTAAAAATTTTGTCACAAATTTTTCATTTTCCAATAATCGAGAGAACATGTGAATTCCATTTCCACTCAATACATGAAATACAATACAAGTAGTATCAGTTGTACAATCAATCTTTTCTTCCATTTGTTTGATAAATTCATCACATACTTGTCGTGTATGATTTGGTGATATTGTACTTAAAATGGGTGGAATGGTACTCAATGTTTCAATATTACAATAATCATACCAATGAACAAATTTATCAAAATGTTTCCAATCAGCTCCTAACCATCCTAAAATGCAAACTGTAATTTTTTTACGAGTAGTCGTCGTGATAGAACCATTATTGGTGTCCATGTATTGAAAAGGATATACTAAGGCATGGTGTTGATTGAGAGATGAGTCAGTAGTGGGAGTTGTACAAGTGCTAGCAGTTGTAGTAGTAGGAGTTGTAGTAGGAGTAGTAGTACTAGCAGTCGTCGTAGTAATAGTAGTAGCATTACCCTTTACGACTTGCATCTTTTCAAAAATAGATGATTCATGTTCTTTTGCACATATATTCATTCCTTTCATGTGTTTGATATTATTTTTAAAAGAAATGAGAGAAGAGGGATGAGAATGAGTAAGAGAGGAGAAGGGTACTGAGAACAGTAATGAGGAAGGATTGGAAGGATGATCATGGTGATTAGAAGGATCATAATGATTGGAGAGTTTCTTCACAATAGGAAAATGGGATGAAAAGGATCGGACTTGTTGAAATGAGATGAATGGATGAATACATGATGAGAGGTGAGAGATGATTCTTTTTGTTGTTGTGGTTGTGGTAGATTTTAGGAATAATCGGGTACCTGTCAACACCATTGATGATGATGATGAACGAAGGACATGGGTAGGAGGAGAGTTGACAAGATGTTTCATTCAAAGATTATTTTTTTTAAAGTTTTTTTTAATTGGAAAATGGAAAGGCAGCGTTTTCACAGAGTCTCAATTTTGGATGCATCAATTAGTCTACCTTGTTCGTTGAATCTTCCTCAATCATGATCAACTCTTCATTATTATTGGTGGCTGTTGTTGCTGTTGGTATGGATGATTCATTTGGAGTCTGCATTGGACGATTATGAAATTCTGAACGACTTGTATGAATCTCAGCATGATGAAGTTTTGAATCTTCATGGTCGTCTTCATCATGACCACCAGGTGGTTCCTCTAAACGATGAGTGGATGGTGGTGTTACTGGTGTTATTGTTGAATGATGACTTGATTGTTGTTGATTGAAAAACAATCCACTGCTAATATAACTTTGAGAAGCATCCTTTTCATCGACTTTCAAACTTGGAATGAAATAAATGGCCAACATGATACCATAAAAATTAAAGAGTGGAAATACTCCCAAATATTGAGCACTACTATTGGCATTATTTAAATATAAAAATGAAAATAAATTGGCACATAATAAAAGTAATACTAGAAATGTGAGAATGAAAAAGTATTTAAATCTCACTGAAGATTGATGAGTGTTCGAGTACGAAATAATATTCATGGCTACCTTGTGTTTGAGAGATTCAATCGCTTGCTGATCATGAATCGTTGCATTACTGGCAGTAGGAGCAGTGATGGATGAATTTCTCAGATACGTCTTGTTGATCTTGTCTGCCAATTGAACAAAATCATTACCACCCAAGGCTTTGAAAATTTGATAAAAAATATAAAGTGTTGCAATGGCGCCAAAGAACATGACCAATACTCGAAAGAGTCCAAAGATGGAATGATCGGACATGGAAATGTAATCATACACCACTCGATCACCAAATGTTTCAAATCTCTCATACAACATACTCATACATAGACATGACCAAAAGAGTAAACTTAGAATAAATTTCCATAAATAAAACCGATAAAAGGTTCGTTCTTTAGGATGAGTATTGGCACTTGCAGTAATGACCATTAAAAACAATAAATAAAATCCAATAAATGTTGCTTGGAATATGACATTCAGGAATGGTAATAACCAATCATTGGCCATCCAATCACCAATAAATAAAGGATTATTAAATAATATTAATAAAAGTAATAAAAATAAAATCCATTTCTGTTCCGTCTTGGCATAGGAATACTTTTGATATTTGAGTAAAATAAATCCATAAAATAAAAATACAATAATGGAAATGGCACTGTACAAGTATCGAATGGTGGATTCAAATTCAGTAAAATCAGTATTAACATATTCAATACGATAAAATAGAACATCATCACGAAGTAATGACTGCATCAATCCATTGTCATGATGTAATAATAATTCAATTCTATAAAATGGATAAGTGATGTAACGATCTCTATAAATCACAATAGGATTACAAAAATAGTTGGAATAAGTGTCAAGAACACTTGATGGAACAAGTTGAGAATTTGATTCTCCTTCACAATTCAATGATCGAGTAATTGGATATGGATGCTGTGTCATGTTATGAAAGAGTGTATTATCAGCACTTCCTTGAATGGACAAGATGGTCATTCCAATACCCTCTCGAGTCAATCCACTCACTAATTCTGTATTTTCTTTAAATAATAATGAAATGGTAATTTCTTGATTTGCTTTTTTGAGATATGGAGTTGGAATGATCAATGATTTCTCTCCATTCAATACTTGTCCAAGATCATTGGTCACACGTTGAGCCTTTTCAGTGACAAAATGTTTATAATTTGGTGCAAAGAATAAAACACCAACACATCCAAATACTGAAAGAAAGAAGAAGATGAAGGTGAGAATGATGGTCCAACTTGGAAGAGTGTCAATGAGAACACTATAATTGGGTGGTGGTGGTGTTGATGATGATTTTTGAATCATGTTCGAACAATCGTGGTCAGCAGAAGTGCTTGTTGTTGTTCCACACTTCAGTAATAATTGAATAATCCGAAAATTGGAAAATAATATTGACAACAATGATGATGCACAGAGAGTGAATACTAGTATTGCGACTCGATCAATGATGATGAAGGTTTCGAATGAAATGGATCGATCACTTTCAAGGTTGAATGTGGTTATATTTTTTTTTGCGGTTTGACATCACAGCCAACACGTCATCAAGAAAATATGGGGATGATTTTTATTGGGATGAGAGGTGTGCGGGGAAGGTTGTTGTTTTCGGGAAGTGTAGAATCTAGTAGTAGGTGTGGTAGTAGTAGTCATGATGAAAGTAATTACTTTTCCTTGAATTCAGCATCATTTGGATTAGTGCTACCAGATGGGTTTGGAGTTCCTTGAGATTGTCTAGCACTAGCTTGTTCCTTATAGTGTTGTTCAGCCAACTTCATTTGAGTTTGTTTCAATTGTTCCAAAGAAGACTTCAATTGATCGACATTATCAGCTTGCATGGCTTCACGAACTGCTCTAATTTCATTATCAGCTCTAGTCTTCAAATCAGCAGCAACCTTAGTACCCAAATCTCTCAAATGTTGTTCACACAAATGAACCGTAGTATCAGCTTCATTCTTGGCATCAATCAAACTCTTTCTCTTGGCATCTTCTTCAGCAAACTTTTCAGCTTCTTCTTGCATTCTCTTAATATCAGCATCAGTCAACCACCGCTTGATTGAATAGTAATTTGTTGTTCCTTTCCAGATGCCTTATCCACAGCACTAACGTTCAAAATACCATTGGCATCAATATCAAAGGTTACTTCAATTTGAGGAACACCTCTTGGTGCAGCTGGAATACCAACCAACTCGAATTGACCCAACAACTTGTTATAGGCAGCAATATCTCTCTCACCTTGGAAGACCTTAATTCCGACTTGAGTTTGATTATCGGCAGCAGTGGAAAAGATTTGACTCTTCTTGGTTGGAATGGTTGTATTACGATTAATCATTCTTGAAAAGACTCCTCCCAATGTTTCAATACCCAAAGAGAGTGGTGTCACGTCCAACAAGACAATACCATCAACATCTCCTTTCAAAACACCTCCTTGGATGGCAGCACCCAAAGCAACAACTTCATCAGGATTCACATTCTTGGATGGCTTTCTACCAAAGAATTCAGAAACCAATTGTTGAACACGTGGCATACGAGTCATACCTCCGACCAAGACCACTTCATTGATATCCTTCAAGGAAATTCCAGCGTCTTTCAAACACTTTCTGCATGGTTCAATGGTACGATTCACCAAATCAGCAGTCATTTGTTCGTATTTGGCACGAGTTAATGTGGTTTGCAAGTTCTTTGGACCTTCTGGAGTGGAGCAAATGAATGGCAAGTTGATATCTGTGGATTGAGCACTGGACAATTCAATCTTGGCCTTTTCAGCAGCTTCACGGATACGTTGCAAAGACATTGGATCCTTTGACAAATCGACTCCTTCCTTAGCCTTGAAGTCAGTAATGAGCCATTCAGCAACTTTATGATCAAAGTCTTCACCTCCCAAGAATGTATCACCATTGGTAGCCTTGACTTCGAAAACACCATCTATTCCGAGTTTTAAAAAAATTGCAAACAACATCAATAAATCGATTCAAATCCGATACGAAACTTACCTTGAATTTCCAAGATTGAAATATCAAAAGTACCACCACCCAAATCGTAAACAGCAATGATACCGTGCTTGGAAGTATCCAATCCGTAAGCCAAAGCAGCAGCAGTAGGCTCGTTGATGATACGTTCAACAGTCAAACCAGAAATAGTACCAGCATCTTTGGTGGCTTGTCTTTGAGAATCGTTAAAGTAAGCTGGAACGGTAACAATGGCTTGAGTTACCTTCTCTCCCAAATAGCTTTCAGCGGTTTCCTTCATCTTTTGCAAAATGAAAGCACTGACTTGAGATGGTGATAAATCCTTTCCGCCAGCTCTTACCCAAGCATCACCGTTAGGACCACGAATAATTTCGTATGGCACAATTTCCATATCACGTTTGGTCATTGGGTCATCAAAACGACGACCGATTAATCTTTTAATGGCCGTAAGTGTATTCTTTGGATTGGTTACGGCTTGTCTCTTTGCCAAAGCACCAACCAAGAGGTTTCCATCCTTATCGAAGGCTACAACAGATGGTGTTGTTCTGGCACCGATATCGTTTTCAATCACACGGGCATTCTTGTTACTTTCCATGACAGCAACACAGCTGTTAGTGGTACCCAAGTCAATACCAATAATCTTATTTCTCAATTGTTGTTGTTGCAAAGAGAAGAGGGAGTGATTACTCTTCTTGATTTGTCGCAGCAATTGGTTGCCTCTGAACATTTTGATGTGTATGATGGTGTGGGAGAGTGTGAGGTTAAGGTGGTTGTTGTTGATTTTTTTTTTCAAAGAAATTTTGAAGGTAGGTGGCTGTGCGGCCTTTCTTTATGAAGGCTTTTTCCAAGTTGATTGGGTTGGGGCAATTCCTATCAGAATCAAAAATGGGGATTTTCAAGAAGAGTCTTGCCCTGTGAATGTTGTTGAAATGGCATCCCCTCTCTAATGAATGGCTCCTTCTTGGTGTTTTCAATGTTCGTTCTCTCGAGAATGCATTCTTGAAGTTAATTTCATTCGTACCGTCATCCTTGAGCACTCATTGCCAAATTCCGTTTACAAAAAAATTTCCGATACAATCAAAATACTGCGCCGATATTGTTAAAGGATGGGCAATTGTTGCGATAACATGAGTACTTGGTAAATGTTCAATTTATTAGTTGAATGAAATGTATGCCAAAATAAAAAGCTGTTGCAACAAGACTTCACCCAATTCCCTCGCAAAGAATTCTGGCTTTCCAAAAAAAAAATTTTCAACAAATTGTGGCACCATTTTGCATTGGAGTGCTTCTCGTTTCATCCCCGAAAAACAACAAATACCAACCGCTTCTCTCTTATTAATTTCTAAAATACGAATATCACTCGAGTATTGGTTTTTCTTTTTAGCCCAAAATATTCGAATCATCATTTGTTATCATAACAGATTATCATCATCACCTTTTGATCCCAAAAATTTAATACTTTGAAGAATCATGTCAGTCAATGGAGAAGCATTCTCCAAAGTAGATCTTTCTTTTATTGAGGAAATCGATGAAACGGATACTCTAGGATTCCGAGCACTTTCTACGGACGTACTTCTTTTTGAACATGAAGCTGCACACTCCTTACTCACCCAACCATCCATCATTTCTCGTGAATTATTTACCATCTCTAATACTCTTGGACTTTTTGCCTATGTAAGCGATAAAGGAGTTCATATTTCATCACTTACATTGGCACACAAACACCTACAAAAACCATCTTCCAATCAATCTTTATATTGCTATGATACAAAATCTATTACTCCTAATATGATTAAATTCTCTGAAGATGGAATGTTTTTAATGATTGCATTACAAAAAGAATTGATCATCATTGAAATGATCATTCCCGACAAGTTTGAGAAGACTCTCTACTTTAACATTCATAAACACACTCTAGAACAAGATATATTTGAATTTGATGCATCGAAGCCTTCTAAATTATTTATCGTAACCTCTGATGAAAGATGTATATATTTAGATTATTCTAATTTAAGTGACTTGAAGTGCACTACATTGAAATGCATTGACAAGGTATCTACTGTGAGCTCAAATTCTAAAGTAATACATCAGTCAAGATTATTAGTAGGAACAAAAAACGGATGTATATGCTTAGTGGATTTTAAATCAGATCAACTCTTAGCAAAATGTCAAATCAATGAGCAAGAGAATCAACAAATCTATTCATTGAATTGGTTTGATGATGAGCATGCTTGTTGTTCATTGGTCGATAATTCTTCATTTTTAGAATTTTGTATCTTTACTTTGGATACAGAGAATTACAATCAATCATTTGTTACCAATTTGGTAAATTCAGATACATTCTATGCCAATGAAGGAAGAGAAGATCCAAGTTGTAGAATTCACTCCTACTATCTCTCTCATTGGAAAGTATTACTTGCTACATCAAGCTCTGATTTTAAAATTGCATTATTTACAAAAAACTCTGTGAACAATAACTTTGAATTAGCTCCGTTGAAATTACCAGTAGATACTTTTCCTAGACATGATGAGAAGGATGCATTTCCAATTGGTTTTGATATTGATCTATGTTATACAAAGACTGTACCTAATATTAGAGAAAAGTCTGAAGAAGATCATCCACCACCACCTTTGGTTCATGTGTATTTAACCTCAGGTGAGCATGTCATTTATTACTTGGCTAAATTTGGAGAAACAACAGCATATCCCAATGATTATAAGAATGATAAGGTGAATATTGAACAAATTAGTGAATTGATACCATTCGAAGAAAAGCCCAAACCTGTGATGACATTAACACAACCACCTCTCAATCAGACTGTTAAAACTGATGAGGTCGAACCAACAGCAGTTCCCAGTGCTACGAATACCAGCACTACCACTCCATCTTGGGGAGATTTTTCATTTAAAACTACCATACCACCTTCAACAATTTTGGTGATGCTTCCCTTGGTAAAAGTACTACTGATTTTAAAGTTACTCCATCATTTGTTCCTTCCACTCCCAACAACAACACGGGCAGCAATATGGGTGTACCATTTACATTCAATAGCAGTACAAGTGGTTTTAATTCTGTTCAACCAACACAACAACAACAGGTATCAACAACATTCCCAAAATGGCCACAACAACACCATTCATGCAATCTCAACAACCCTCGTTAGGAGGTACGAGTATGGGTATGAATAATGTTCCATTGCCTTCATCAAAAACATTTTCTCAACAACCATCCGCACCATTCATGGAGAAACCTCATACCAAGTTTCCAACCACCGCTATGAATGAACCCTCTCAACAACAGAAACAGCAAATACCATCTTCTTTAAAGACCAATGAGGTAACAACAAAATATGAACCATCTCAACCAATCTCTTTAAAAACATCTCAACAACCATTATTACCCTCAAAACTTCCAAAAAGCAAACCAATACCTTCATTGAAGAAGCCTCAACACACTCCAAAATCCAAAGCAACCAAGCACGTACTATCTTCACAATTAGTATCTTCTCGACCTTCTATTCAGTTACAACAAGCTCCAAAAAGAAATATTTCAAAAGATCTCAAATCAACTCTTTCTGAATATGAAAACAATGTGAAAAAGGATTTGACTAGAATTAAATCAAAGGCATCTACATCTCAAATCGATAAGAAAATTTTGGAATTTATTAATCGAATGATTGAAGATAGTCATTCCAAGATGAAAAGATTCCAATCACTGATTGCAAACATTTCAGCCATTGAAGAACATGCTGATAATGACTATAATTTCACGAGTGAAGATTTGAGAGTCATGAAAAGTAATTTAGAGAACATTTCAAAGAATCTCATCAAGAAGGATGATTACCATACTCTCTCTCAGAAAGTCTCACAATTATTGGATAAACATGTCAAAGAACGTGCATTGGCATCCTTTTTAGACCTTGAAGTTAAATCAAGAATGACTTTAAACAATTCTTCACAACAACAATTGAATGGTTCAAGAACTTTCTCATGTACTCAACACAAGGCTCACGCTGTTATGGCTAGAGGTCTCGATGAAAATGCTCAAACTCTCAAAGATATGATTGATCAAAAGTATTCCAATGTCTTGTTGAATATTGATAACTTACAACAAGTCATTTTGAAAAAGAAACATGTGCCAATGAAAAAGCTTCCCACTTTATTGTGCCTTCAAGATACATTGAATATTCAGAGAGCAAAGGCTATTGAATGCAGAGAGCGAGTATTACAATTGTTGGAAAAGAGAAGAAAATTATCCATTCATTTCACCACTCCTCATGAACAACAAGGTAACCACATGAACTCTTCTCTAATGATGGCAGTAGCGAAAAAAACACGTCGTCATCATGCGTTACTTTCAAGACCTTCAACGAGTACGAGCACATCAAGATTTGATCGTTTAAAACAATTGTTGAATCAGAGAAAGGCTGACACCAATGTCAAACCAATGCGTTAAAGTCAGTACCAGCAGAGTTAGAATTGTTTGAAGAAGAGGAAGAGGAGGAACCCTAAGTGAAGAGGAAGTAGAGAGTGATGATGACGACAAGTCGTTGATTGAACATTCACCTGGTCTTTTTGAAGAAGAAGAAGAAGCTGAAGAAGAGAATGAAGAGGAGGATAGCGATGAAGAGGACAATGAAGAGGAAGTAGACTTTTCAGAGGATCGCATTGAAAAGAGTCAAAGAGACGACGCCATGAGAAAGATTTCGAATGGTACTACTCCATTCATTCCACCGACCAGCTCTTCTCTTCACAAAGATTTTATGAAAACCACTACATTACCTCCTTCTCAAAAACCATTGTTTGGAGTAATAACAGCTCCTCAACCCTCAATGCTCAATGCTACTTCTACGACTCCTCCTATCACTACAGCAGGTGTTAAGCAACCAACTGCAATGAGCACTACTATGGGAACAACCACTACTACTACTACTACTCCTATCAATAATAATGCAATTCAACCTAACATGCTTGCATCAAAACCATCATCCTCGTTTTCAAACATGCCATTTACCAGTTCTAATACAATGACTTCAACAGGTGGTGCCATTCCATTTAATTTTGGAAAAGATAAGACACAACCTGTGAGCATGAGTAACAACAGTACTCTGAGTGACACCACATCTACCACCTTGACACGACCTCAGCAAACAAAACCTGTGACTATGGCTACCAGTAGTGAGAGTTCCCAAGGGAATAGTGTTGGGCTACAATCGACCTCAACTACAAGTTTACCTACAGACACTAAAAAGGATGAAAAGAATAGTCAAAGCGCAGAATCAACCACAGGTGTTACTACTAGTACAACCAGTAGTAGTGGTTCCTCCTCCACTCTTCCAAAACCATTTACTAGTAGTATTGCTGTCCCAACAAGTGCTGCAACTGCTATTTCTGCTACTAGTACTCCAAGTGCTGCTACTACGAATACCACAAATACATCAAGTGCTGCTACTACGAATACTACGAACACACAATCCTCACTCGCACAAGGCACCAATAATCCATTTACATTTGCATTGAACAAGAGTGATACTTCTACTACTCCAAAAGATGTCTCATCCATCTTTCCTTCATCCCTTTCATCATGGAATACAAACTCTTTCGCAGCCACCACAACACCACCCTCTGCAAACAGCACTATAGAAAAGAATACAACCAACCAAATTGGTAGTGGCAAATTCTTTGAAGCACCACCTTCCAGTAGTACTGATTCTTCTAAATCCATGATACTCGGTTCTACGACCTCTGCCAATAAGACAGGTCCGATTATTATTGGGTTGAGCAATCCAACAAATGACAACACCAACACTGGTACCAACAACACGAGTACTACTACTACTACTACCACAGCCATGACTCAACCTCCTCTCTCCTCCTCCTCCTCCTCCTCAACGAGCATGGCTAAAGATACTCTTAGCAAGACATCTGAGGCTATTCCATCAACCACAACATCAACGACGACCAACACTTCTTCTATTGATGTTGTCAATAAGGAACAAGAAAGTAAGGCTTCGATTGACTCGATCAGTAGCAATTCTGCCAATGTGATCAATCCGAATGAAAAATCTTCATCTGCTGGCCAATCAGAGAGTCTCCAACCAACTCTAAAGATTGGAGGAGAGAAAAAGGAAGATACCTCAACAACAACCACACCCTCAACAGTACCTACAAGCTCTGCAACAACAGCTCATCCTACTGCAGTACAAGGTACTATTACTAGTGGTATTGGCATTGGTACTGGTTCATCATCAACACCGTTATCATCATCGACAACAACACCCATGACACAATCCAATACTACTACTACCACAACTACTACAACACCCACGACAACGGCAAGTCCATTCCCAACCACAAGTATGACTGGATTAGCTCCAACTCTACCCTTGTCAAAAGCTGCAACATCATCTTCTCTTCAACAAGCTGCTACAACATCCAAAGTACAAGATGAAAATGATATGGATGAAGACATGAGTGGAGGAGATGTTGGTGGATTGAACTCACTCTCGTTGGGAGGAAATTCCTCAGTCAGCACTACTACTAGTTTACCATTCAATACTTCTTCATTTTCGAATACCATGAGTGGTTTCAATATGGGATCCTCTCAACAACAAGCTAAAAGTTCCATTTCCAGTGCATTCCCTACAAGTACTAGTAGTAGTAGCAATCCATCATCATCCATGACGAGTAGCGGTTCGAGCTTTTTTGAACCTCCAAGTACTCAAAATGCACCCTTCTCCAATCCATCCATTTCAAACACACCCTTCTCATTTACATCATCCAATAACTCATTTGGATCAGGTGGTACATTTTCATTCAATTCAGGAAGAAACACAACAGGTGGTCAAGGAGGATTTGGCTCTGGTTCATTTGCCAATACGACTACTTCTTCATTCCAATCAGATACAAGCAAAACAGGAGGTGCTGCATTTGGTCAATCAGGATTTGGATCCAAGTCAGTGATGGGTGGTACAAGTGCACAACCTTCAGCAATGCCAGCAACAGTGGGTGGTTTTGGTCAAACAACAGGAGGATTTACAACATTTTCAAATCCACCTTCTGGATCGAGTGCATTTAGTGCATTGAGTTCCAATAGCAACACTGGTTCAAGTCCTTTCAGTACCATGATCAATACATCGTCGAGCACTCCTTCATTCCTTCAATCACAAACAACATCGAATCCATCCTTGTTCACAAGTAATACTGGCACTGGTGGTAGTAGTACAGGATTTGGAAGTGGTACATTTGGTACATTTGGTAGTTTTGGTCATTCCTTCCAACAATAACGCGTGATTGTGCTGATGCTCAATTAGTTCATCATGATATTGAACTCAATAAATGTGATCATTTTGCAAAGTGCTCTTAAGGTTTTGACACTTTTATAGAGATCAAATTTAACCAAAACGATCGTATGAGACTATTCAAAATAGGAAACATGTCCATTCTTTTAAATATCAATATCTCTTTACGAACTTGGCACTTTTCAACACATCATCTTCTATCACCCTTGGTACTTTAAAGAGTTTTGGTTTGCAATGGCAAGTGTCGTTAACGTCATCAAATTGTATTCATTCACCTCAAATTACGATGGAGGTATGGCTGGCTTACGTTGTATGAAAGTAAATATTGTTAAGAGAAGGTCAATTGATTATTAGCGTGTGATAAGGTGGCAGTCAAACACCTCTTGATGTTACCTTCAAAACAGTTGAGAATGACCTGTGAACGTCAGCTACGTCTCCTTTGAATTCAAAAAACAAACCTGTCAAACGAACCGCGCTCTTTTTGGCGGTTTTCATGGCACGACATACAAATGCAGCGTTCACAAGCTCGCCATTCTCTTTAAAAAAAAAAGTCCAATCATTCATTTGCAAAGGCAGAAATTGGCCAATTTCAACACTGAAAATAATTTATTAACAACATCAAAATCGTTCATCCTTCGCTCTGTATGGAAGAAATGCATCCCTTCCATACAACAACAACAACAACCACTACGAATCCATCACCACTAATAACAACACAACACTTTGACGAGACGTTGACTACAACATCATCCGCAACAAGAACGACATTCTCCCATCCTCTTCAACGTGTTACTGTCATACAACATCATCAACAAGGCTTGTTGCATGCTGCTCCGTCATCATCACTTCCCGAAGAACAAGTCATACAACAACAAGTATTAAATCATCCAATGACAGTCCTCACGACGAGTAGTCGAGACACCACACCTTCTGAGATGCATGGTCGGAATTGTATGACAACAACAAGTGCTACTACAACCATGATGTTACTCGATGATGATGATGACAAAGACAATTGTCTCACCTCTTTACAACAAGATCATTGTAAGAAGAATCAAGACGAACATCCATTCTTCAACCATCCTATACAGTGCCAACACATCCTTGTCACAACTATCAACAACAACTTTATACATCATACGAACAAGACCATGACGACGACAACCAAAACAACATTGACTTGTTGGATCAACACTATTCTCCATCCTCTTCATCGACGACGAGTTCGACCATGACGACCTATTCCTCAACGCGACAACATTTCATGCAACTGTCATGCTGTTCTTCTTCATTGCAACCCAATACAACCACCACCACGTTGACCTCGAACGGAGCGCGTTGTGGAAATACCATGATGTATCCTCCTCATCATACAACGACTCATCAACCCTCGTCGTCAAGTGTTGTTGTTGATACAGAGGAGGACCAAGAGGACCATTTGTTGTTGAATACAACAATGAGTAGTACTACTACTACTGGAACCATGTGTTCGAATACAACTACTACTACTACTGCCATGAGTACTACTAGTAATAATAATGCATGGACAAGTATTAATACTTTTCAGCAACAACAATTGTCTTTACCTCAATCCTATCAACCACCACCACAATCAGCAGTAGCAGTACCACCTCCCTATTTCTATCCATCATCATCATCTTCATCACACCATCAACAAGAATCTTTATTCCACCACCACCAAGAATCTTCTCCTCACTCCACAACAGAAACGAGTAGTAGTCTACGTCGACCACCACTACCACCACCACCCCCTCAACAAAATATCATGCAACTACAACCTTCCAGAATTACAACCCATGTCACACCTCTTGACCAAGATTTGATTGTACCATCCATATCCTCAGAACAAACAGAGGAGGAACTCATGATGTCCACAGAAGAAAATGATGAGCATTCTTTCCACTCTTCAAATGCTCAAATACAACCAAGAGCATCCTCTTCTCATCGTGAAGAAGAAGAATCGAATTCCAATTCAAATGATCAAATGATTCATGTTTCGTCGTCTTCGTCTAGTAATAGTAACAGTAGTAATAGTAACAGTGGTATAGTACTAGTAATAATAGTAGTACTACTCGTCTCAATGACCACCACCAGTCCACCCAATCTGTGAATCATGATACACCAGTGACAGTCACTCGATTCGTTGTAATAACCACAGCAGCAGGACGATATGAAGGAGAAATGAATCAAAAAGGTGAAAAACATGGTAAAGGAATCATGTATTTACCTGGAGGAGGTTATTATAGAGGATCATGGGTAAGTTGTTTTTTTTTTGTTAACCCTCCACTTGAATTTTGTTCTTTTTTTTTTTTGAATGGTTGATTCACACAACATGAAATACTTTTCAACATGATGATTTGTTGGTTCATTGACACAACATGAAATCCTTTTCAACACAACAACATGATGATGATGATTTGATTCAACAATCTTGATCTATACAACCATTCAATCAGTTCGAAGATAAAATGGAAGGTAAAGGCGAGTATTCATGGGGTGATGGTAATCACTATGTGGGCATGTTCAAAAATGGTAAACAAAATGGAGTGGGTGTGTATGAATGGCCCACAGGTGGTAAATACATTGGTCATTGGCGTGATGATAAAATGCATGGATTTGGAACGTATAAGAGAGATGATGGTGTGGTGTATTTTGGAATGTGGGAAGATGATCATCAAAGTGGAATGGGTCTCAAAGTTGTACCTGCACGATTTTGTTATGGTGAAAATAAGAAGAGTCATACCAAACGTAAATTTAGAGAAATTTGGAAAGATAAGGTGTTGATTTATCAGAAAGAAATTATTGAAATGCCACAATTGTTAAATGTACAACAGAGATCATGTTTGATTGATATTCATATTGTATGTCAGAGAAGTGGATTGTGTGACGATGAAGAGTCATCATCATTGGAATCGATTCATCATTCTCTGCTGAGATCCTATTCATCCTACACGAATCGTTCAATATTTCAAGAGAATGTATTATTCACGAATGGAATGAACGTGAGATCATCATTCCCGACATCAACAACATTTAGTAATGTGCCACAAGGAATGTACACGATTCAACCTGTGCCTCAACGTTTGAATGCAATGAGTCTCGGTGGTGGTAGTACGACCACGACGACGACAACAACGAGTGGAGTGTTGAATTTCTCTTCATCACTTTCACAACAACAACCAACCCTCAATTTCTCTGGAAGAAAACATCTCTTGGAAGAAGTATCTCCTATGGATACTCGTAATGATGATGATGACGACGACGATGATGAACAGCACGAATGAATACTCCACATGACGATGATGATTGTACGGCCAATAGTCCAAAATTAGTTAAATACAGTCATCATACAGCCACAACTCTTGATGCAACCAGTAACCAGAGATGAGATTCTTATGATTGAATCAACTGATTGGTTCATTTTGTGACACAACAGTTTTGAAGGCAAAAAACAAGTGAGTCCAATTTTGAGGCTCAACAACTGAACTGGAAGATCTCTGCAATGTTATTGAAATACAACACAGAAATCGCGTTTCAACAGCTTGTTCATTCGAATAAAAGTTTTGGATTGTCATTTCGCAAATATGAACTTTCCTTAAATTTTTTTTTCAAGTCGACATTTACGCCAAACATCAGGAGGTATTCTTAGTTTCTTTTTTGAGGATTAATTTAATGTTAATACATTGTTCACAACAACTCGAACAATAATAAAAATTATGATATTTATTTCTTTTTCTTTGCACTTGGTGTAGAAGAGCTACTACTGCTTGCTACCTTTCTCTTCTTGTCATCTTTTTTCACATCTTTCTTTGTGTCCTTTTTGACTGTTTTTGATGAGGAGGAAGATGACGCTGAAGCCTTAAAGAATCCATCGAGACGTGTCTGAGTTGGTTTTCCTCGACTTGCTTTGATTCGTTTAATATATCCTCTCACTCGTTCTTCATCAAATTGTTTCTCATGTACAAGAAATTGTATCAAACCTTCTTCATCAGGCTCTGTCCATTTCATATTATCTGCAACTTCTGATGCTGGTGTTACGTCTGGATTCTTAAAGATTGCTCTCACTTCTTCATAGGGAAATATTTCAGGTGGTGTAAATTTCTTTCCTTCAATATTTTTCAGTAATGCTTCAATATTTCCATACTTCTTAATCATGGAGAGAGCTTTCTTGGGCCCAATACCTTTTATAGAATCACAATAATCACATCCACATAATATACAAATATCAATGAATTGATCCTCAGTCACTCCTAATCCTTCTAATACTTGTTTCAATGAAAATTCTTGAAGTGGTTGTTTTCTCGCTTCAGAAAATGTTAAATGCCTTACGAGAACAGGTGTTGCATAGGTCAGTGCATCCATATCCTCTGTTGCTGTTGCATAGACAAGTCCACCTCGACACAATTCTGCACATTGAGCCTCTGCTTCTCCAGGAGCTTCAATGACAGGCACTCCCATCAACCTCAACAATTTTTTACCATCATTGGATTGTTCTTTTGTGAGTCGAGCAGTTCTCTTATTCCACATGACCATCTTTTCTTCATCACCCTCTTCGGAAGCCAAAGCAAATTGTTCAAGTGCTTCTTTTTGTTTTTCTCTTCTCTTTTCTAATTCTCCTGATTTTAATTCTGGTGGTTTACCATCAAAGACATAACAAGGCTTGATACCATATTCTAACATTTTGGTAGTACGTGCGAGTAAGCCTTGAAGGTGATTGGTAACTTCTCCTTGTTCATTGGTGAGATCCATACCAGAGTTTTTGAGAGCAATCAAGAATTGATACATGGCCATGGATGCATCAATGGCAACTTTACGTCCGAAATAGTTTTTCAATTCATCTTCACGAACTGATTGCTTGGCTTCATCGAGGATGAGATTGGCAAGTCCTTTAATTCCCATTGATGATGAAAGAGAGGATTGGTGTTATTCAATAAATAATTTAGTCTGTAATGGAAAGTGATGATAGATCAAATCCAAACGGTTAACGTTCGTTTAAATTTTTTCTTTTTTTCCAAATTTTTGTGAAAAACGGTTTTCTGAGCGGGCACTTATGATGAAGCATTTCGTCTTGGCTCTTTGAAACAGAATCAATTTTTGAAAAAGGCATCTTCATCATATTATTCAATCATTCCCAATGCTTTGCAAAGTATTATTCATCCAACGTTGATCCTTCTCTTAAATCCGATTAAAAAATGCTTCCAAACAACAAGATGAACAAAATCAACAACAGCCTCGTCCGATACATTACGGCCAATCCATATTTCAAAAAACCACTTCGGGATCATCCACAAGGCTCATTATTATTCATCAACACATGTTTCAATACTCTCTTGAATTCAAGCCACCATCATCATTCCTATCGATCCTTCTTTTCAAAAAAGACAAGTAGCGACTCGGATCGAGTCTATATTGTTCCTAACAAGGGTACCCAAGTCATGTCTTGGGGGCAAAATAATGAAGGACAGTTAGCTTTAAATACTTTCGGAATTGATAAACTCTCTTCTCCATCTTTTATTGATTCTTATTGGTTTCATGAAAAGACGGTCAAGAAAATATCGTGTGCAGCCAGTGCACAACACGCTCTTGCTCTCACTGAAGATGGTTTTGTTTATGCATGGGGAAGAGGTGCAGAAGGCCAACTTGCTCAAGACAACAATCATTCCTATGCAGCTCCTGTTTTGATAGATCCGAAATATTTCAACTCGAGACCAATTGTTGATATACAATGTGGAGGCTATCATTGTGCTGCCGTTGATGATGAAGGAAGATTGTATACATGGGGATTTAGTGGAAGTCCTTTTAATAGATCTGCTCTTGGACATTCTGGATTTAATATCTTTGGATTTGGATCATCTCCTTTACCAAAACAAGTGGAAGCGTTGAAAGGAGAGTTTGTAAAACAAGTAGCTTGTGGTGACTATCATACAGGTGTGATTTGTGGTCCGAAAGATAGTACTGAAACTTCTCAAGTATATGTTTGGGGAAAGGGTGAATGGGGTCGATTGGGACTTGGTAATTCTGATTCAAAAGCTCTACCAACACCACTCGATATGTATGAAGATGATATGGAAAATGGTGGAACAAAAAAGACCATATTTACGAAAATTAGGATGGGAAAGAATTATTCAGCTCTCATTGATTCAAATGGCAAATTATACATGTTTGGTAGACATGACGCCCAACAGTTGGGAATGGAATCGCTGAGACCATCTCAATTTGATTGTGAATCAACACCAAAGTTAATTCCAAGATTTGTAGAAAGTGATATTAAGGTGAGAGATGTAGCTCTTGGAGACTCAATTACTGCTTGTGTGACTCAGGACGGTCGTGGTTTCATTTGGGGTAAAAATGTGTATCTTCCTCATGAAGTGAATTTCGGAAAAGGTGCTAGAGTTATTGAATGCTCTGCAGGAAGAAATCACGTCGCCTTTCTTCCTACCAATAGACGAAGTATTTTTACAATGGGAGGAAATTGGTATTCTCAATTAGGAACAACAGGTCAACATGGTACACAAGATGTGATTAAATTAACACCTCAATTAGTACCTGGAAAGAAGTTACAAGTTGCATGTGGAAACGCCTTTACATTGGCTCTTATTGATCTTGAACGCAAAACAACCACTACACAGGAAGATGATGATGATTACATGGGAGTTGCAATGATTGGCCCAGATGGTAAATCAATTCCCTTATAAGATTTCCACAAATAAACAACTTTATAAGAATTGACTTGAAATACCAATAGTATTGAAGTGGTTGGATTGTTCTTTCTTTGAAGAAGAGTAAGTGTCAAAATCTCTGGGAGACTGAAAAGAGCTGTTCTGTTGTTGATCCAAGTTGATTCGAGGGGAAAAATTGCCAACGCTAAGACGAGCACTAAGGGACGACCTGGCAGTGTCATACTTTTCACTCTCTGTATAAGGACGTTGTGCATTAATTTTGCTTAGATCAATATTAATATTACCAACTGCTGGTTTTTGGGATTTGGTAACAACAACAATTGGTGCGTCTTCGTCGTCGCTGTCTGTGATATATGACGAGTCGGAATAGTGATCCTCATCTTGATCAATCTCTCTCGTTTGCTGGCTACTAAGTTCCTTGATGAACTTAAAGTCTCTTGGACGTTGTTTTTCTTTCTCTAATTTTGCAATTTCTTTTTGTCGTTTTCGGTGCATATTTCGTAACTCTCTTTCCTTTCTATCTTCCTCCTCTCGTTTTTCTTTTTCCAATTCGCTTAAATATTTGTCAACCTTCGCTTTAAGCATCTTTGATTGTAATTTATCCACTTGTGCCTGTTTAACCATGTCCAATTGATATAAAGCAATTTCCTTTCGCTTTCTGTTAATATGTCTCTTTTCGTCAAGTTCGTATAAATTCAAAGCGTCATTCTGGGCTTTTGATTGAACTTCCTTCATTCTTTTTTCATAAACATTGAGGTAGTTCTCTTCAAGCTGATGTTGCTTTGCTTTTAACGCATGTTTTGCAATCATTTGTTTTGCAAGCATATTGTTTTGAGAAATGAAAAATTTCGAATGATCTTCAACGTTTTTTAGCTTTTCTTTTGCTTCTCTACTGCCTTTCCTTCGTTTCATACTTTTAATTTTTCGTATAATTTCCATTTCCACGTCTCGTTCTTTTATGAGCTCGTTTGTCATCTTGACTGTTTTTCTTATCAAAGTATTTTGCATTTCTTTTTTCTCTCTCCATTTTTCAATATTTGCTCTACTTTCTTCAATCTCTTTTCTCAATCTCTCTACTTTCAATTTGTTTCTTTCTTCTCTTTCTTTTCATTGAGAAATTTCTTTAGAACAAGTTGTGCTTTTTCTCTTGCGTTAATGTCTTTTGCTAAGGAAGGATCTGCATTCACCAAGAGAGATTGGTTGCATTCATATTCTTGTCATTGATGCTTAACTCTGAAAGTCTTGACTCGGATCTTAAAAATCGATTTAGATTATTTGAAATCAAATCAGGAGTGGTGACCGATTGAGATCTTCTGGTATCTGTATTTAGTTCGTCAATAGCATTGACCAGAATGGAGGTAAACTCATTTAGGGGAGGGTTGGCCATTTCTTTGATTTGTAAGTTGTCCGTTTCTTGATGATGAGAAGAAGTATTTGTATCAAGGTGACATTCAGTCTTGTTTACTACATTGATGGTCATTAGATCATTTTCCAAATCAAATGTGATGATTTGTTCGTTTGCTTTGTCATCCTCTGTGTCTGTTGACAGTTCAGAATCAATGTTTGATTTTGTGGGTTGGATATTTACAACTGGAGGTTTTTCAATTATTGGGTGTTCTTCTACCAGATCTTCTGGCACTGAAGAAATTCTGCCAATTCGTTTTTTATCAGTCGGAATTTGTAAGGGATCCAATGTAATTAACGAAAGAGGAGAAATTGATGTTCGGAGTGATAAAAACTTGCCACTGTTGTTAAGTTCTGCGTTGGAGGGTTTTGTGTTTTTTGTTGGTTTGGCTGATGAAGATGGCAAAGTGGGAGAAGGGGTAATTGCTCCTTTTCCGATAGGTTCTCCAACAAATTGCTAGCGTGCTTCTTGTATTGATGATTTCCATGTCGTTCATGGAATGGAACCAAAGATTGATGACTAATCTTGAGAAAGGACATGATTTGACATTTTTTCCTTATTCTTTTTTAATTTTTAACGTAAAACAATTTTGAGCGGCATCTCAACACATTTCAAAAATAGGATATAAGGAATATTAACCCAGCTGCAGCACACACCACAATAATGATGGCAATGCAAATTATACACATGATTTTGTTGGAACCTCCAACCTTATCAAGAGCACTCTCAACTCTTGCATTCAGATTCTTTAGTTTGGTAACCTCTTCTTCAACTTTTTTATCGATTTGCTCCAACAATCTGTTTTGTTCATTGAGTTCACTACCAATATCCAACGACATTTGATGTAGATCGTCTAGCTTCTTACTGAAAACATCGAGACCTTGATCAATTTGTTTTTGCATATCCTGAACTTTAAGCATTGCTTGTGAAATATCAATGGAGGGTAGCTGAGATTTAGTTGCATCATCAGGAAGATTTTGCTCCAACACAACTCCTTCCATGCCTCCATCATTCTTATTTTCATTGTCAAGCTCATCTGCACCTTGAAGTAGATGAGACGTGGTTGAATCCTCCTTTGGGTTCTTCTTACTATCTCTATCGTATTTTCTCTTTGAAAGAAGCTCAGTTCTAAAATGTGTTTTTTTATAAGCTCAATGTCATTCTTTTGAGCTTTAACGACCTCAGGATCAACTTTTTTCAAAAATCGTTTCTTTGCGTTCTTCTCATGGATCTTTATCATCTTTTGTAGATCATCATTCTTAATAGCCGATATCATCTTCCGAACGTCATTACTTAGTCTTGCTCTAACGGTTACTCCTCCTTTTGTGTTGTCTCGTTGTTTAATTTTCTGAACCAAATAATGATCATCATAGGGCTTGTTGGCTCATCAAGTACATACCTCTCTTGTAGCCATGATCTTTTTCGCAATAAGAAATTTACAGGCATCAAAAGGAGTGAGTCCGTCTGTTTCATTTTCCCCTCCGTCTAGTTTTTGACCAGACGTTTCTTCATAGACTCGTACCATACGATTGATGCAATCTTGCATCGCTCCTCGGGAAAGCATCATCTTGAATATTGAGGCGGTACAAATATTTTTTAAGGCTTTCTTATTGGAGCAAATCTTCATTTCGAACCACTCTCAAAAAAATGTTGTGCTCCGAATTTGCCAAGGCTTCCCATACTTTCAAATTATTATTTCAACACAAGTCCATAATACAAAATCATTACTTGTATAATATTGATACGTCATCAACATTCAGAAAATATTCTTCATTGACAAAGAGCTCCGGGCGATGGCTGGAAAGGCAAAGACGAGACGCCTTTGTCAAGCAAGCAAAAATTCACGGATATAGATCACGAGCTGGTATGTATAATGAAGAAATGAATCATGCAAATGGATTGCTTTTGCAGCGTACAAGTTATTAGAAATTAATGATAAATGTGGAAAGTTTTTAGAAAAGAGCAAAATAATTATTGATTTGGGGGCTGCTCCTGGCAGGTAATGTTTACATTTTCTTCTTTAGCGTTATTTTAATAATTTTTAATCATTTGCGTAATTCATTCACAGTTGGTCTCAAGTGGCTGTTGAGAAAATGAAATCAAACAGTAAATTAATAACGATTGATATCCTTGACATGGAGACAATACTTTCTCCTGAAAACAAGAATATTAAAATAATTCATTTGAAAGGAAAATTCGAGGAGAGTATTCCACAAATAAGAAGCCATTTGAATGAAGACGAATATGCGGATTGTTTGTTGTCTGACATGGCACCAAACACTAGCGGAGTGAAAACACTCGACCACAACAGGTATGTGTTTTTTGCAATGCATTGTGAAAACAAATTGCTATGAAAAATTAATATTAATTTTATAAAGAATTATTTTCTTGTGTAACACAGCCATCGATTTTGCATTTGAGGTTCTCAAACCAGGAGGGTGTTTATTGATGAAAGTAGGTTGTTGATTGATTTTGTTGTTAAATAATTTGAATTGAACGTTAAAGATTTTCAGCGGATCTGAAGACGCCATTTTGAGAAACGAGTTAAAACAATACTTTGAAGACGTGCAATTCATAAAACCAGCTTCATCTAGATCAGAATCAAGTGAAACTTATGTATTTGCAAAAGGATTTAAGGTGTAAAGAAAGTGAATTTTGGCTCGCGTTAAATCCACATTGTGTCACGCGCAAAGAAGTTTTCGCTGCACTCCCCACAAAAGAATCATAAAAAATGCTCCCGTCAAATCATCATCTTCGCAGAAAGAGGTTTCATGCTTGGGAATATATTGAACCAGAGTTTCCGGAAGGCGTTCTTGATTTTTCAAAAGAAGAATTACCACATGGATTCGAACATCTTCGTTCGCCAAATTATTTCTTCTCTGAGTTTGATATGGCCTATCCGAGCGGAATTAGTGAGCAAAGTTTACCATCAGACATTCCCGATCAAGTCTTTGATGGTATTGATTTTTGCGAAGATTTATGGGAAAATACAGTTCTATGTCAAACCAAAAAGAAGTATGATAAACATTGCCAAAAAGACATTGCACATTATTTGAAATGTCGATTGAAGAGAGACAATAACATTCGTGTGAGAAGCTTACAATATGAAACGTATGTCATGACACGAGAAAGTGAGCCAGACCTTTTGAAAAGAAAGCAAAATATTGAAGATACAATCAAAACAGTTGAAAATGATTTAGCAAAGGCTATTAAACCTCCTCACAGAGATGTTTGTAAAGAACAATTACATTTGAATGATTTACAATTTTTAGATTTACGCTTGTTTTATCTGAACAAAACTCTGCAGGAACGAGAATGAAGCCTTCGCTAGGGTGGTGGTAATACAACACGAATAAGAGCTCCCAATACAACTCGAATTCAGTAGTGAAATTGGCGGCCATATGATCTTTGAAAAAAATGATACAAAACACGGGACAAGGAGAAAATAAGGACTTGCTAATCAGTCAATGCATTGAATATATAGTAAATGTAGGAGTGTTACTGATTGATTGTGATCGGAATCATTTGAAAACACAATTCCGAAGCTTGGAAAAGCGAGAGATTATTTCAGCATTTCTCTTTGAAAGCTCTCATCTGCTCTTTACCTTCAAAAGGTCCTGAAATCGGAACATTGCGGGTTAGAGCCCGTGGCCAATCATGATGAAGGTAAGATATCAACTATTGTATATATTTTGCATTGATGAACATTGTTATGAAAGATGATACCTTGTACGAGTACAATATTAGTACTGAAATCGAATTTAAGGAAAAATCATGGTTGGTCTGTTTTATAAAAACTGATAAGAAGAGTTTCACGGACCAATTATTGGATGGAAAAAAACTAACATCCCTTCTTCAAGTGATTGAGCTGAACAATCAGCTTAATCCTTTTCAAAATCTTAACTCTTATTTATCGTTTGGATTTGAACCTTACTTTTCAGCATTCGAAAAAAGAAATGAAAAAGGAAGTGCTGGATCC
Organism: Naegleria lovaniensis; assembly: GCF_003324165.1. NCBI lineage: Eukaryota > Heterolobosea > Eutetramitea > Acrasida > Naegleriidae > Naegleria > Naegleria lovaniensis. The sequence continues at coordinate 431,174 of NW_025407842.1, forward strand.
GTCATGGAAAATATTAAATCGTTGAAGCTTGCGATAAATCATCAGTGCCAAACATTTTCAATACCCGAACTTAATGTGTTTGAGCATGTCCATTCTGAGATAAAAGACTTGATCAAAAAAGGAGCAACATTAGACTCTCTAAGTGACAAAATCACTAAACTGAAGACAGAAACAAAGATGGTCGAAGAAATAAGCAAAATGTCTCTGCAATTGGCTCAGGAAATAAGAGTGTTAATTCAAAAAGCAGAGTAAGTTACTAATTTAAAAGCAATACTTCTACAAAAAGTACATTAGTGACATAAATATACATGGTGTGTCTCAAGAAATTAAATTTTGGAGCGACTTTGAGCGAGTGCTTTCCAAAGTGGAACAAAATTTGAAGAGTCAGGAGATTACTTACACACTTCATATTTTGAAAAATACTCGTAGAATGCAAGCGTTCACAGCATTGAACACAACCGGAATTGAGGAGATGTTACTGAGAGCTAAAGAGTGCAGCTCCTTAATGCAGGATTTACCTATCTCAGAGTTTTGGTCAGCCAAAGATATCGACAAAATAACAGCTACCATTGCACAGATGTTTACATTGTTGAACAAATCAAAAATTTATCAAAACAAGGACTCATATCCAATGGCACGAGCCATTAAATTAGTTGAAGCTTTTTCCAGAGATGTGAATGAAAAGTTATTGGAACTTTTGAGGCCAATGCACCTATTGTTTTTGCAGTTTGAAGAGTTTGACCATATTTCAAAAAACTGTATTGATTTATTTACCACATTGGATTCAGATATCAAAACGTTTTGCAAGATTGCAACCGACATCTCCAGAAAAAAACAAAAAGTTATGGAAATAAGCAAACTTGAACATGTTGGACTTCAAAAACGAATAGAAGAGGTTAGAAATTTTAGGGTTCAACATGAAGAGTTAAGATCAGTCATTGAGAAAGTATTTCCCAACTCAATAACAGATCAGAGAGAAACAAGTGTTCTGGACCAGGTGAACAAAGCATTCGAAGAATTGAGATCTTTGGACGTCTTGGACACGTCGGCTGAAGGGCAAGCCACCTGGAAAAATGCCATCAAATCCTATCAGGAAAAGATCGACAAAGCCGAAACTGTGATTGCCAGGAGGCTTTCGGACCAGCTGGGAGTAGCTAAAACTGCCAGTGAGATGTTCAGAATTTTCTCTAAATTTAATCCGTTGTTTTACAAGCCGCGTATACGAAGTGCAATTCAACAATATCAGGAACAGTTAGTTGAAAGAGTCAAAGAGGATATTTCAAAACTTGAAGAAAAATTCAAACAGCACTACTCATACTCTGAAACCGAGAAAATGAGCAAACTACGGGATTTACCTTCTGTATCAGGATTTGTCATTTGGGCAAGACAAATTGAAAAACAATTGATAACTTATATGAAACGAGTTGATGACGTCTTTGGAAACGGCTGGGAAAGATTAAAAATTTTACGGAAAAAAGATTGCTTGTGGACCTTCAACGAATCTTTGGTGGAATTTATGGGCGTTTCTTTCTCGATGATGCAAACCAAAATTTCCAATCATCCAATCCTAGGCCAATTTGCCAAACAAGAAATAATTGGAACAGCATTGTCCCTTGCATTTCTAGAGCTGGTCTATCCTGACTCTGAGTCACAGTGGAGATATATTGCCATCGAAAGTAAAGAAGTTCTGAAACGAGAAGTAGAAAAAACTAAGAATCCATATGGTGATATCGTTCCAGTTGCATTTGAGCTTCTTCAAGAGGAAAAAGTTGGAACTCGTCATATTGAAGAGAACAACTTGCGAAAAGAAGGAGAACGATTTAAAAATAAGCTAAATGGAAATATTTTTACTGTGATTGAAAGATGGAACAATGAAATCATAGAAAAGCTGTTTAAATGGAAGATATTTCAACTCCATGATAGTAGCGTTTCTGTTAAGGGGTTTATATTTGAAATAATGAAAAACAAAGGTGAAAAGATGGATGTGCGTGTTAATTTTGACAAGGATATTGGAATATTGATTAAGGAAGTTAGAAATCTTTCCTCTCTTGAAATAGATATAAGAGTTAAACCTGAGATAAAGAATGTAGCTTCAGAAGCGGCCATTATACATCCAATAGCTATGTCATTAACGGAGAGCCTCAAAATTTTCAGGAAGACAATGAAGAATCTTGACGATAGAACCGATATATTACCACTGACATCCAAATACTTGAAAGATGCTTACCAAAAACTTGCGGAAGGATTTGAGTTAACTTGGAGAAGTACAAAGTTAGACAAATATTCAAAGGAACTGTATGAAGAGCTGAACAAATTTTCATCAAACATTCACGAATTGGTTGTTAAGGTGGAAAAAATTTATACATGTTTAGAGATGTTAAAATCCTGTAAAATTGCTTACAACAACTTAGAATCCATACTATCTGATATCCAAAAGATTGTGGATTCACTTGCTTTGAGTGGGGAAGTTGGAAATATGCCAAGCTGGGTAAAGCTTCTCAATGAAAATATTGAAACGGTTTTATTGGCCAGGCTGAATGAATTGATGGATATGTGGCTCTCAGAATATAAGGGAATGTATAGCTCAACCGTTTCCAAACCTAACTTGTTAGACGAAGATTTTGAGGAAGATTCTAAATGCCAAGAGAGCCCAGAAGATTATTCCATTTTTTCTCAACTTAATATTTCAAAATTTGAAATTGAAATCAAGATTGTCAATAGGTCACTGAAGGTAATGCCTTCGGTACATAGAGCACAAGCGTACTGGACATCAAGATTGAGCACATGTCTATCCTGGATTTGTGATTTGTGTGTTATTCAGAGCGACCGTTATGATAAGGTATTCGCTTCTGAAAAGAGAAAAACCTTCAAATACTTGCTGGAAAGAGTTTCTGACGAAAAATTGCACACTATATTTATTTTAATCCAAAAATCTTCAAGAAAGGCAGACAAATATGTTCAACAATGGCTTCAGTATCAATCCATGTGGGACATGGACATTGGACAAGTGATGTCAGAGATCAATACTCTCGGTGCATGGGTTCAACTCCTCAAAGATTTGTCCAAAGCGAAACTTGTATCAGATAACGGGTTATACTCAAAAGATTTTGGACCAATAGTTGTGAATTATAGAGATGTTTACGAAAAGCTTAATGTAAAGTATGATGATACTTTACGACAATTACTGATAAGATTCTCCACAGAAATGAAAGAATCTATGAAAAACGTTTTTCTTAGCATGTCAAAGGAAAGACAAGAAATTGAAAGCGTGAGAGTGGAAAGGAGCACACAAGATGCTATCAAGTACTTGAGACATATCAAAACTATTAAGAAGCAGTTCAACTCTTGGGAATCCGATATCAAATTGTTCAAAGAAGGAGAAAAGCTCATTATTGATTACAATTGTAAGCTTCCTGAAGCTTGGGTTTTTGCTGATAACATTGAGAGCGAGTGGAACGCCTTTAAACAGATCACAAATTTGAAGAATGATGCTGTTCGATCAATGAAAGATCAGATCACAAAGAATCTTTTAAGTGAAGAGAAGAAGCTCCTTGCCTTTATGGATCAATTTTCAGATGAATGGAAATTAAAACGACCACTTGAAGGAAACGTGGAACCAGAAGAAGCTCTTAAGCAGTTAAATTATCTTGAGAACAGACTTACTCAGCTGAGGAGAGAGTACTCGAATATTTGTACAACTAGAGAAGCCTTAGATATGGATATATTGAGAATGGATAAACTAGAAGCTTATTCTGAGAATTACAAAACTTGAAAGATGTATGGACTTCGGTGCAAGCAATATGGGCTGAGTTAAACATTCTAAGAGATCAATCGTTCAATAGTATAATTTGTAAGACAATTCAGACCAAACTCACAGAGCTCCTTGAAAGAGTGAAAAAGCTTAACCCATGGATGTTGACCTACTCTTCAGTTGAAAATCTTGTTACAATCATTGAACAGCACTTAAAGGAAATGTCCATCTTACGTTCTCTAAAAGAAGAGTGCATGAAAGAACGTCATTGGATGGAGTTGCGAAAATTGATTGGAGCAAATTGGGTCCTAACTCAACTCACATTAGGAGACGTTTGGGATCACAAAGTTTTGAATTATGAGAAAGTAGTTCGAGATATCATTGAAAAAGCTCGTGGAGAGTTCGGTCTTGAGATTTACCTTGCTCAATCTCGTGAGTTATGGAATACCATGAAATTCGAGTTTGCCAATTACGCCAATAAGTGTTACCTTGTCAAATCTTGGGAAGAAATTTCAACACAAATTTTGGACAATTTAAAGACCTTCACATCCATGCGAAATTCACCCTTCTTCAAAGCATTTGAAGACGAATGCTCATCCTTGGAAACCAAGGTTAATAGAATAAGAATATTGTGTGATGTTCTTAGTGAAGTTCAAAGAGTATGGGTATATTTAGAGGGAGTCTTTTCTGGAAATGTTGATATTCAATATCAACTTCCAAAGGAAACTCAAAGATTCCAATCTGTCGAGCATGAATTCATATCTTTGATGAGAAAGATCCATGCCAATCCACTTTGTTTTCAGGTAGTTAACATTCCAAACATTGTTCCATCTTTGGAAAAGCTTTCAGAACAGTTAAACAAGCTCCAAAAGTGTTTAGGAGAATATTTGGAAAAACAACGTGCTGCATTCCCGAGATTTTATTTTGTTGGAGATGAGGACTTACTTGAAATTATTGGAAATTCTAATGATCCACAAAAACTTCAAAAACATCTCAAGAAGATGTTCTCTGGAATATCATCTCTTGAATTTGTGGACCATAAGGCTATCGCAATGTGCTCCAGAGAAGCCGAAATTGTAACATTGGAAAATGAGATTCCATTCAATTCTAATGACTCCATTCAGGTATTTTTATCGAAATTAGAGAAAGAAATGCGTCATACTCTTTGCTTACTCATGGATCGGTCAATTAGAACGTTGCAAGCACTATTGGAGCATGACAGAATAGCTGCTAAAGAGTTGGAAAATTGGATTTCACTTTATCCAACCCAAGTGATTGTAACTTCTACTCAAGTGTGTTGGACTTTTCTTATGGAAAGACAACTTCAATCTACTACTACTTGTAATCTATTTCTTGTCTATCAAAAGATTGTTGAGTTTCTTGAAATTTTAACAGACATGTCATATATTGATGCTACTAACACTTTGCAAAGAAAAAAGCGTGAACAATTGATTAATGAACTTGTTCATCAAAAAACTGTGACAAGACAATTGATTACATCCAATCTCAAGAGTAATAAGGACTTTGATTGGCTCTATCATATGAGATATTATTGGAATGAGCGTGGTCAAGATGTCAATGAGAAACTTATTGTTAAGATTGCTAATGCAGAGTTTTGTTATGGGTTTGAATATCTAGGTGTCATTGAAAAACTAGTACAAACTCCTCTCACTGACAAGTGCTATTTGGCTCTTACTCAAGCGCTCAATTCCAGGCTAGGAGGCTCGCCATTTGGACCTGCTGGTACAGGAAAAACAGAAACGGTCAAATCACTTGGAGCTCAATTAGCAAGATTTGTATTAGTGTTCAATTGTGATGATACCTTCGACTGTAAGGCAATGGGCAGAATTTTCCTTGGTCTCTGTCAATGTGGAGCCTGGGGATGTTTTGATGAGTTCAACAGACTTGACGAAAAAATGATGTCTGCAGTTTCACAACAAATTCAGACCATTCAAACAGCACTTAGAGATCGAAAACCTGAGATTGAATTAATTGGCAAACGATGTTCCATACATGAAGCTACTGGTATATTTATTACCATGAATCCTGGTTATGCAGGAAGATCAAATTTACCCGACAACCTTAAACAACTATTTAGAAGCGTCGCAATGGTAAAACCAGATAAGGAGCTGATTGCCCAAGTAATTTTATATTCTCAAGGCTTTAAGGACGCAGAATCTCTTGCCAGAAAAACTGTACTATTTTTTGATTTATGCAGAGATGAATTGGGCCATCAATCTCACTATGATTTTGGACTGCGAGCTTTAAAAAGTGTTCTGGTCAATGCCGGGTATCTGAAAAGAAACCAAATGAGTTCACATGATCATGTACTAGAATCAAAAATTTTGATACAAAGCATCCAAAACACCATCATTCCAAAACTAGTCGGACGTGATATTTTCCAACTCACATCTCTTTTAGAAAATATATTCCCAGGAGTTGATACCGAAGAAGGCTCTCTAAGTCAAGATCTGAAAAGATGGATTATTGAAACATGCAGCAAGGAATATTTATTACCCGATGACAAATGGATGACTAAGGTCACTCAACTTTATCACATTCAAAAATTGCATCATGGATTCATTCTAGTTGGTCCTAGTGCCAGTGGAAAGTCCACCACATGGAAAGTATTACTGAAAGCGTTAGAACGTTATGAGGGCGTTTTAGGTCAATACTACATTATTGATCCCAAGGCTCTCTCTAAAGATGAGCTCTATGGACGACTTGACCCAGTAACCAGGGAATGGACAGACGGTGTCTTTACCAATATTTTGCGAAAAATTATTACTAACTCACATGAGCCTTCAAGTCGACATTGGATTGTATTCGATGGTGATGTTGATCCTGATTGGGTCGAAAACCTTAATAGCGTACTTGATGACAACAAATTATTTACTTTACCAAACGGAGAACGATTGGCACTAACAGAAAATGTGAGAATCATTTTCGAAACTCATGACTTGAAATATGCAACTATGGCTACTGTGAGTCGTTGTGGAATGGTTTTCTTTAATGACGATATTTTAACTGAACAAATGATCATTTACAACTACTTACAAACTCTCGCTTCAGACAAGTCAAAATCCGAGCCATCCCAACCACGTACTATTCAACAGAAAGTGGCTAGTATCATTTCTCCATTCTGTGAAGATATCATCTCAAAGTGCATTACCTTTTCGAAACAACTTGAGCATGTCATGGAGTACTCTACAGTTAGATCTCTTACTTCATTGTTCTCTTTTATCAATGACAGCATACAGGCTGTACAGGATTACAATTTCACACACATAGATTTCCCAATGAGCGATGAGGTCTTTCAAAAATACATATCAAAGAGATTTGTATTCGCAATTTTATGGGCCTTCTCGAGCTCTTGTCCTATCCATGCCAGAAAGAAATTTGCTGATTTTATTGCGACCAATGTTGCAGGTGTTGATCTTCCTTCCACAACAGCTGGAAAGGATCTCACAGACTTTGAAGTGAATATCAATGATGGAGAATGGGTGCCTTACGCACGAAGAGTTCCAAAGGAGGTATTTGTGGACGATAACAAGATACTTGGCAATTCAATGATTCCTACTCTTGATACCATACGGAATGACCATCTCGTTGAAACATGGATTCGGGACCGAAAGCCCATTATTTTATGCGGACCTCCAGGAAGTGGTAAAACATTTTTATTGACTTCTGTGTTAAAATCTCTTTCGAACTTTGACAGTTGCTTTTTGAATTTTTCAAGTGCTACAACTCCTTCACTGATTTTAAAGACCTTTGAATTATATTGCAAGATAACAAATACGCCAAATGGATTAATAATGCATCCAAATCAAAACGGAAAGTGGTTAGTGGTGTTTTGTGATGAAATTAACCTGCCAACGAACGATAACTATGGAACTCAACGAGTAATAACGTTCATGCGCCAACTGATTGAGCATGGTGGATTTTGGAGATACTCTGACCTTTCATGGATAACATTGGAAAGAATAATGTTTGTGGGATCATGCAATCCTCCTACAGATTCCGGACGTACATCTTTGAGCTTGAGATTTATGAGACATTGTCCTCTACTTTTTGTAGATTTCCCTGAAGAAGAGTCTCTCAAACAAATTTATAGAAGCTTTTTGAAAGCTATCCTTCACAAAATTCCAAACTTGTCTCAACAAGTGGAGTCGTCTACCAATGTAATGGTAGAATTTTATTCAAATTCTCGAAACCATTTTACAACAGAGCAACAAATTCACTATATATACAGCCCAAGAGAACTTAGTCGATGGATTCGAGCTTTACAAGAGGGTCTAAAAAATTTAAATTTTGTATCTTTGGATGATTATGTCCGCTTACTTGCTCATGAAGGGTTACGAATTTTCAGCGACAGACTTGTTTCAGACGAAGAACGACAATGGACTGATCGAACATTAGATTCCATCCTTATGAAACATTTCCCAACGATTTCTGAGAGCACACTCCAAAGACCAATCATGTTTTGCAAGTGGCTCTCTAATAATTCGGTTGAAAAACAAGAACTCAAGCTATTCCTAGAACGCAAGTTGAAATTATTTTCTGAAGAAGAATATGATGTGCATTTAGTTCTCTTTGATTCAGTTATGGAACATATTTTAAGAATTGACCGAGCACTGAAACAACCTCTTGGACATCTCTTATTGTGTGGTACTAGCGGTACAGGAAGAGCATTGCTTGCTAGATTTTGTGCATGGATGAATGACTATAGTGTGTTTCAAATCAAAGCACACAAAAATTATGGAATTAAGGACTTTGAAGAAGATTTAAGGAAAATACTCAGACGTGCAGGATGCAAAGACGAAAAAATTTGTTTCATTTTTGATGAATCCAACATCCTAAAACCCAGCTTTCTTGAATATATGAACTCACTGTTAGCGAGTGGTGAAGTACCTGGTCTTTTTGAAGCAGATGAATATGCCAACCTGATCAATATGTGTAAGGACGCTGCAACTATGAACAATGTGTTGAATCTCGATACGACTGAGGAGCTCTATCAGTGGTTTGTTACACAAGTTCAAAAGAATCTCCATATAGTGTTTACAATTAACCCAGAAAATGCGGACTTCAAATCAAGAGCTGCAACCTCTCCTGCTTTGTTCAACCGCTGTATTATTGATTGGTTTGGTTCATGGCCATACCAGGGTCTTCAGGAGATTGCCACCTCATTTACTACTAAGATCACAGAGGATTTCTTTTCAAAAGATTTTACAAATGTTGGAACAGTTTCGGATGCTTTGGTTCAAATTAATGCATGTGTTGAAAAGGTTGGAAAGGATGTCGAGCGCAAGACCGGCAAAAAATTATTTTTATCACCAAGGCATTTCCTCGATTTTATCAAACAATTTGATCAAATATATTGGGAAAAAAGAAAAGAATTTCAAGAACAACAAACTCATACTGAGAGAGGACTAAAACGGCTAAAGGATACAGAAGATTATGTCATTTCTCTTCAAAATCAATTGAAAGAACAGGAGGCTAAACTACATGTCAAAAATGCTCAAGCCAAAGATAAGCTTGATCTAATAGTTGAAAATCAAAAAGATGCTGAAAACAAGAAACAACAATCAATGGTTGTATCTCGACAGTTAGAAGAAAAGAGTATTGGAATTAATAAGAGAAAGTCCCAGAGCCAAAAAGAACTTGAAGAAGTACAACCTTTACTTTTGAAATCGCGGGAAGAAGTGAAAAAAATTGAAGCCAAACATATACAGGAACTCAGAGCATTCAACAACCCTCCTCCAATTGTCAAAAAGGCCTTAGAAGCTGTAATCATTTTATTAAGCCCTAATGATTGGGAAAAGAGTGTACCTACATGGCCTGACATCAAAAAAGTTGTGAGCTCGTTAGATTTTATTACAACTATTAGAGCGTTTGAGCCTGATGCAACCAACATACCTAAAAAGTTAAGAATGCGACTGCAACAAGCGTACTTGGATGACCCTAATTTGGAAGAATCAAAAGTATTCAATGCTAGCAAAGCTTGTGGTCCTCTTATTTTATGGCTCTCATCATGTGTAAAATATTCTGACATTGTAGAAAAGATTGCTCCACTTAAGACAGAGGTACTTGCTCTGGAAAAAGAAAGCGAAACCCTCCAAGAAAAAGAGAATGAAATTCAACAGGTCATTAGAGAACTGAAATCTAAAATCAATGAATTCACCAATGAGTACACCATGTTAGTGCAAGAAACCAAGTCCATTGAAATGGAAATTAATATTGTCAAGTCAAAGGTAGTTAGATCAAAATCGCTAATCGACAATCTTTCACAAGAAGCAATGAGATGGTCAGAGCAAATTGGGCAATATCACGAGCAACAACTTACTCTGTTGGGAGATTCCATACTTTCAGCGGCATTTTTAGCTTATTCTGGATTCTTTGACGAACACAGTAGAAAGAATTTGATGTACATTTGGGTATCCATTTTGTCTAAATTCAACATTGAGCATAGAGAAAACATTAACTTGGTTGATTATCTTTCAACCCCTCAACAACGATTGAATTGGGAAACAAACAAACTTTCAGTCAATGATGAAATTGCCTTGCAAAATGCTGTAATTTTGGAGCGATTTAACAAATTCCCATTAATAATTGACCCAACAGGTCATGCAACAGAGTTTATTTATAATTTCTATCGGTCAAGGAATATTATCAAAACCAGTTTTACAGATGACTCTTTCATGAAAAATTTAGAAAATGCAATGAGGTTTGGAACTCCTATTTTAGTTACTGACGCGGAGCATGTAGATCCAGTTTTGAACCCGGTACTCAATAGACACGTGAAAAAAGTGGGAGGTAGAAGCATTGTCAACCTTGGTAGTCAGGATATTGATTTATCTCCAACTTTTGTCTTAATTCTTTCTACTAGAGATGCTTCACATCAATATGAACCAGACTTGTCAAGCAGAGTGACATTTGTTAATTTTTCCGTGACACCATCAAGTTTAAGAAATCAATGCCTTTCTGCTATTCTGCAACAGGAGAGCCCTGAAATTGATATTCAACGTTCTGAACAGTTAAAACTCCAAGGTGAATATAAGGCCAAGTTAAGAGAGCTGGAAAATACTCTATTATCATTATTGAGTACATCAAAAGGATCTATTCTGGAGAATGAAACACTTGTTAGTACTTTAGAAAAACTCAAAGAAAACTCAAAAGAAATTGAAAATAAGAAACGAGAATCTGAACGAGTAATTGACACTTTGGGTAGGATGAGTGAAGTCTTTTGCCAGTTAGCAGCTTACTGCAGCACTATCTACTTTACTTTAACTCAGTTTTCAGAAATTAATTCTCTATATCACTTCTCTCTTTCAATACTAATGAAAACATTGAATGAGGTTTTGGCAATTCCTCAAGATAACACACAAAAGCATAGAGTTGATTTCTTAACTGAAAAACTGTTTTTGGAAATTTATAGAAAGGTCTCTAGAAGTATCTTGAAAAATGATCGCTTGACTTTAGCTATGAAGTTAGCTCAAATCAAAACAGAAAGTTTGATATCACATGAAGAGAAAAATTATCTGTTCGAAGATCTGGTTGCTCCCTCCAGCATTGCATTCAATGAAAATGGAGTTGTTTCTCTTGGCCAACTTCAACATCACTTGATGAAAAAGTTACAAACAATTTCACCCTTCCACGATATTGTTAAGCACTTTGAAGAAAACAAAGAACATTGGAAAAAGTTCATTTTGGAAGAAACAAATGAATTACCAAATTGCTTTGAAGCTTCTCATAGCCCTATCATAAATGCATATAGAAGAATGATGGTCGTTAAAGCATTGAAACCTGAAGTATTGGTTCAATATATGGAACAATTTATTGAAACCGTGTTTGGAAGAAACTTTTTAGAAACAGATTGGAACATTAGCACAATAGTAGAACATGAAGCAGACAAGTTTACACCTTTGATTCTTGCTTCTGCTTCAGGATACGATGCTTCAATTCACATTGAGGAATTAGTTCGCAATTCTCAACATCCTTGCACCTCCATTGCAATGGGATCCGTTGAAGCCAACGAGCAAGCCTATAGGACTATCAACTATGCTGTTAAACAAGGTAGCTGGGTATTACTGAAGAATGTTCACTTGGCTCCCAATTTCCTTTATACTCTGGAAAAGAAGCTTCACTCTCTCAAGTACGAACATGTTGTTCATGATTCATTCAGACTATTCCTAACAAGTGAAATTAATACGAACATCAATCATAATTTACTTGGAATGTCCTATTTACTTGTATTTGAGTCTTCACAAGGAATTAAGAATTGCCTTTCTCAAACATTCTCAAATATCAAAAGAAGCGATCTGGAAAAGCCTCCTGTTGAGAGAGCAAAATTGTACATGCTTATAGCTTGGTTACACGCTATTCTTCAGGAGCGTTTGAGTTATCCTCCAATTGGTTGGTCTAAAAAGTATGAATTCAATTACAGCGATTTGAAATGGTCATTTGATACCATAGACAAATGGGTTGATCTTGTTTCAGAAGGAAGACAAAATGTTAAACCCGAAACTCTTCCATGGAAAGCGTTACATGTTTTATTAGGAGAATCCATTTATGGGGGAAAAATCGATAATGAATATGACCAAGTAATTTTGAATTCATTCATAGATAACATTCTCACATCTTCAAGTTATGAGAGTAGCTATACATTACCAGGAATTGGACAGAATGTCATGACAAAATATGATCAAATCCTAAATGCAATAGAATCTATTCCCCAACAAGAACCAGAGTGGCTTGGACTTCCTTCTAACATTTCTCAACTCACAAATATCAATATTGCAAATACAACCATTAGCAAGTCCTCAAAATCAAAGATATGGTAGAAGAAGACTCTGCAGATTTGTTAGAATCTATTGTGTCAAATCGAGCTACAAATTCTGTTGCAGATACGTCTATAGAGCTTATCCAAAAGGCGATTGTGGATTGGCTAGAACACTTCAATGTCGGATTTGATGACACACTAGCAACACCTCCCTCCGCTCTTTATGACCAAAAGCTCTATTTATTTTTCAAGAATGAAATTGAGAAATTCAAACAAGTTTATTACATTGTCAAAACTGATTTGATTAATATCACAAAGATCGGTAATGGAAAGATGAAATATAACAACCATTACAGAAAGATGATCGATGATTTAGCTAAAGGATTAACTCCATCATCATGGACCTACGGATATCAATATTTAGAAGGAATAACAGCCAATATGTGGCTTTTAGATTTTAAACAACGATTGTTACATTTTAACGAATTAAGAGAGAACTTTGTAAGTTATGGCAGATTTAACAACAACAAGGGGTGTGTTTGGCTTGGAGGATTGTTGAGTCCAGAAGCTTACCTTACAACTTTGCGAGAATATACTGCAACAAAATACAATATTCCATTAGAAAAGCTTCAGCTCAAAGTTTATGATGGATCAGAATCAAACACACCAATAGATATCTTTATGATCGAAGGGCTCATAGTTCAAGGCTGCGCATGGTGCGAAAACAAGCTTACTCTTGGAAAGGAACTCAGCTCGCAGGTGTCTCTCCTTAAAATTGGATGGGAAGAATGCGACAACTCGAATTTAGAAGACAATTCTCATGTTAGAATTCCTCTTTATCACAACTCGTCCAGAAAGAAGTTATTGTGCTCGCTTTTCCTGAAATATGATGAACATCTTTCCATCCATTCAATCTATCAGAGGGGTACAGCGATAATTGCAAAAGAATAACCACAAGCATTGGTACTCTATGTCAACTAGATATCTGTCAAGTGTTTTTGTTTTTCCAAATTAATCTGTTTCATAATCTCCAACTTTGCAGCTCCTTGCCACTCACCAATAAATTTAATAATTTTCTCTTGCTTGGTTGGCTGTTTTTTGAATTCTAACTCTGAAAATAGAGTATTCATTAATTTTTCAAGGAATTTTCCTTCCCTTTCGTTGAGCTCTTGCTGAGATCTTTTGATATGTTTATGCATGTTTTGCTCAAATTTCTCGTTACGCCCCATATCTACAACTTGCTCAACCACTTTCCTAGAAAAATGTGCTACAATATCATAGTCAATCGTATGTGCACTCTCTAATTGGTGGAAATGAGCAATTGATTTGTTGAATATTGCAGCTTGCAATGAGCAGCTCTCAACCCTCATGTATGGTCTACAGCAATATTTGATTGTATCTTTCATGTATTGTACACCTGGCTCGATTTCAATTGCAAAAACACCAGATCCAAATAACATTTTCAAATTTTTTTCTAACTGCTTCCAGGCTGTATTCTCCAACAAAGGATAACTGTAAAGCCAATCAAATAAAATAATTTTACGTTGAGAATATTTGGAATGATAGATAAAACAATTTTTCACTAATTTTCTCACTTTCTTTAAAGAAACATTTCTCTCAATAAATTCCAGAATAATTTCCGAAATGGCAGTTTCAGGATTTGCTCTTCGGAGCAATAGAAAATCAAAGGCTTTAAAACAAACACTCAACACTCCTTCTTTTACTTTCTCCAATATCAACGGAGAATATTGATTGCTCATTTTATGATGCTATGTGATGAAGTAATCCCTTTACAACCCTTTCATCATCATTTTTTCTTTTAATTGTTATTGATTGAACGCCACCTGAAAATAATAGTCTCCGTAAAAAAATGAAACAAGGCTTTTCTTCCATTTTAAAACGAAACTGCATCTCCTCATCATCGGGATGGATAAAATCATCATTTCATTTGAACAACCATTATTTGATGGGATGTCATTCTTCTATTACTACTAAAAGAAATCACTCTCGGAAGGAAGAAGAACAAACTTCTGAAAAACCATGGACGAACGGACCTGGTTTAGACTATTTTATGAACAAGAACAGAAATAATGAAAATAATCATTTGGATGACACCAATCACGGAGAGGATTTTACGTTATCAAAATCTTCACCCTTCTCAACAACTCCCAAACAAAGAGGTGTTTTTATTGAAACCTATGGATGTCAGATGAATGTATCCGATACACAAATAATTTTGAGTATAATGAACAAAGCTGGATATAAACTCGTTGAAAAGGAAGAAGACGCTGACGTCATTCTTTTAAACACTTGTGCAATTAGAGAAAATGCAGAAAACAAAATTTGGATTCGATTGCATAATTTGAAGAAGAAACGATTTATGAACAAGCAATTGCACAATTTTCACCCTGATTTGTATCCTGTGAGTGGCGTTCAAGTAGGAGTGTTGGGATGTATGGCTGAGAGACTAAAAACAAAACTCATAGAAACTAAAATGGTAGATGTAGTGGTTGGTCCTGACCAATACAGAGACTTACCAGGTCTGTTACAAAAGAATGAAGAATCTGAATTAGCAAATCGTGGAAATCCAGAAGAAGGCAATGAAGTGGTTGAGGGACGACAAGCTCAAATTAATGTCATGCTCTCATTAGATGAAACTTATGCAGACATTGAACCTATCCGTATTGGAGACACCGGAAAGAGTGCATTTGTGTCTATTATGAGAGGTTGTGACAATATGTGTTCGTACTGCATTGTTCCATTCACAAGAGGTAGAGAACGATCAAGAGATGTTAAAAGTATTTTGGATGAAGTGAAGCAACTTTCAAAGAATGGCGTAAAAGAAATCACCCTGCTGGGTCAAAACGTGAATTCATATCGTGATACTTCTCCAAGCGAATTCCAAGAAAAATATGCACATTTATCTGAAAAAATCATTGAGAATACTGATGGTTTTAAATCAATCTACAAACCTAAAGTTGGAGGAATTACATTTACAGAATTATTATATGAAGTCTCTCAAATAGATCCAGAAATGAGAATTCGATACACAAGTCCACATCCCAAGGACTATCCTGAAAGTCTTATTGAACTCATTCGTGAAACTCCGAATATTTGTAAACAAATTCACCTTCCAGCACAAAGTGGAAGTAGCAAAGTTTTGGAATTAATGAGAAGAGGCTATACAAGCGAATCCTATAGAAAATTGGTAGATAGAATTAAGGAAAGAATTCCAAATGTTGCTCTTTCATCAGATTTCATTGCTGGTTTTTGTGGAGAAACTGAAGACGATCATCAACAAACTTTAGATTTATTGAATTATGTCAAATATGATCAAGCATATCTTTTTGCATATTCATTGAGAGAGAAAACACATGCACATCGAAATTATCAAGATGATGTTCCTCCAGAAGTCAAGAATCGACGATTGAACGAATTAGTGCAAACCTACAAAAACAATTTGTCACTGCAATACGCAAAAGAGGTCGGATCCAAACAATTGGTTTTGATTGATTCAAGTTCGAAGAGAGATCCTGAAAACTATTGGGTTGGTAGAACTGATAACAACAAAAGAGTGGTAGTTCCAAAATGGGGAGATTATGGAGTTGGAGATTACGTGAGCGTTACCATTGGAAATTGGGGTGGTCAGACCTTGTTTTGCGATTTGGAAAAACCAATTGAAAAGACATCACTTCAAGCGTTCTACCAATAAAGCACACAAAGGCCAGAGGATTAATCTTCTCTCATTTTGTCATTTTGGTAGTTCAACAAAGTTATTGTACTTTGTGTGACCTTCAATATGAAGAATTTTAGGTATTGCGCAGTGGCTGACACCCGTTGCATAAATTTATTTTTTAAATTTTTCGAAAAAAATATCTGTTAACCACCAACATTATACAAAATGCCAAGAGAAGAAGAAAACCAATACTCTGATGAGGAACAACAACAAGAAATTCAAAATGAAGACGATAATCAACTAAAGAGAAAGAGAGGTGATGATGACCAAGACCAAGACGAAGAAGACAACACCAAGAAGCAAAAGTATGACTATGATGCTAGGGCTCCATACACTGTAATGCTCAGAAATCTTCCATACTCCACCACCGAGGATCAAATCAGAGAAAGACTTTCAAGCTATGGTGCTATTGTTAGAGTAAACATTCCAGTTAACGACCGTAACCAATCCAGAGGATATGGTTTTGTTGAATTTGAAGATGTCGACTCGGCTCAAAAAGTTGTTGCTTTGAAGGCTATGAACATGGATGGAAGAGACGTTGCTTTGCAACAATCAAAGGCTAGAGATGAATTCTCTGGAAGAACCAATCAAGTTTTCGTTGGCAATTTGCCTGATTCCGCAACCAAGGACGACATCCGCAATTTGTTCCAAGACTGTGGTGATATTGAAGAAGTTAGAATGCCAGAAGACAATGGTATGTTGATGTTCAGCTTTAATGCTTTTGATCATCAAATTATTATTATTTAATATTTTTCTGTGATGACGTGTGGTACTCCATGGATTTCGACCACATGACTTTGGACTAATTCGCAACACGTTCAACTTCTTCCATTTTGCTGCTTTACAATAACAAAGGCAAGAAGAAGGGATTCGCCTTTGTCCAATTCACTTCAACAGAACCAGTCAAGGATGCCCTCAAGAAGGATGGTATTGACTTCCAAGGTGTCAAAATTAAAGTCAACGAAGAAAAGAGCACCAGAATGAAGCAAAGAAAAGAAAGAGGAGGAAGATTCGATGACAGACGTGGTGGTGACAGACGTGGTGGTGGAAGAAGATTTGACGATAGACGTGGAGGTAGATTTGATGACCGCAGAAGAGATGATCGTGGTGGTAGATTTGATGATAGACGTGGTGGTGACAGACGTGGTGGATATGATGAACGTAGAAGAGATGATCGTGGTGGAAGAAGATATGATGACAGAAGATAGATCTTTTTCGACATACCTTGAATCCTAAATCCATGTGTATTCCCTCTAAAACTTTCCTATTCCGTATTATGTGTCCAAAGTGTTGGTTCCCCAACCGTATTTGTTTTCTTCCTTGCGTGAGCTCCCGCTTCCGTGTCGTTACTTAGTTTGCATTATTGAGACACGTTTCCAAGTGTTGCTCGGCAATGTGTTACTCTTGTGCTCTCGTACGCTACTCTTTCTTGCACCCATGCATCATTCCTTTTGCATACGTGTGGCTTTCTTGTTTATGAGCCACTTTTGCCAGATATTGATGCTAAGCTTGAGGATTGACAATGACCTTATATTGTTCCGAGACTGCAGTTTTACGAGATTCTTTGTGGTTGACAACTAGTTTTGGAAAATCTAAAAGTTACACACTAGGTTTACTTCTAGAATTTGTACTAAGTTATGTTGGCGTGAGTGAAGACTATCCACGCATACTAGGTAGGTTTGGCTTCAATGAATGCACTGACCTTAATAAAATTACACCCATTCTAAGCATACCAGCTTATTCCAAGTCACATTATTGATTTTGGCATTCTAACGAAATTGCTCTACTGAATTTCTACGTTCCACGTTGTGAATGCTCTGTTTTAGTATGTCAATCAGCAAACACAGAGATTCTTCTATTTTAGTGTTTGTTACAATAATCAACAGTTCATTTTTGATCCATGTCCAAAATCTGAACATATCAAACTACAGCAAGACTGCTTTCATGTACACCTACCACAATGTGGAATTTACTCAAATTCCATTTATTTCAAAAGCGATTGCAAAACCCTAATACTTTCAAAACTATCAAAAAAAGAGAAGCAGTTGATAAGAGACATTCGAGTCTATCCATTCATTATTATTACTCTACAACTGATCATCAATTTTGTCCTTGCAATTAGAGAGGTACCTTTACACTCAACGTAACGCTCATCAGAAAATCCAAGTTCATCCCTGCGTTGTCGTCTAGCACTCTTATTTTCAAAATGCAGAGAGTCACAATTTTCAAAGTGGTCATTTCCACTTTATTGATCACTTCATTGGTCTTTTCATCCTTGTGTCAAGGTCAATTCTATGGAGGTTTTCCCTATGGTACAGGTGGTTTGGGAGGTGTTTCGGTCCATTCTTTGGAACAGGTGGTTTAGGAGGAAATCCATTCGGAGGCTATGGTGGAGTCATTAATAGTCTTCCTTACTTACCTTCAAGTGGTAGTTCATTTGGTTATCCAGGCTATGGCTACAGTAGTGGTCCATATTCATCCTATGGAAGTGGTAACAATCCATATGGATACTCTTCAGCTGGCAATCCTTACACTGCCAATTACAATAGCAATGGAGCAGGTAACAATCAACAAAGACTTCGATTCAACGGACAAATCTATGGTTTCAATCCATTCTATCATTGTGCTAATTTGGTTGGTGTTGATTTGGAATATGTTGGAAATTGTGCTCGACTCTTGAGTGGAGCTGGTAGTGGTGCTTCTTCCACGGGTGGTAATCAAAATTTCAATCCTCTCTTTGATCCTATTACTGGAGTCAATACGAATACCTTGTTTGGATCAGGAGGAAATCCATTCCAACAACAACAACAATCAAAACAAGCAGGACAAGATCAACAAGCTAAATTAGAATTATTTGCTGCTTACTTTGCCAATCAAACCAGAGAACATCTCTCTAGCTTGGGCTCTCATGCTCAATATGGTCCTCCAGGTGCTAATGATTTGGTATCGGGCCTTGTAGATGCTGCTGATCGATTATATGCTGCTGCTGTTGCTAAGAAGTGGTCCGATTTTTCTCAAGTCTATCAAACTCTTGATAACTCTCTTTCAAGAATTTCCTATTTGGCATTGAGTCAACAAGTATCATCCACTCCATACTCACCCATTGCACAACAACAAGGCGCAGCAGGTCAACAAGTAGGAAGCGGTGCTCCACAACAACAATTCCAAATTCCTCAAGCACCTCAACCACCTCAATTCCAAATTCCTCAATTGGGAACTCAACAACAAGGAGCTCAACAACAAGGTGCTGGTCCAGTGAATGGTGCTTTCAATATTCCAAACATTCCTAATATTCCTAATTTGCAACAACAACCAACAACCTTCTCAATTCCAAATATTCCTAATGTTCCTAATCCAGCTCAAGCCTTCTTTGCTCCTCAACAACAAGGTGCAGCAAGTCAACAACAAGGTAGTGGACAACAGGGAGGAAGCACTCAACAACAAGGTAGTAGTCAGAAACAACAAGGTGATGGCGGTGGTCAGCAAAATGGACAACAAACCCAACAGCAAAGCCAAACACAACAAACTCAAACCCAACAACAAGAACTAGTGTGAGTACTAATCAAACACAAACTACTCAGAAATAAATACATTCTGATCTTTGTATATATTTACAAAATTAAGGATGAATTATGATGCAGAAAATGTAGACCTTGTTGATGACCTGAGACTTGTACAACTTAGTTTTGCATCGTGGGGGAGGTTAGTATCTCCAAAACTCAACTGGTCAAGGGAACAGCATGTTGTGGTGAAATGGGGCAACTAATTTTACCTAACTTGTTTTCAAGCTCAAAATGACGAAAATTGTTTTCATGCGCATCTTTTTCGTGCATTTTTTATGCAGGAACAGGTCCTCAAATGAAGAACAAGTTTCAAAAATAGGAATTTGAAAGTACCATCAACAAGCGATTCTCCTCGGCTCAAAAGTGGAATTTCCATTTGAAACTAATATTCGATACCGATCTCGGTGGTGCATCTAGTAGCAGCATCATGTTGCTTCATCTTGAAATGAACCACCACAAGAAACAAAACGCTCTAGTTTTTCGTGCCATGCTCCCATTCATTGTTCGATTCTCTACCTTGCAAAGAGAGGATGAAAACGTTTGTCATCATACTTTCTCTGCTACGAGTCAGCAAGATCATCACAAAAGGTCACCATCTTCAAAAACATCAACTGTACCAGCCACTGGTAACTTGTTTCCGGATGAAATGATTTCAACAACAAACATACAACACATCAATGTGTATGGTGAAGCACAACATTTCAACCATGAAGGTGCTTTTATTTCAG